>NC_086454.1:278658058-278984169 GCF_028390025.1 Pseudophryne corroboree | reverse complement strand
TACAATAAGATTCATTAAATTAAAAGCTTCAGAAAACTATACAACATGGAAGTTTGCGATAGTAATGCAATTAAAGCAGGAAAGACTGTGGAAACCAATAGTATATCCTGGTGATAATCCAAGCCCAGGTGATGTAGAGAGAGCCATGGGTATATAGGCTTCAGTGTAAAGCAATATGTATACATTATAATTTGTGGAAAAATGTCAGCTAAAGACATATGGACAACATTGCAAGAAACATATCAAGATTGAGGTCTCAAAAGGAGAATATATTTAAGATGTGCATCATATAATATGAAGTTACATGAATGCCGAAGTATGAGTGACCATAGAGACATCATGATATCTGTCTCTCAGTAGTTAATGTCTTTGTGCATACAAACAGATGACGATGAAATAGCAACAGACATGCTTCAAAATCTAATACCAGATTTTGACTTTTTAGTTGTGGTGTTAGAGGCAAACACTACAAAGTTGCAAAACAGAAAAGTGCAAAGCTATTTCAGTTTTAGGAATGGCTACCCTGTGAATCAAATGCTGAGACTAGTGCATTACAAGGAAAGAGTGAAACGTTCAGAAAATGTAAGTTCAAATGTTACTTCACACATGCGCACAGAGAAGGTTGGTGAAGACAGAGGATGGATCCCTATTTGTGTACTGGATCTCCTTCCAATAGGATGAAGTGGGTTCTGGGTGCAAATGCCAACTGGAGGCGGAGTCATTTCCTGCAATCAAGCTCCAAAAGTTCTTTAGGACTGCAGTGTTAAATAACCCCATTACATAAAACATACAGAAATTACTGTTTCTGCATGTGTACGGGCCTGTTCATCTTAATAGACCCAAGAGTGAGAGATAGAAAGAGATGGGAGGAAGAGTAGGAGAGAGTTAATGGAGGATGAGGGTAGGGATTAAAGAGGGGGGAAGGTGAGGTGGAACTGAGTTCCACTACCTGTAATGGTAGGTGGAACTAGCCCCATCTTCTCCACAGCCCTGCACAGTAATTCCAACAGAAAAGCCTGCCCCACTACCCACATCAATAAATGATGATAGTCTCACTGATGAGCTGCAGTCACCTCACCCTTCCTAAGAACTGGGCGGCTCTATGGCCATTCTCCACCTGTGGCCCACCCCTCCTTGTACTTAAACATGCAGTTTCTGTTGGACGGTGTTTGTCTCCTCCTCAAGTCTGATGTTTTGATGCAGGATGAATAGAGAAATGCACCAGTGTGTAGTGGGAGACCTGCTGGAATGGATTTTCCTGCTATAGAAGCACAATAAAAAAATAAGATCCTTATCCTAGACAAGCTGGACTCACAGACTGCAACTAACATTTTGGTTGTCAGTAGAAACACAAATTTTATTGAGCTGTCAGAGTGTGATTCAGAATAGTCTGGGTTTTTTTCAGGTTTAAACTTCCATTCTGTATTGCAAGTTACCTCCTGCTTTGAATCAAATGGAAATCACTGACAACAGCAATTTAGAAGACTTATGCACTACTTGTAAAGATAAATCTCTTATGTAACTAGTTTAATTATTATTTTCTGGTACATACTGATCACACATTCCAGATCCATTTTCTGTCTTTCATTTGGGAATTGACAAATTCTAAATCTAAAGTTGAGATTAACATTTGTTCTGTTATCATATTTAATATTTTTTACAATCAAAGGACTATGCCCTTCTTATTGCACATATGCCTTGAATTTAATGACCTTCTAGTTTTCTAGATTCATTTCCAGCAAATGTGTGTTTTTGTACTGTAGGTGCAATATCATAGTAAACCTTTTTAGTTCATTAAGACTTTTTTTTTTCCTTTAAATTTGAGAGAATATTATTTTTTTAATGCAATTCTAATTTGAATAAAGAAGAAAATAAAAATAGTTTTCCAATCTAGTCTAATACACTAAAGGTCATTTACTAACCACAAAATATGTGGACACACAGCACATTCCAGTAAGGGTCAGTCAAGCTCATGCATCAATAACGTCCACATTCCGCATTCAGGAAGTGCCGCATTTAATCATTTTGCATCTAATTTTACAGGATGTTATGTCTACATGCAAAAACGTGCTAAAGAGATGTGCGTGGAATCCTGTGTTTTGGTTCTGGTTCTAATTCATCATCATGTTTTGGTGTTGGTTTTGCAAAGCCACCCACAAGCGTTTGTATTCGGTTTTTGGTTTGGTTAAAAAGCGATAAAAAAATTGTTAATCATTGATAAGATTCAATAAAAATCAATAAAACAGATAAAATCATGTAATTTTTGTAATCCAAAACCCGACATTTGTATTTAAAATCTGAATTCCGGACCGCAGAAATATCTGAACCGGTACTCTGATTGGATCCCCTCTGGAGATCCGAACCAGGTTTTGGTTCGTTTAGGATCCACAAAATTTGTGTGGTTTAAGATTTTTGGAGAACCAAACCGCACATCTCTAGAAATAAATCACTTTAAATGCCTCCTACTACCAATTTAGTATCACCCTCATGGTTGGCACTTAAATTACCCATGAGAGTGATGGGGCATTGTGACTGTCTTTACGATGTTTCTTTCATGATGGGTTTTTGTGACCACAGCCTCTGGTGAGTCTTGTCTGCTTGTGTCACCAGGGGGTGTGGCTCAATGTTCATTTTGAAGCAGGCATTACATTTACAAAGTAGTAAGTAGCAGGCTAAGGGTTTGATTCTGAGTCACACAGATCTCTCTTAACGAAAGCAAATGGCAAGTTTTTGCATACTGTACAGCACATGAGCAAATGCTAATTTATGCATCTTTATGTATGGCCATCCTATTCTGAATCAGACGCAACTGTTGTTCAGTGAGTTAGGGCATTTCAGGGCATGAACTGGGTGGTGACAATACTATCACATATCACCATCCTGACTTGTGGGAGTGTTGTAGGCATGTATGACGATTGTGGCGGTCAGTGTAAAAATCAATGAGCAGCTCAGGTTTCCACTTACACATTTATAATCTCCCGCATTAGTTGAATGGTTTCCAGCATTAGCATAGGGTAGTAAATCATGCGAACTTGTGTGGCTCAGAATCTGCCCCTACATGCTGAATGTCACAGAAACCTCTGGACAGCATGGATTAACTAGGAGGATTTCTGGCAGGACTCTGATATACCACTGGATATGTGACTAGAGGGTTAAGCAAGGTAATGTGATATCTATGCAGTACATAACTAGCAAAAGTGGATATAGATCTGTGCTGTATATGCCAGACAGTAGAGGGTCATGTATAATGTAATGTATGATGGCAAAGCAGTGGATAACTTAGGGGTATATTACTAAGCCTTGGATTGAGATAAAATTGCTGGAGAAAAAGTACCAGCCAAATGGCTCCTAACTCCATGCCAGAGGCTATGTTTGAAAAATGACAGTTAGGAGCCGATTGGCTGGTACTTTATCTCCAGTGACTTTATCTCCATCCAAGTCTTAGTAAATAGACCCCTTAGTGTGATCTACTGTATATGGCTGGCAAGTAGAGTTGTTTTCAAAATATTGTAAACTATATTCATTAGATCAACCCCATATGGTCGGCAAACATTAGGTCACCAGGGTCAAAAGGTTAACAGGGACAAAAGGTCAGCAGGTAGAAGATAGACAGTGGGTAAGGTCAACATGTACAAAAGGTCGCTTTGGGCATTGTGGCTTGCTCCACTGCTGCTACAGTCACCAAAGGTTACTATTCCTAATCGTAGTCTACATGGAAAGCAAATCAGGTAAAAGTTGTTAAAACATGTTAAAAATAAACTTGTGTCAACCATTGTCATTTTGACTATTTGAAACTGTTGACCTTAAGCACTGTCGACCTTTCATATGTCGAACTTTTGTACCTGATGAAGGTATAGAGCAGGATCTATGTAAGTTAGTAAATTCAGGCGTATGGGTATATTTACTAAAGTGCAGGTTTCTAGAAGTGAGATGTTGCCCATAGCAATCAATCAGATTCTAGCCATTATCATCAAGAAGGTGCTAGATAAATGATATGTAGAATCTGATTGGTTGCTATGGGCAACATCTCCACTACTAAAAACCCACACTTTAGTAAATATATCCCATAGTCTCTCCAGTAGAATTAAGTGAACTGGCTACTCCAATAGTTACCATGGGAAAGAAAACCAAGAAAGATTTGTTGAAAATGAATGCTGCTCCAGATATGGTGCAATATCCACTGCCTAATTACAAACAGAAGTAGAAAAGGCTGATAAGAAATATTTAACCAAAAGCAAACATAAATGCCGAATGTGAACCAACAGACTAATAATAATAATAATAATAATAATAATAATAATAATAATCATAATCATAATAATTGTATTTATATAACACCCTTTCTCCAGTAGGACTCAATGGGCAGGATTCAAATCTTCTGTCCCCCCCTCCTGCCCCCATCGCACCCGCCGGCAGTATTCAAATGTTGCTGCTGATGGGTGCGATATCAGCATTTCAGCTCACTACCCCCCAGGAGAGGTGAACTGAAATGCGCAAAAAGTGACCCATTTGGACGCCCAAATGGGACTTTTCATGATCGCGCCCATGTCTTTATTTGGGTTTAGCTGCTTTACGCGGATAAACCCGTCTTTAATGGGCGCGATCAGCGCTATAATGGGGGTCATTAGAATATCGCACCGCGAGATTGGGGGCAATAAAACATTTGAATCCCGCCCAATGCACGTAACAGAATTAACATAGGGGGGGTAATTCCAAGTTTATCGCAGCAGGATTTTTGTTAGCAATTGGGAAAAACCATGTGCACTGCAGGGGAGGCAGATATAACATGTGCAGAGAGAGTTAGATTTGGGTGGGGTGTGTTCAATCTGCAATCTAATTTGCAGTGTAAAAATAAAGCAGCCAGTATTTACCCTGCACAGAAACAAAATAACCCACCCAAATCTAACTCTTTCTGCACATGTTATATCTGCCTCCCCTGCAGTGCACATAGTTTTGCCCAATTGCTAAAAAAAATCCTGCTGCGATCAACTTGGAATTAACCCCATAATACGTTACAGAAAAACAATGACGTACAGAAAAGCTTTTTATAAATTACAAAAAGCATGGAGATACTAGAGGGGCATTAAGGCAATGCTGGGTAAACAGGAGAGTCTTGAGTCTGTTTTTGAAGGATTCTAGAGTGGGGCCTCTTGAACTGGGAAAGGAGATCCATAGCACTGGAGCCGCATGGCTAAAAGCTCGACCCCAGACGAATTACAAGAGATTCCAGGTACTGCAAATATTCCTTCAACTACAGATCATAGTTATAGAGCGGGGCAGTAGGGAATCAGAAGCTTCTTCAGGTACCTAGGGCCCTGGTCATGTAGTGCTTTGAAGTCAGTGAGCCAATCTTGAAGACGATTCACCATTTTACAGACAGCCAGTGGAGGGAGTAGAGCATTGGTTTTATACATCTGGAACGGGACTAGTTGGTTAACAGATTGGCAGCTGTGTTTTGTATGAGCTGGAAGTGGTGCAATTCATTTGCTGGGTGACCAAGGTAGAGGGCATTGCAGTACTCTAGTCAAGATGTTACAAATGCATGTATCACTTTTGGCAGATCTTCAGAGGGAATTAAGAGCTAGCATTCAGAATACTTTCTGCTCCCATGCTCTGGCAAAGATATATGGATCAAGTAATGTAAGGAATACCAGGCACGCAATGCTATATGGACAATATTATTGTTACTGGCTAAGAAACAGAGGAACATCGTAATTGTCATGCCTTCAGCATTTGCTTTGTGTAGATCTGATTACTTTTACTACAGAAAGTTGTATTATTGCCCCATCTAGTGGTCAGTCCCATCAATTAATTTGACCCTCATAGCCTCTTGTAGCCAGTCTTGCAATGCATTCTGGGATGAAGAAGCTGGGATCAGCCTTTCTACTTCCCTCATGGTCCCAGACAGTCATGCTTTACATGGGTCCAACTCTCATATAGCATTCGATGGTGAGTTTGTATATTAAATGTCTCATCTCAACCTGTTTAGCCAGTGAGTAATGTTAGCTGCACTGTAGTTTATACTTGCACATGTAATCACATGTTTGCACAGCCCATGTTATATGTACTTGTGTATATCCATTTTGCTTTTCACATGCATATCATAATTGCATATTCTTGTTTCATTAACAGTTTTACCTCATTATCACATATCATCATATCGTATTGTACATCAAATCAACGCATCATATCTGTGATCCCTTTACTGAATAATAAAACACCGTTCTACAAACACCTCTTCTGAACAGATTATTGAAAAGTAAAGGTGGTTATACTGTAGGCTTCAAATTTGCCAGAAAGGGCTTAGTGAGAGGCTGAACAGTAAAACATCGAATGCTACAAGCAGATGGACTCTCTTACACTGACTCCGTCAGTAAATCATTGCCTGTCAGCAGTGGGGACATATACTGACTTACAGAGCCGTTACACTGCCAGCCACAGCTATCTGCATATGACAGCCACACAGTTTCTATACAGTCTACCAACTATGGCAGCTCAGCAATAGGAGTACCGCCATTTGACTATACAGAAACCTGTACAAGTCAGTGCAGCCACGCTTATAAGGCAACACAACAGTCTCTTCACAGTCAAGCAGCTTCATAACAGTTCAAAGATACTGACTCCTCAGAGATCTGCGACACAGTCTGAACAGTTACTTGCAGACAGCATTACAGCAGTCTCTACACAATCAAACATCTCTACCAGATCACCATGTCACAGAAAACGATATCCTCATACAAAACAAGGTCCCAAGTCTCTGGTTCCTCCAAATCCTTGTCTGTCAGTAATGCAGCCATCATGGCACGTGCAAAAGCGGAAGCCGCAAAAGTAAGGGCTAACTTTGCCGAGCAGGAGATGCAATTAAAAATCGAGAGCAAACGCTTAGAAGCAATCGGCGAGAAGCTCGCTGCAGAGAAGGAGGCAGCGGCTGCCATAGCTGAAGCAGAAATCTTGGAGACTGCAGAACTCCCTGATATAAGAAGAACCAATGTACTTGACACAGAGAATGGATCTCAGGATTCACTGCAACGCACATCAGAATACGTACGTCAAGTCTCAAAAAGGAGTAGCAACCCTCCATCTTTACAAGGTACGTACGCATTCAGACCTCATGCAAACAAATCAAGTACACTCTACAGCGCCACCACCAGTGGACAACAGACCACACATTTGCAAGCAAGAGAATCCTAGACACTGTGAACCTATGAGGGACAACTCTTCCCCACCTCAGATGTCTGAATCTGCAAACTCCAAGAAAGACACAGCCTACTTCACACAGAAGCGGTGTGATACCAACCGTCGGGAACCAGACAACACTAACAGGTATGACTACACACCATATACCTACCGTGTTAATGTACCGACATCTCCAAGAGCCAATCAGGACACATTAGACTTTGCTAAATTTCTCACCCGCCGTGAATTAGTCACGATTAGTATTTCAAAGTTCAATGATCGCCCTGAGAACTTCAGAGCCTGGCAGTCCTCTTTTCAAAATGCTATCAGAGGAATAGACCTTTCACATAGTGAAGAGATAGACCTCTTAATTAAATGGCTTGGGAATGAATCTGCAGAACATGCTAGAAGGATAAGAGTGATTAACATTAACCACCCTGAGAATGGACTTAGGATGATCTGGGATAGACTTAATGAGTGCTATGGCTCACCAGAGATAATAGAGAGTGCTCTGTTCAAAAGAATAGACGATTTCCCCAGGTTACCCAACAAAGGCTATCAGAGACTCAGAGAACTAAGTGACTTACTAAAAGAACTTCAAGTAGCTAAATGTGAGGGAGATTTACCAGGACTTGCCTTCCTTGACACAGCCAGAGGCGTTAACCCTATAGTGCAGAAACTGCCGTATAATCTGCAGGAACAATGGATCAACCATGGCTCCAAATATAAGCGGCAGAACAAAGTGCAATTTCCACCATTCTCAGTTTTCGTGGACTTTGTACACCAGCAAGCTATGACCAGGAATGATCCTAGTTTTGCCTTTACCTTGACAAATACTGCACCTATGGTACCTAACCCCCGCAAAACATCAGTTGCAGTTCACAAGACTAATGTGCATTATTCAGATTCTTTCCGCAGGTCTACCAGCTTTAATCGCCAAGAGACCACAGACAAAGATCCAGCCAAGCAATGTCCTCTGCATCACAAACCGCATCCTCTCCTGAAATGCAGAACCTTCAGAGAAAAGTCCCTGGAGAACCGCAAAGCCTTCTTAAAGGAGAATAGGATCTGCTACAAGTGCTGTTCCTCCACATCACACCTCGCCAAGGACTGCAAGGTTAGTGCTAACTGCACAGAATGCCACAGCACAGACCACAATACCGCTCTACACCCTGGTCCTCCCCCATGGGCTTTGCAACACAGTTATACCGATACAGAGCATGGCGGGGAGCACAGTGTAGAACAAAAAGACACTGTTGCAGTCACACCAGAAATAACTTCACAATGTACCGAAGTCTGCAAAGATGCCATTAGCGGTAGATCCTGCTCCAAAATATGTTTAGTCAAAGTTTACCCCAAAGGCCATCCAGACAAAGCCGTTAAACTTTATGCAATCCTAGATGACCAAAGTAACAGGTCTCTAGCCAGATCAATCTTCTTTGAGACCTTTAATGTTAAAGGACCCAGCACTCCTTACTCCTTAAGATCCTGCGCAGGGAGTTTTGAGACAACAGGAAGGAGAGCAACTGGCTATCAAATTGAGTCCTTGGATGGGAAGACATGTCTCTCTTTACCAACTATCACAGAGTGTGACGAGATTCCAGACAATAGGAGTGAGATTCCTACACCAGATGTAGCTAAACACCATACACATTTGAAACGCATAGCACATCTGATACCAGAACTGGATCCACATGCCCAAATAAATCTACTCATTGGGAGGGATATCCTACAAGTCCACAAAGCCAGAAGTCAGATTAATGGTCCACATAACGCACCTTACGCTCAAAGACTGGATCTGGGATGGGTAATAATAGGAGAAGTATGTCTTGGAGATGTGCATAAACCAGATTCTGTCAACAGCATGCTTACCTGTACTTTAGAAAATGGACGCCCTTCTCTATTCCAGCCATGTCATAACCATTTCCTCATAAAGGAATTACCACACTGTACCTTCATAGACTCAACTAGTGACAACCATATCTGTGACAACTATCAAGATCATCTGGGACACGCAGTCTTCCAGAGAACAAAGAAGGATGACCAGGTGGCAATGTCCATAGAGGACAAACTATTCTTGGAAATAATGGAGAAAGGACTAGTCAAGGATGATGCCAACAGCTGGGTTGCTCCTCTACCCTTTAGAACACCCAGACAACGCCTTCCTAATGACAGAGAACAAGTACTCAAACGCTTCTCTTCACTTAAACACAACTTTCACAGGAAACCAGAGATGAAAGATCATTTCTTCTCCTTTATGGCTAAAATATTTGAGAATGGTCACGCCGAGATAGCTCCCATTCTTAAAGACACAGAAGAATGCTGGTACCTGCCAATGTTCGGAGTATATCACCCGAAGAAACCAGGTCAGATAAGAGTGGTGTTCGATTCCAGTGCCCAGTTTGAAGGTGTTTCTTTAAATGACGTACTCCTGACAGGACCAGACCTTAACAACAAACTCCTAGGAGTACTCATCCGTTTCCGAAAAGACTCTATTGCCTTCACAGCTGACATTCAACAAATGTTTAATTGCTTTCTTGTGAGAGAAAAAGACAGGAATTTCCTAAGATTCTTCTGGTTCAGAGACAATGACCCCTCAAAAGACATCACGGAGTATCGCATGAAGGTACACATCTTTGGTAACAGCCCTTCACCTGCAGTTGCCATCTATGGACTCAGACGTTCAGCTCAAGAGGGTGAGCTAGAGTATGGTTCTGATGTTAGACAACTTGTAGATAAAGACTTCTACGTGGATGACTGCCTAAAATCTATGCCAACAGCCGAGACAGCAATCAGCCTCCTCAAAAGAGCTCAGGAAATGCTTGCTTGTTCAAACCTGAGGCTTCACAAAATAGCTTCCAACAGCAAAGTAGTGATGGAAGCCTTCCCTTCCCAAGATCATACCAGCGATTTAAGAGACTTGGATTTAGGAACCGATTCCCCACCAGCTCAACGTAGCCTTGGACTCTTGTGGGACTTAAAATCTGACACCTTTACCTTCCAAGTAAACAGCGAAGAAAGACCCTTCACTCGCAGAGGTGTTCTCTCTACTCTAAACAGCTTGTACGACCCCTTAGGATTTGCAGCTCCTGTCACTATCCAAGGTAAAGCTTTGCTCAGAGACCTAACCTGTGAGTCAATTGACTGGGATGCCCCACTGCCTCCCCAGAAAAGAAACTTGTGGCAAGAGTGGAAAGATTCTCTATCTACCTTAACCAACCTCCGCATTACACGTCCATATGCCCCCGTGCCTTCTACAGCAGTACAAAACCAGAGACTATGTGTATTCTCTGATGCCTCAACCCAAGCAATTGCTGCAGTTGCATATCTTAAGACCATGGACATCAAGGGACAATGTCATATTGGATTTGTCATGGGCAAAGCAAAGTTAGCTCCACGTCCAGAACACACAGTGCCCAGACTTGAACTTTGTGCTGCAGTACTAGCTGTAGAATTAGCTGAGCTCATTTCATCTGAGTTACCAATTGGACTCTCTGAAGCAGATTTCTACACAGACAGTAAGGTAGTATTAGGCTACATATGCAACGAGACCAGACGGTTCCATGTTTATGTCAGCAATCGTGTGCTAAGAATCAGAAGATCCACCAATCCAAAACAGTGGCACTATGTATCTACTGCTCACAATCCAGCAGATCACGCTACAAGAGCTGTCCCAGCCAGTATCCTCAAAGACACTACATGGCTCAGAGGACCTGAATTCCTGTACAAGGCAGATTCGAACAATCCTGAAAGTAGCATATTCAAGCTAGTAGACGCAGACTCAGATGTTGAAATTCGTCCACAAATAACTACAATCCATACCGTAACTTCAGATTGTCAACTTCAGCCTCACAGATTCCAAAGATTTTCAACTTGGAAATCACTTGTCAGAGCCATTACCTGCTTAACTCACATAGTCCATTCATTTAAACGCAACGCATCTGTAAGTGTGAATGGATGTAAAGGTTGGCACCACTGTCAAAATGTTTACGCACCAGAAGAAACACAACGATCCAAGAACCTTATCATCCGTGTTGTGCAGCACCAAATCTTTTCCGGAGAGATCGACTGCATTAACAGTGGAAATCCTATTCCCAAAGACAGCACCTTAAAAAAGCTAGACCCTTTTCTTGATGAAAATCATTTATTGAGAGTAGGAGGCCGTCTTCAAGAAGCAAACTTGGAGACAAATGAGAAAAATCCTTTAATCATTCCTGGGAGTCACCACATAGCTTCTTTAATTGTGCAACACTATCACAACGAAGTCAAACACCAAGGACGATTGTTTACCGAAGGAGCTCTACGATCAGCTGGGTTCTGGATTATTGGAGCGAAAAGGTGTGTAAGCAGCACAATCTTCAAATGTATCATTTGCCGTAGACTTCGTGGTACTTCCCAAACTCAGAAGATGGCTAATCTTCCAACAGACAGACTTAGTACAGACCCTCCTTTCTCCAATGTTGGTCTTGATGTATTTGGTCCATGGACTGTCATCACACGACATACTAGAGGTGCGAATGCGAACAGCAAGCGCTGGGCGGTTGTATTCACTTGTATGAGCATCAGAGCTGTTCACATCGAAGTTATAGAATCAATGGACACTTCAAGCTTCATCAATGCCTTTAGACGCTTCATTGCTATCCGTGGCCCAGTAAAACACATCCGGTCCGACAGAGGTACCAACTTCATTGGAGCAGCCAAAGAATTACAAATTAATTCGAACATTGACACTAAAAGCATAGAGAGATATCTCAGTGAGCAAGGTTGTACATGGACCTTCAACCCGCCTCATTCTTCTCATATGGGATGTGCCTGGGAAAGGATGATCGGCATGATACGCAGAATCCTTGATTCCATATTCTTGCAAGTGGGAACTGCAAGACTTACTCACGAGAGCTTAACAACCTTCATGGCTGAAGTCTCAGCTATTGTCAACGGAAGACCATTGACTTCAGTGTCTAATGACCCAGAAGACCCACTTCTACTTACTCCGGCCACTCTTCTTACACAGAAGACCGGGATTACCTATGCTCCTCCTGGAGAATTCAATACCAAAGACCTGTTCAAACGTCAATGGAGACAAGTTCAAAGCCTTGCAAACACCTTTTGGGACAGATGGAAAAGACAATACCTTTCTACCCTGCAGTCAAGGAGCAAGTGGCAAGTTGCCAAACCCAACTTAAAACCAGGTGACATTGTGCTCGTCAGAGATTGCCAGTCACAACGCAACGAATGGCCTTTAAGTCTTGTCACCAAGACGTTCCCAAGCAAGGATGGGAAGGTTCGTAAGGTTGAGGTCAAGATCTGTAAGCGAGGAGAGACTAAGTTGTTCCTCAGACCAGTGACTGAACTATTGTTATTGTTACCTGTTTAGAGTTTAAAATATGGTACCAGTGATACCAGACGGGGAGTGTCATGCCTTCAGCATTTGCTTTGTGTAGATCTGATTACTTTTACTACAGAAAGTTGTATTATTGCCCCATCTAGTGGTCAGTCCCATCAATTAATTTGACCCTCATAGCCTCTTGTAGCCAGTCTTGCAATGCATTCTGGGATGAAGAAGCTGGGATCAGCCTTTCTACTTCCCTCATGGTCCCAGACAGTCATGCTTTACATGGGTCCAACTCTCATATAGCATTCGATGGTGAGTTTGTATATTAAATGTCTCATCTCAACCTGTTTAGCCAGTGAGTAATGTTAGCTGCACTGTAGTTTATACTTGCACATGTAATCACATGTTTGCACAGCCCATGTTATATGTACTTGTGTATATCCATTTTGCTTTTCACATGCATATCATAATTGCATATTCTTGTTTCATTAACAGTTTTACCTCATTATCACATATCATCATATCGTATTGTACATCAAATCAACGCATCATATCTGTGATCCCTTTACTGAATAATAAAACACCGTTCTACAAACACCTCTTCTGAACAGATTATTGAAAAGTAAAGGTGGTTATACTGTAGGCTTCAAATTTGCCAGAAAGGGCTTAGTGAGAGGCTGAACAGTAATACTCTAACTAAAGTACTTAGTTGTTTGACAGAATACAGTCTTTGGGTAAATAAAGACAAGTGCAAGATTTTCAAAGACCAAATACTCGTGACCCAGCTAAGATCAGTCTTATTAACTACTACCACATTTTCTTACCAAACATTTCTACAGTGTTATATTTGTTGATTGCATGTTGTCATAACATGACCCAGATTTAGATGTGGCTGCTAAAGGAATCCCTGTTGCAATTGTTTGCTGTGTTTAATTGCGAGTACATGTTAATGCAGTGGCGTTTCAACACAGGAGGGGACTCGTGTGCACCTCTGGGTGGGCCCCATCCCCTGTACAGCAATGTAGACTCCGGCATTGTGCCGGAGTCTACTACGCATGCGCAGGTCTCCGTAAACATGACGCCCGCAATGATCTGTAGACCAATTTGGCTACCGCGCAAGCGCAGTGGCCATTTTGGTGGCAATTTCTGGCGCGATCGCAGTGGCCGACGCTGGACTCCGGAAAGGTAAGTATTTAAAATGGGTGCAGTGTGTGCGGTGTGTGCACACATTGCACCCATTATAGAAACGCCAATGTGTTAATATGGCAGGACACTTACCTGAGTATAGAGACACCCACTGCTGCCTCCCCATATATTTATCCAACGGCATAAAATAGCTGAAACATTGGTACCAACATCACAAATCAGGCAGCTGTCCACTGTCTGTATGAGTCTGAGTAGTCGCAGGCTGAGCAAGTCTCCTGAGACACAGAGGGCTCTCCAGCAGCAACTCAGATCACAATGGGTAATTGGGTATTTGACCTGACAGGCCTGCGTTCAGTTAGCCACCCCCATGTTACCACACCCAAATGTCAACTCTTGTCAACAAGTTTGTGATGGGATCCTCTATGCAAGCTTGATCACATAACAATCGGTGCACATACACAGTGAGGCTTAGAAACATGTGCAGTAAAAAAAATATTGAGCCACTTGTGTGCACCGTGCCTCACTTATTTGATCTGGCTAGCTGCTGCACAGAATAGGTAACCAACCTACTATATATATACCTACTATATATATATATATATATAGATAAAATAGGATTTGTGAATGTGCTGCGCTCACCCTGGTAATGGTGGTGCTTCTAACAAATGACAAAACCTTAATTAATGAAAATAGTTTTTTACTTAAAAATAATTAACTTTTACAATTTATATACTGTATAACCATATTGTATGTCAGAAATGAATGCAGGTATGGGAAACTCAAATAAATAAGGCAGGACAAGAAATGAAATTGATCTACAGAAAAAGGGAGGAGAAAAGGAGAGAAAGTAGAAGGGAAATGAAAAAAAGGGGGAAATGAAGATGAGTTGCTAATAATGCTAATTGATAGCTAAAACAAAAATAACAAAATAAATGAATTAAAAATATATAATATATAATGCACCCACATCTGAATCAGTACCAATGTATGCTGGTCAGTAACCTGTAATGCTATTCTTGAATCAGAATCTGAGGTCTCAGTGGGATTATTTGAAACCAGATATGAGAAGAAACGTGCATAACAAGTAGTTTCAGCAATCCCATAAAAAACAGTTTGAGATTTCAGTGTGTGTTATAAAGTGCTTGCTCATGATTATAGGATAGATAAATGGTAAGTACAGTATGTGAGTTGTTGTATGAAAGTGGGCCTTTGATGTATTTTGGTAAGGTGGGAGGAGAGTTGTGGAGACGTGATGTTGACCAAATTGTTGAGACCATTACAAAGTCCGAGGACAATGTAACAGCAGAAACTGCTTGTATAAAGAAATCAATCTTACCTGCCACTAAATGAATTGCAACAGTTATGGAGTTGGACACACCCATGGAGGCTTATCCAGAACCCATGTTAGAGTCTGAAAATATTCCCCCAATTATGCAAGATCATTAAGAAGATGTAATAATACCTGACATTGATAAAGGACCTTTGAATCTCAGACTGTATCTCAAGGGATTAAGCAGCTCTATCTGGACAAGGTTCGTAGGGCGCCTCAAAGAAATAACTCATAGTCTACAAAATGAGAAACTTCGCGCTCCCATTTATATATTATTTTTCAGCTAAAATGGCCATTTTGTGATGTTTAGAACTGTCTGTCACTGTCATCTAGTGGATGAATACATTGGAACTAGGCTTTTGTCAGTTATTACTGTTTAGTTTAGGATTACCGTTGTTTGATGTTATGCTGTGCAGTTTCTGACAGTGGAGTAGTAAAGTCGGAAGTCAAACAACATTTCTATGTGTCATGTCCAGTTATTATGTTGGCCCATACATTACATTGTGAACCACTCACAGGGGTAAGAAGCTACAGAGAAACTATTATATGTTCATAGGTAAGTAGACAAATTTCACAGTCCTTCATTCCTTCCTCTGTTTATATAATACAATGTGTAGCAATACGTATTTCATTTTATTTGAGGTTTACATATTCCACAAATTAAATATAAATATAAGTTGAATAGTTCTTATAACATTACAAAGGATAAAGACACTGATATTTTTAAATGATAACTTGTCATACTGTATGTAGTCAAATATGTCAGAAGAAGTGAGAATCCTCCAGAAATCAGTAGTTTCACATTGCTGTCACTTAAACCGATCCAGTATCTCTCCTAGCAGTGTTCAAACAGCTCAGCTGAAAACCAAAGACATCAAAATAGAACGTGCTGGTATTTGGCATTAGGGGGGTTTATGAGTCTCATCCACATGCTAACAAATTAAGGCCCTCATTCCGAGTTGATCGTTCGCTAGCTATTTTTTGCAGAGCAGCGATCAGGCAGTCGCCGCCTCTAGGGGAGTGTATTTTCGCTTTGCAAGTGTGGGAATGCTTGTGCAGCCAAGCTGGACCAAAAAGTACAAAAGAAAAAGAAGTTGGTACTTAGTACCTCCTGGCGCCAATTTTAAATGCTCAGTAATTTAAAAACAGTCTGTCTGCAGCTCTCTTAAATTAGAGGGACCACCACGCCCTCCACAGGTATAGAAATACAAAGATAAACAACTAAGAAAGCGCTGACACACTACACAATATTAAAATACACTCACTTTTTATTAAAATATGTAAAATACATATGGACTGTTCCTAGACTACCTTTAAACACTATATTACTATAGTAATCCTGATCAATCCCTAACAGTAAATAGACAAATGAGTTCCCTATAATCACAACACTATAGATTTTGGCCAAAAATATATGTAATAAATTTATACAGCAGAATTAGTGCACTTAATACAGCCAGATGTTTGGATGGCAGCAAAATATAATAAGTAACTTTATAATAGTAACTGTTGCTGTATTTGTTTCATATATAACGCAAATGGTTACAAGTCCATGCAGTTATTTCCAAGTATTGTAACAAGAGTTCCAGTTGTTAAGTGTTGGTTTGCCAAGCAAATTTGGAACTTTTATGCATGCAGAGTTGAAATGTATTACAGAGTTATAATTGTTAAACTCTATTAGACATGGCCATGCTTTAAATATCTGATTGTTTTTACCGCGACCGTCCTCTGGTAAACGGGTTCCTGTCCACTCCCGGCTCTGGTGCTCCACGACCTTTTATCAAGCCCTATCCGGAGTAAAGACGGTCCCAGAAGCAATAGAGGATAACGATCCAGCGGTACAAGAGGGAACCTCGGTGCGAGTCTCAGGTCACAGTCCGTATGAGACGCGTTTCCCCACCTTAAAGCAATTCAGCATCGGTGGCTTCATCAGTCACTATTATACGTTCATAGGTAAGTAGACAAATTTCACAGTCCTTCATTCCTTCCTCTGTTTATATAATACAATGTGTAGCAATACGTATTTCATTTTATTTGAGGTTTACATATTCCACAAATTAAATATAAATATATGTTGAATAGTTCTTATAACATTACAAAGGATAAAGACACTGATATTTTTAAATGATAACTTGTCATACTGTATGTAGTCAAATATGTCAGAAGAAGTGAGAATCCTCCAGAAATCAGTAGTTTCACATTGCTGTCACTTAAACCGATCCAGTATCTCTCCTAGCAGTGTTCAAACAGCTCAGCTGAAAACCAAAGACATCAAAATAGAACGTGCTGGTATTTGGCATTAGGGGGGTTTATGAGTCTCATCCACGTGCTAACAAATTAAGGCCCTCATTCCGAGTTGATCACTCGCTAGCTATTTTTTGCAGAGCAGCGATCAGACAGTCGCCGCCTCTAGGGGAGTGTATTTTCGCTTTGCAAGTGTGGGAATGCTTGTGCAGCCAAGCTGGACCAAAAAGTTTTTGGCAGTTTCTGAGTAGCTCTGGTCTTACTCAGCCCTTGTGATCACTTCAGCCTGTCCAGTCCCGGAATTGACGTCAGACACCCGCCCTGCAAACGCAGGCGACTCGCCTGCGTTTTCCCTACCACTCCCAGAAAACGGTCAGTTGACACCCAAAAATGCCCTCTTTCTGTCAATCTCCTTGTGATCGGTTGTGCGAATGGATTAGTCGCTAGAAGCATTGTACAGCAACGATGCTGTTTGTACCCATACGACACGCGTGCACATTGCGGTGCATACGCATGCACAACAGTAGTAACCTGATCGCTGCGCTGCGAAAACGTCAGTGAGTGATCAACTCAGAATGAGGGCCTAAGTCTCTTAGATCATAACAAACAGGTCAAGGGTTACCAATGGACAAAATGGTGATATAAAGATGGTTATACACAGGGCTGGACTGCCCATCTGGCACTTCTGGCAGAGAGCCGGGAAGACTGCACACAGTGCAGTCTCCGGCTCTCTGCTGTGGCTGCTCCCCCGCCTCCCCTGCCATCTCAATAGAAATGAAGGCATGCCGCAAATCCACACCCCCAGGACTCGTGGCATGCCAATGTGAGCGGGTTACAAGCCCCCGCCTCCCCACCTATCTCCATGGAAATGGGGACATGCTTTGAGTCCACGACCCCACTGACTCACGGCACGCCACCGTCTTTAGGCCCTCATTCCGAGTTGTTCGCTCGCAAGCTGCTTTTAGCAGCATTGCACACGCTAAGCCGCCGCCTACTGGGAGTGAGTCTTAGCTTAGCAAAATTGCGAGCGAAAGAATCTCTAAATTGCGATTAGAAATTTCTTTGCAGTTTCTGAGTAGCTCGAGACTTACTCTGCCACTGCGATCAGTTCAGTCAGTTTCGTTCCAGGTTTGACGTCACAAACACACCCAGCGTTCGCCCAGACACTCCACCGTTTCTCCAGCCACTCCCGCGTTTTTCCAAGAAATGGCAGCGTTTTTTCACACACTCCCATAAAACGGCCAGTTTCCGCCCAGAAACACCCACTTCCTGTCAATCACATTACGATCACCAGAACGAAGAAAAAACCTCGTTATGCCATGAGTAAAATACCAAACTTCTTAGCAAATTTACTTGGCGCAGTCACAGTGCGAACATTGCGCATGCGCAATTAGCGGAAAATCGCTGCGATGCGAAGAAAATTACCGAGCGAACAACTCAGAATGACCACCTTAGTGCCCACGTGACCCCCCACACACACATGCAAGGGCCATTTTTGGTCTCCAGCCCATCCCTGGTTATACAGTAAATAGAGATGTGCAGGTACGGGTTTCTGAAAACCAAAACCAAATACATTTTGACTGACAATCTATCACCCAGATACAGTACTTAAGTGTATAGAGCAGGATCTATGCAAGTTAGTAGATTAAGGCATAGGGGTATAGTTACTAAAGTGCAGGTTTTTAGAGGTGGATATGTTGCCCAAAGCAATTAATCAGATTCTAGCCATTATTGTCTAGAAGGTGCTACATAAATAATAATAATAATAATAATAATAATAATACTTTTATTTATATAGCGCTCTTTCTCCAATAGGACCCAAGGCGCTTAACAGATACATAGCATAATATAGTACAGAAAATAATGAAGTACATTTTCATAAAATACAGAAGCATGAAGATACTAAAAGGGACATTATGGAAATGCTTGAGTAAACAGAAAAGTCTTAAATCTACTTTTGAAGGATTCTATAGTTGGGGCCTCTCGCACTGTGCAGGGAAGTGAGTTCCATAGAGTCGGAGCCGCATGACTAAAAGCTCGACCCCCAGATGAATTACGGTAGATTCTAGGTACTGCTAAAAGTCCTTCATCTACAGATCGCAGTAATCGAGTGGGGCAGTATGGGGTCAGAAGCTGTTTCAGGTACCTTGGGCCTTGGTCCTGTAATGCTTTGAAACTCAGTAAGCCAATCTTGAAGATGATTCGCCATCGTACAGGCAGCCAGTGAAGGGAGTAGAGGATGGGTGTTATGTGGCTAGAACGGGGCTGGTTGGTTAATAGCCTGGCAGCTGTGTTTTGCACCAGCTGTAAGCGCTGCAATTCTTTTGCTGGTAGACCAAGGTAGAGGGCATTACAGTAGTCTAATCGAGATGATACAAATGCATGTATGACTTTTGGCATATCATCTGAGGGAATTAAGTGCTTGATTCTGGCTATGTTCCTCAGGTGAAAGAATGAGGATTTGATTGTGGCTGATATCTGATGTTTAAGTGTCAAGCCACCATCCAGGACAACGCCAAGATTCCGCACACGATCACTGGTCTGTAATTCTGAATCCCCGAGTGTAAGTCCAGTTGGTTGGCTATGCTGCAGTCTTGTCCTTTGATGTTGCGGTTGTATCATAAGGACCTCTGTTTTATCCGGGTTCAGTCACAGCCAACTGGCGCTCATCCACTCCAGTAGTTCAGCTAGACAGCCATTTAGGGTTGCTATTGGGTTATCAGTGCCCGGAGCAAAGGACAAGTACAGTTGTGTATCATCTGCATAGCAGTGGTAGACCAGGCCATGGCGCCTGATTATTTCGCCCAATGGGAGCATGTATACTGCAAAAAGCATTGGGGATAGTATAGAACCTTGTGGGACACCACATGGCAATGGCACTGGTGGTGATGAGTATAATCCAGATGATACTCTCTTTGACCTGCCTGTGAGAAATGATTTGAACCAGCTTAGAACTGTGCCATCCAGACCACAGAAATGTATCAGTCGCTCAATCAGAAGCCCATGGTCCACGGTATCAAATGCTGCCGAGAGATCCAGAAGGATTAATATTGAACAGTCACCTCTGTCTTTTGCCATCAGATCATTTAACACACACACCAGGGCTGTTTCAGTGCTATGTCTTCTCCTGAATCTAAATAATATGTAGAATCTGACAGGTTGCTATGGACAACATCTCTACTTCTAAAAACCCACACTTTAGTATATATATCCCATAGTCTCCGGTAGAATTAAGTAAATGGGCTACCCCAATAGTTACCATGTGAAAGAAAGGAAGAAGAAGAAAAAGAAGAAAAAGAAAAAGAAGAAAAAGAAAAAGAAGAAAAATAATTTTATTTATATAGCGCTCTTTCTCCAATAGAACTCAGTGAAGTTAACAAAATTAACATAATACAGAAACAATGAAGTACAGAAAGCTTTAAATAAATTACAGAGAACATGTAGATACTAGAAGAGTATTTAGGAAATACTGAGTAAATAGGAGAGTCTTGAGTCTGTTTTTGAAGGATTCTAGAGTGGGGGCCTATTGAACTGAACAGGGAAATAAGTTCCATAGAGCTGGAGCCACATGGCTTAAAGGTTGACCCCCAGACGAATTACGGGAGATACTAGGTACTGCTAATAGTAGTTCATCTACAGATCAGAGTAATAGAGCGGGGCAGTATGGAATCAGAAGCTTCTTCAGGTACCTTTGGCCTTGGTCATGTAGTGCTTTGAAGTCAGGGAGCCATTCTTAAAGACTATTCACCATCTTACAAGCAGCCAGTGGAGGGAGTAGAGAATGGGTGTTATTATTACTATTATCCTTTATTTATATGGTGCCACAAGGGTTTCGCCGCGCCCAATTACAGAGTAGATATGCACATAATCAAAACAGGAAAACTTACAGTTGAAGACAATATAGAAAAAGTACATGGTAACTAAGCATAACTGCATCAGTAGACGACACTGAGATAAGTATTAAGGTGGCCGAAAACTGCAGGATTTGGGCAGTTGAGGATTATTAAAGTAAGAAAAGGATAAGCACATGAGGGAAAAGGGCACTACTCATGAGAGCTTACATTCTAAAGGGGAGGGGCAGACAGACAGGGGTGACACAGATGGGGAAGACAGAGCGTGGGACAGAGGGCTAGTATGAGATTTGCCTGGGTTTGGTAAAGAAGTGGGTCTTAAGAGCCCGTTTGAAGTTCTGTAGAGAGGTGGAGAGTCTGAGGGGGAGAGGTAGAGTAAGGGAGCAGCACGTGAAAAAATCTTGGAGATAGGAGTGAGAGGAAGTAATCAGAAGACAGGAGAGTTAGAATGCATTAGCAGAGCGAAGAGGACGGGTGGGAGAGTAAAGGGAGATAAGGACAGAGATGTAAATGGGAGAGGAGTGGGTGAGTGCTTTGTAAGTGAGTGTGAGAAGTTTGAATTGGATTCAGAAAGGAAAGGGAAGCCAGTGAAGGGCTTGTAGGAGAGGAGAGGTGGATGTAGTGAGTTTGGTGAGGAAGATGAGCTGGGCTGCAGCATTGAGGATAGATTGGAGTGGAGAGAGGTCAAGAAGGCCAGTTAGGAGGAGATTACAGTAATCGAGTCTGGAAATAATCAGTGAGTGGATAATGATCTTGATGGCATCCTGGGTGGGAAAGGGTCTGATTCTGGAAATTATGCATTATGAAATTATCAGTTATGCGGCTGGAATGGGGCTGGTTGCTTAACTACTTAACAGGTGTGTTTTGTATGAGCTGTAAGTGGTGCAATTCATTTATTGGGAGACCAAGGTAGAGGCCATTGCTGTAGTCTAGTCAAGATGATACAAATGCCAGGTGCAGTAGGGGAAACAGCAGGATGCTGACCCCGGGCAGCTCATCTTTCCCATGCCGACCTCCATCTGCTTCAGAGACCTGGGTGCAGACAGTGGATACCGGAGCCCAACTCTGATGCTGCCACATCCCCTGCTGGAAGCTCCACTGGACAGGTGAGGAGGGCTGCGGGCGGGTGCAAGAGCCTATCCTGGGTGGTTCTGTCCCTCACTGCCTGCAGCAGCTACTGCATGGCATCAAATGGCTCTCCCAGCCGCTGCCTGCCTCCTTCCTCCTCCAAACCTCTCTCATGGACTGCTCTCACTCCCCTTTTCCCCTGCTACTCCAGGACAATAATTCTTGCTGCCTGATTTACTGCCAGTCCATGCCGGCACTGTCTGTCTCCCCGCCACCCTCTTCACTGTGGCACCTTATTCGGCTACATACTCTGCGTAATGGTCGGGCCGGCCCTGTTCAGACCTGAATGCTAGCGAGCGATTGT
Source organism: Pseudophryne corroboree (assembly GCF_028390025.1). Taxonomy (NCBI): domain Eukaryota; kingdom Metazoa; phylum Chordata; class Amphibia; order Anura; family Myobatrachidae; genus Pseudophryne; species Pseudophryne corroboree. The sequence continues at coordinate 278,961,658 of NC_086454.1, read as the reverse complement.
TGCACTGCTGCGATCAGATAGTTGCCGCCTACAGGGGGAATGGATTTTAGCTGTGCAAGTGTACGAAAGCATGTGTAGCAGAGCTGCACAAACTCTGCGCAGCCCAGGACTTACTCAGCCACTGCGATCATTTCAACCTGTCCGGGACCAGAAATAACGTCAGGATCCCTCCCTGCAAAAACGTATGGACATGCCTGTGTTTTCCAACCCCTCCCTAAAAATGGTCAGTTGCCACCCAGAAATTCCTTCTTCCTGTCAATCTCCTTGCAATCGCCTGTGCGAACGGATCTGTTGCACAAGCCCATCGCTGAGCGGCGATCCGCTCTCTGTACCCATGCGAAGTGCCTGCGCATTGCGGTGCATTCGCATGCACAGTTTGTGCTTGATCGCCCGCTCTTCAGTGTGGAATTATTTCTCCACAAATCTGGACAACAGGTGTCAAGCAGTGTGTTGCCTTTGTCAATCCGTCATATGTAGGGGTAAGGACATTAACCACCTAGGAACATCCTTCCTTATACGTCACCTGCTGTGCATTCATCAGAAGTCATTGTCAAGTTCAGAAACTTTGGGTAAGAGCGTAATCAGTCCACTGACACCTAAATCCCTTCTTCCTCTTGTACCCAAGCTCCTGCAAGCCACACCACCAACTCCCTCAACTTCAATTTCCTCCTTAGTCAGAAACGTCAGTAGTCCTTCAGGCCAGGCCACTGGCATGACTGACGAGTACTCTCCTAACCGGGGTTCCTCCGGAGGATCCTTGAGTGGTACGCCTACTGCTGCTACCGCTGCTGCTGTTGTTGCTGCTGGGATTTGATCGTTATCCCAGAGGGGAAGTCGAAAGATCACTTGTACTACTTCAACTAAGGAATTGACTGTCCAACAGTCCTTTGCAAGGATGATGAAATATGACAGCAGTCATCCTTTTGCAAAGCAAATAACTGAGGCCTTGACAGCTATGTTGGTATTAGACGTGCATCTGGTATCCGCCATTGGTGTAGTGGGATTTAGACAATTACTGGAGGTAGTGTGTCCCTGGTACCAAAACCCATCTAGATTCCACTTCACTAGGAAAGTGATTCCCAGACTGTACAGGAACATTAAGAAAAGTGTCCTCAGTGTCCTGAAAAATGCATGTGTACCCACTGCCCACTTAACCACGGACATGTGGACAAGTGGAGCAGGGCAAACTAAGGACAACATGACTGTGACAGCCCACTGGGTAGATGTATTGCCTCCCACAGCATCAACAGCAGCGGCACCAGTAGCAGCATCTCACAAATGCCAGCTCGTTCCTAGGTAGGCTACGCTGTTTATCTCCAGTTTCCATACGAGGCACACCGCTGACAACCTCTTACGGAAACTGAGGGACATCATCGCACAATGGCTTACCCCCACTTACACTCTCCTGGGGATTTGTGATATCGCCACTAATATCGCCCATTACATCTGGGCAAATTCAAACACATCCCATGTTTTGCACATACAATTAATTTGGATGTGCAAAATTTTTTTTAAAATTACAGGGTGGTGCAGGAGATGCTGTCGTGGTCTGAAAAATTGCGGGCCACTTTTCGGTATTCAGTCACTGAAGACTGGAACGCCAGCAAACACACCTGAACCTGCAGTGCCATCAACTGAAGCAAGAGGTGGTAATGAGGTGGAATTCAACACTATATATGCTTCAAAGGATGGAGGAGCAGCAAAAGGCCATTCAAGCCTATACATCCACCTACAATACAGGCAAAGGAGGGGGAATGCACCTGACTCAAGCACAGTGGAGAATGATTTCCGTCTTGTGCAAGGTTCTCCAAACCATTGAACTTGCCACACGTGAAGCCAATTCAGATACTGCCAGCTTGAGTCAGGTCATTCCCCTCACCAGGATTTTGCAGAAGCAGCTGGAGAAATTGATGGAGGAGCTAAGAAGGAGCGATTCCACTAAGTATGTGGGACTTGTAGATGGAGCCCTTCATTCACTTTGTCAAGATTCAAGGGTGGTCAATCTGTTGAAATCAGAGCACTACATTTTGGCCACCGTGCTCGATCCTAGGTTTAAAGCCTACGTTGGATCTCTCTTTCCGGCAGACACAAGTCTGCAGAGGTTCAAAGACCTGCTGGTGAGGCAATTGTCAACTGAAGCGGAATGTGACCTGTCAACCACTACTCCTTCATTTTCTCCCGCAACTGGGGCTGCGAAGAAAAAGATAAAATTTCCGAGCCGACCCGCTGGCAGTGATGCAGGGCAGTCAGGAGCAAGTGCTGACATCTGGTCTGGACTGAAGGACCTGCCAACGATTACTGACATGTCTACTGTGACTGCATATGATGCTATCACCATTGAAAGAATTGTGGAGGATTATATGGGTGACAGCATCCAAGTAGGCATGTCAGACGGTCCGTATGTATACTGGCAGGAAAAAGAGGCAATTTTGAGGCCCTTGCACAAACTGACTTTATTTTACCCCCTCCAGTGTGTACTCCGGAAGAATGTTTAGTGCAGCCAGTAACCTTGTCAGCGATCGGCGTAGGAGGTTACTTCCACAAAATGTGGAGAAGATGATATTCATCAAAATTAATTATAAATTCCTCCAGGAAGACCTTTACCAGCAATTGCCTCCAGAAAGTACACAGGGACCTGTGATGGGGGATTCCATTGGTGACGAATTAATACTCTGTGAGGAAGAGGATGTAGACGCTGAAAGGGGTGAGGAATTGGAGGATGAGGACAACATCTTGCCTCTGCAGAGCCAGTTTGTGCAAAGAGAGATGAATTGCTTCTTTTTTGGTGGGGGTATTAATTGTTTCTTTTTTTGTGGGGCCCCAAACAAACCAGTCATTTCAGCCACAGTCATGTGGCAGACCCTGTCGCTGAAATGATTGGTTTGTTGAAGTGTGCATGTCCTGTTTATACAACATAAGGGTGGGTGGGAGTGCCAAAGGACAATTTCATCCTGCACCTCTTTTTTTTCTTTGCATTATGTGCTGTTTGGGGCCTAGTTTTTAAAAGTGCCATCCTGTCTGCCACTGTAGTGCCACTCCTAGATGGGCCAGGTGTTTGTGCTTACCACTTGGGTCGCTTAGCTTAGTCATCCATCGACCTTGGTGCAACCTTTTGGCCTAAAAACAATATTGTGAGGTGTTCAGAATAGACTGGAAATCAGTGGAAATGAATGTTATTGAAGTTAATAATACCGTAGGATCAAAATTTCCCCCAAATTCTGTGATTTTAGCTGTTTTTATGTTTTTTTTCAAAAATCATCCAGATCCAAAACCAAAACCCGAAAAAGTGGTTTTGGCAAAACCAATCCAGAATCCAGATCCAAAACACGAGCGAGGATCCAGATCCAAAACCAAAACACAAACCACGAAAAGTGCCCACCGCACATCTCTAGTTACTTCCCCAATGCTTCTAGAGAGACACTTACCTCTCCATGGCAGATGTTAATTTCTATGCCCCATAATAGTGTTCCAGTTTATTTTATGAATAATAGTAGTTCAAAGGGAAAATTAGTAAAGAAAGAATGCAATAAGTTAAAGGGATATAGGGATGGAATGTATTTGTATACTGAATGCAGTAGCGGAACTAGCGAGCGGTGGGCCCAGGTGCGACAAAATGCTTTGGGCCCCCCATCCCATCCAAGTCCACCCCCTCACCCCTGGAGAGGACCTGGTGAGGGAGACCTGCTCAGGGCCAGAGAAATGGATACCTAGCAACAGTGCCGTAACTAGACATTTTAGCACTGTGTGCAAGAAACAGCATCGGAGCCCCACCCCTGCATGCAAAACAGGGGCAGTGCGCGCCGTAGGCACGCGCAAAAATACATCGTGGCGTGGCTTCATGGGGAAGGGGTGTGGCCACAAAATAATACCAATTCATAAAACGGTGCACAGTAGTCTCCATTATTCAAATTACGCTGCACAGTAGCACCACTACACCAGGTAGAGACCCTTTTACACCTTTCGGCAGACAGATTCCTCTTTTTACACATTACAACAGACAGTGTCCCCTTTTTACACATTACGGCAGACAGCGTCCCCCTTTTTACACATAACGGCAGACAGCGTGCCCTTTTTACACATAGCGGCAGACAGCATGCACTTTTTACACACAACGGCAGACAGCATCCCCTTTTTACACATAACGGCAGACAGCGTGCCCTTGTTACACATAGCGGCAGACAGCATACACTTTTTACACATAACGGCAGACAGCGTGCCCTTGTTAAACATAGCAGCAGACAGCGTATACTTTTTACACATAACGGCAGACAGCGTACCCTTTTTACACATAACGGCAGACAGCGTCCCCTTTTTACACATTACGGCAGACAGTGTGCCCTTGTTACACATCATGGCAGACAGATTCCCCCTTTTTACATATTGAGTCAGGCAAATTCCCCCTTTTTACACATTGCATCAGGCAGATTCCCCCTTTTTACACATTACGTCAGGCAGAATCCCCCTTTTTACACATTGCGGCAGGCAGATTCCCCCTTTTTACACATTGCGGCAAGCAGATTCCCCCTTTTTACACATTGCTGCAGGCAGATTCCCCCTTTTTACACATTGCGGCAGGCAGTCCCCCCTTTTTACACATTGCGGCAGGCAGTCCCCCTTTTTGTACATGGAAAGAAAGACAGAAAGAAAGAAAGAAAGAAAGAAAGAAAGAAAGAAAGAAAGAAAGAAAGAAAGAAAGAAAGAAAGAAAGAAGAATTATACTTACCCTCTCCGCTGGCTCAGACTCCTCGGTGCAGCTTCTGGTCACGATTCCCGGGCAGGAGAGAAGGAGGAGTAGGGAGGTGGAGGAGGGAGCCGCAGCAGCGCTGTGTTATTGGTGGAGGCGCTGCTCTGCTGCCCCTCTGCTTCACTATAGGCTGTTCTCGGAAGACAGCCTATAGTGAAGCAGAGGGACAGCAGCAGCAGCGCCTCAACCAGTAGTAAAGTGCTGCTGCGGCTCCCTCCTCCACCTCCCTCCTCCTCCTACTCCCCCGTACCGCTGCGCTCCTCTCCTCTCTGTCCGGGCGGCTGTGTGCTGCGGGCAGCGGTTGCCCGCAGCACACAGCGGCATGTAATGAGTCAGTTTTACTCATTACATGCTTTGGGCCCCTGGACAGTGGCGGGCCCCAGTGCAACGCACTGGTTTCACTGGCGGTAGTTCCGCCTCTGACTGTATGTGTGTGTCTTTAAAATAAACTGTGTTTAGGAAAAATTAGTTAAATACATTATTTGTTTTAGCTGGAGTCAGTTTCAAATGTGGTTTAAGGAAATCAGATGATGTCCTGCTGATCCTATAAACATAAGTCTAATCTAGTGTAAAGTTAAGACACCATTGCAGGTGACAGGTACTACAGAGACTTGCTTTAGGCAGCTTGGCGAGTATGACATTGCCTGAAGCTCTTGACCTGCAAGCTTTCTAAAGCATTTTCTATTTGCACAGATATGCAGTACAGTCATGTGAAAGATCTGTCTACATTATTGCATATGCATTTCCTCTATTTACATATATCTACAAGGTCGGACTGGCCTTCAGGGGTACAGGGGAAGACCCAAGAGGGCCCCACAGCCTAAGGGACCAACTCCTCCTCTATGGAACAGCTTCTAGACTGTGCATTTGAATGATATATTATACAGTACATATGTTACATTATACTGCACAGGACTATGGTGTATTTTCTACCATATATTGCTGTTATTAATCTGGTAAATATTCATGCATGAAAGAATAATAATTACTATTATATATATATATATATATATGTATTTTTTTTTTTTCCATTAAGAGCCTCAGACCATGCATTTACTAATGTTTAGTCGGATTCAGTATGTAATCCCGACTGTTAGGATCCCGGCTGTCGAAATACTGACACCGGAATCCCGACAGTCGGAATCCCGACATCGAGCGCAGTGTGTCCCCTCACAGGCTGGCCAACCTTATGCTTCATTTTGCAAAAGCCTTTACAAAAACATAAGGTGAATACATGTAAGTTTATAAAAACATAAATTCTAAACAGCAAAAAGGTTTTCATACAAGGAGGTTGCAGCATGCACACACAGAGACTATTTTCTGTTGGTTTTCATCTTCTTTTCACTTCTTTGCAGCCCTGCATCATTAATTAATTGATGTTAAAAACACTCTTCTCATTAACTAATTAATTCAACCCTGGCAACCACAATAGTAAATTAACAATGATGTTCTAGAGCAGAACATTTTGGTTAGGTTGGAAGATTTGATATTTTTGAAGCATTTTCATTTCTATCACACCTATTTCTAGCGTATAACACCAGTTTATCCATGATGGGGGGTCATTCCGAGTTGATCGCTAGCTGCCGTTGTTCGCAGCGCAGCGATCAGGCTAAAAATCAGCATTTCTGCGCATACGTATGGACCGCAATGCGCACGTGCGACATACGGGTGCAAAGGCCTCTGTGGTTTTGCACAGGTTTTAGCGACGTTTACATTAGCACTGGCGGCTGCGAGAAGATTAACAGGAAAGGGGCGTTTCTGGGTGGCAACTGACCACTTTCAGGGAGTGTTCGAAAAAACGCAGGCGTGCCTAGGAAAACACAAGTATGGCTGGGCGAACGCAGGGCAGGTTTGTGATGTCATATCCGGAACTGAATGGGCTGAAGTGATCGCAAGCGCTGAGTAGGATTTTAGCTACTCCGAATCTGCACAATATTTTTTTGCTGGCGCTCTGCGATTCATTCGTTCGCACTTCTGCTAAGCTCAAATACACTCCTAGTGGGCGGCGGCATAGCGTTTGCACGGCTGCTAAAAACTGCTAGCGAGCGATCAACTCGGAATGACCTCCGACATCCTAATATATACTAAAGATACTGTAGCTCATTCAGGGATGGACGCAGATTGCTACATACACAGCCAGATCTGCATTCATGTCCTTACATGCTGGGGGTCACCAAGCAGAGGGCAAGGCCACCCAACATGTGTGAGGCCGCCTCCCGATGCATCCGCAATTAGATTGTGGAAGCATAGGAACAAAGGTTGACACCTGGTATTGCAGCCCGGCTGCGCTGTCAGGCGGTCGGCCACCATTTTTTAATGGGAACGGCTACATGTGACGTCAAACTAGCCGCCCAGAAAACTGTCCCAGCCTGTCCCCGTTGGCCCGCCCGCCCAACATCACCCCGCAAATGCCCACCGCTGTCAATCACATTCCTTTCCGATCCGTCGCGGATGAGACTACAATTTGTGTGCCCGCGGAGACGCGATGCGCCCGCGCAGCATACGCAATTTGCCTCCTTCTGCAAACTGTGCTGCTGGCTGCATAAGTGGCCAAATCAGAATCAGCCCCACTGTGGCTGATTCTGAATTGTAGACAGTGCAAGCATCGCAGTGAACAATGTTTTTAGATTGGTCATGCATCTAGGTCACATCGTGCATGCGTCACGTTTCTTAGTGCAAAGTATGGCAGTACTGATTCAGATGCATGAGGGTACATTTACTAAGAATTGTGTTTTTCCCGAGTTTTCCCGAGTTTAAACTGGTGATAGTCATGGGAGATTTTTTCTTAGTCAAACATGAAAATTTACTATGAATCGTGTTTTCTGGAAACTTGTTTTTCGATGGCATATGGATTTGTGTTTGTCAGCTGTGTTTTAGTTGAGACCAACATAACACTCATGTAAATTGCAGAGGTGATTTCAGTTTGTGTCTGCAAAATACGGGTGAACATGGAAGCCGCTTACGATCATTTTAGCATTGGTAGAAATTGGCACATGTGCCAGTGACATGCCAAACTCATATAAATACGCCCCAAACCAGGTGGACCCCGTAGGTTTAGTGAAAGGCATTTTAGACAGTTAATTGAGATCCTGAGTCCTCACTACCAGCTATCAATTCCTTCTCTGTTCAATTTTACCCAAGGAGCAATTGCTTGCATGTACCTGGATGTTAAAATATTTATTTATTTACCTGCAAAATTCCATTGTATCAACTGTTCACTTAACCACATATTTGTGGACAAGCTGAATTGGGGAAACTAAAGATTACATGACTGTGACAGCTGGGTGGGTGAATTGCTTTTAGCAGCAGCAGAAGCAGTATCTTACAAACAACGCCAGCTCATTCAGAGAAAGGCTACTCTCTGTATTACTGGATTCACTAAGAGGTATACAGTACCACAGAGAACCTCTTAGAAAAAATTAGGGATGTCATAGCAAAATGGCTTACCCAGCTTGGACTCTACTCAGGATTTGTCATTTCTGTTTACACCACAAAAATTGTGAAAGCCTTATACTGTAGGTGGTTGAATTCCAACACGTCCCATGTTTTGCTCACAATCAACTTAGTGGTTCAGAGTTTTGAAAGAAATTACAGTGGCATGCAGGAGATGCTGTCTGTGACCCAAAAAATTTCAGGACATTTTTGGCATTCAGCAAAAGCATATAGGATATTGCAGTGCCTACAAGAAGAGGTCAATTTGCCCTGCCACCAACTGAAGCAAGATGTGGTAACCAGGTGGAATTTCAACCTTTAAATGCTTCAGCAGATGGACTAACAGCAAAAAGCCATCCATATCTATACAACAATCCATGACATTGGGAGAGTAGGGAGTGGTGCTTTGGAGAATAGTTTCTGTGTTGTGCAAGGTGCTGAAACCCTTCAAAATAGTCACCTTTAAATTGAGTTCAGACAATGCTAACTTCAGTCAGTTGATTTCCCTAAATAGACATTTGAAAAAGCAGCTTTAGAAACTGACGAGGGAGATGAAACTAAGTATGTTGAGCTTGTAAATCAAGTCCATTATTTGCTTCACCAGGATCCAAGGGTTGTCAACATCTTGAAATCTGATAACTACATTTTGGCAACCATGCTTGATCCTACGGCAGTTTTAAGTCATACAATGGGTGGAATTCAAATGTTTGAAAAGTCGGTTGGGTGTCTGTTTTTTCCTGTCTATTAGATAGGAAAAAACAGACTTCCAACTGACTTTTCAAACATTTGAATCTCCCCCAATGTGTCTTTCTTTCCATCTTACCCAGACCTTAAGTGATGCAAAAAGCTCCTAGTGAGCAAGTTGTCTGCTCAAGGGGCTACATGACATGACAAAGTCTCCTCCCTCAGTTTCTCCAGCAACTGCTGCTGCCAGGAAAACATTCAGCTTTCCCAAGAGACCCAGTGGTAATGCAGAGGCGTCAACATAACATTTTGACATCTGATCGGGTTTAAAAGAATTGCCCAAAATTAGTGACAAAGAATGGTGGGTGACTATTTTAATGACAGCATACAAATAGGCATGTTACGGAATCCCTTTGAGAACTGCAAGGAAAAGAGGCAAGTAGGAGGCCATTGCGCAAACTCACTTTGCAATATTTAAGCTGCCCACCCTTTAGTGTGTACTCAGAGTTTTCAACACAGCTAAGAACTTTGGCACTGATCAGCATAGGAGGCTACTTCTTCAAAATGTGAAAAAGATGATGTTCATCAAAATTAACTGAAAATTCCATGAGGAAGACCTTTTCTGGCCATTACATCAAAGTATAGAGACTTCTGTAATGGTGGATTCCAGCGGGGATGAATTACTGAAATATTGTGTGAGGAGGATGTAAATACTGATGATGGTGACAACATCTTGCCTCTGTAGAGATCATTGACAACACTGTTAGCTTAGTTGCCTTGAGCCCTGTCAAAGTCAGAAAAATATCACGCTGAACATTGCCATATATGCACCTCATGCGTGTGCCCGCTGCACGTGCACAGGCCCTCCCGTGTGTGCGCATATTCGCAGTCGCGTGCACGCTCAGGCGCACGGTATGTGCATTTACGGTAGAGTTTGTGCGCGTCTAGCTTGCGACTCGATCGCTACATATTTAATCAAAATAATGTATTTTATAAGTTAATATTCCCCTGAGTTCAGCAGGTATCAATGGGTCTAAGATGGCTCTTAGACCTTAGAGCAGGGGTCTTCAACCTTTAAGACAGTGTGGGCCACATAAAAAAATGAAACGAAGCCGAGGGCCACTAAGCTATACTGCGGTATTTAGAATCTAAATTTTAATTTATGATTGTAATGAGACCTTTTCTAGACTCATAAGACCATAAAAAAGACTTCAAAAGATAATTATTGTAATTTAATGAATGAAACATGGTCTACTTTACCTTTGTTATTATAATAAGTTCATATCAGTGGGAAACTTGGCATTGTTTTTGCTTGGCCAGCTTGTCGATGTTGGCATCAATGTTAGAAGTCGCTATGCGCAGAGTATTCTCTAGATGTTGGTCTGTAAGCACTGAACTGGACTCATACGGCAGTATCACTGGACTGGTGGGTATAATGTGGGCATGCTTTCACAATATTGCTGCTGTCTGTCTGTGATGGGGGGAGGGAGGGTATGATAGCGCCTATGTCAAGACATAGGTGCTATCATACCCTCCCTCCTCCCCATCACAGACAGACAGCAGCATTGTCAAAGCATGCTCCCTGCCATCTCTGCTCTTAATATTAATACACCCCCTGCTGGGTCCCCCGCCACGCCCCCTGCCCTCAATACTAATTTATTCACTGCCATGCTCAGGCTGCCGCACCCCCGTCCCCGCCGCTCCCGCACGCCGGGTTCCTGCACTGCCCCCTGCCCTCAACACTTATACACTTTTATTCTCCTGCCGCAGCCCCCCACCGCGCCGGGTCCCCACCGCACACAGCCATGCTCAGGCTGCATACATGCTGCCGCACCCCCTCCGCTCCCGCCCGCCGGGTTCCCGCACTGCCCCCTGCTCTCAATGGTAACTTGCCGCACCCCCCCCAGCCGGGTCCCCGCCGCTCTCACCCACCTATTCAACACTGCAGGCGGAGGGAGACACAGGGAGGGAGACACAGTAAGGGTGACCAGACCACTGACCAGCCTAAGAGGAGCTACTCCCCTTCTTCACAGGCAACCAGTGACAGTGCGGGGGAGTCACATGACTCCGGGAAAGGGAAAAAAAAAATTATTTTTTTTTGTGTTCATATGTGCGCTGCGGGCGGGCGCGTCGGCGGGCCATGGAAACCATAGCAGCGGGCCACCTGTGGCCCGCGGGCCACGGGTTGAAGACCCCTGCCTTAGAGATTCCCCTTTGCATGTTGGGAGGGCTTCACATGTTCTTATGCATAGTTAAGCACAGAAATAGTAATTGAAGATTAATTGTATTCCGAATAAATTACACCTAAGACCAGTCAGTTTCTTTCCCGCAGACGGAGTACAATAGCCTTTAATTACTCTGCGCTTTGAGATTCAATGAAGAGGACTGGAACCTTTGTTTACGAATGGGTTTAGGGTTGTCTCCAGAAGAATGATTGCTGAGATGTCATTGTCTCAACTGAAAGTGGACATTGAGAAGACTAAACAAAACCCAGAGACAGGGGTTGTTTTGTATTCGCCAAACAATAGCTTCCCACAAGACAGGAATTTGAAATAATAACAAGTGTTAGTCATCACCCAACGTTTTGCATAACCAAGATCACATGGCCAGCTCAGCTCACTGATACAGCTAGCCCACATGCTGTGAAAGACACACACTTCCTGTGGATCACACACCCCCACAGCTGGAACGCAGGTATGATATATCCACTGGAAATCACAGGGCTCACTCACTCAGAACCAACCTAGCATCCAGAAGCATGGCTTGCTCATCACCAGGACTGATCTCCTTACTAAGGCTAAGTATTGTATACACATGGCTTAATGGCATAGAATAGTTAAATATGTGTTTGTGGTAAAGTAGTTGTGAAATGATTAGCATAGAATAGTTAGTTTGGAGATACAAATGGCTTAAGGTTAATGGTGCTTGTGCAGTTATGTGATTGTTGTGTGTTTGTGATGATACTCTATGAAATCTGTAATGAATTGGAACAGTAGACAATCTGTAGCATAGCATCTCTGGTATACATTTATGGATGGTGATTTATAACAGATTATAGTAGTTTTACATGATGCATCTTGCTGAAGGTTAGAAGCCAAAACATACATCCTTTTGTTACTGTAGTCATGTGCTTGTAGCAATAGCAGGCTGATACTTGTGGGTACCTGGTGATCTGGTCTTGTGATGGCTCATACGGACAGCATGAGATGCGTGGTGTTGATTCTGGAAGGATAGCATAGTCAGCATACCATATGCTCTGGTTATTGAGATACTGTGTTGGCTTGAAATTGTGAAAGGTGATTAGATGGTTTGGAATTGTAAAATCAGCACATATGCATTATATTGAAGCTTAGACATTTTGGAATATAGTGGAGTCTTATGTCTTCTGCTATGTGATTATGGTGTAGCAAAGAATGCCATGTGTTTGGACTTGCAAATCTAAAATGGCTGATGGCATTCCCTTTTGAACCATATGTTACAGACTTTGGAATCATGGGAGTTTTTCCCAAAATGGAGTCTAGCTTCTGTCCCATGCGGTATTGTAGGGACCATTGTGTTGTTGCTGTGTGTTGTGTATATAGGGACAGCCAGCCTGGGTGAGCTCACTTTTCTCTCCACAAAGGTTCTCAGCATTGACTAACGGCGCAGCGATCATTCCCACATGTGTAAGTTCTCTGCAGACATTTTACCTCCTAATTTGTTGTAAGCCACTCTCCCTCTCCTTCCCCTTAAATGTAATTGTGCCACTATTGTATTTTAACGTGTAGTAATTCTGTTAGGTGTTTACGTTAGTTTGGTAGTGTATAAATTGTATTGTGTATTCTTTTGCAATTGAACATTCATTCTCTCCCTTAAAAGGTGTTAGAACCTTAAACCGGTATTTGAGTGTTTATTATATTGCTAAGTGTTCTCAGAGCGTCACAGACGCTCATACAGCTTTTAAACTAACAAGGTTACACTGCGTTGCATTTACACCTTATCACTGCACAAAGGTTTACAGTATAAGTACATTACTTATGGTATAGTTATTGAGGTTTAATTCTGTGAGCGTCAGCGCCGCTTGTGATCTCCTCGTGGTCTCGAGCGTCCGCTGCGCTGGTAGCGTATTATAACGGTAGTCGGCAGCCTATAGCGTGCTTGCCTCTACGCATTAAGCCGCGAGCGAACGTGCCGCTCGTGCGTCTCTACCACGGCTAAGCGTTTGCTACGCTAAGTGCATACCCTTACGGTATATCATACGCCAATTGCGTACTGTGTTCATTAACCTTTTAGAAGTGTTAAATATAGGATATATATTAGGCTTTATCAATTGCGGGCTCGTCCGTCCTCCACATATCCGCACTAACGAAAACAGACGTTATCTGTCAGCAAGGGCGGGAAGGCAGTAGTGCTGGCTAAATAAGCGTCTGTTTCGCTACGTTGTAGGAGTGCTGGTGGAATCCGGAACCAGAGGTAGGAACATTAAGCTATTGTCTTTGTAAATCTGGTTTTTATTTCTATTTGGTGCCAACTACACATGCAGATTGGATGGTTTGTCTGTTTAAATAGGTTAAAAATTATTTTTAATCGCTCTGCATAGCGTGATAACTAAAAGGAGCTGGCATGATGATTTTCTTTGTGACAAAAGGTCTGTCCCCCATTTTGTGTAAACCTCATGGAGGTGGAAGGGGGAGGAGCAGCGGCCATTTTGGGAAAGGTAATTTTTTTTTCCCTAAGCGGCTGATTTTCAGTTGACTCAGGAAATAATCAGCCATCCATTGTCAAAAAGAAATCATCATTTAATGAGTTTTTTTTTTAATGCATTTATTTAATCTATATCATAGTCAATCATAAGTGGTTCAGATAGAGTTTAATAAAAGTTAATAATAAATTAAATATTTGATTTCAAAAATACACAAATAAAACGTAGTTTTTTTTTTTTTTTGTCACTGTCTCTCTTCAAGAGCTTTAACTCTGCTTGGTGTAGGATAGCCATTGAAGTGCAAATTAACCTTTGGGTTGTTGTTTTTTTCTCTCCCAGTAGTGAAAGAAATCGCCTTTACAGAGTTAGTTAAAAAAAGCACATTCATATGCAAATTAGAAGCACTGAATAAGGTCTCACATAAGTAATAGTGATTGGTACATATATGTAATATCTATATGCGTGTGCTTACATCAATGTATGTTATTAGATTAAATTTAGAATTGCATTTTCATCTGTGCATTTTCACATATCACTCTCCTGCTTGCCATTTCATAATTGATAACGTGCTAAGAAAGATTTGTTGTTATTAATAGTTAAAAGATAAAAAGTAATATTTAAGGGAATAATTGTAAAAGACACGCACACAGTCTCGCCTAGAAATACAAGGGAGATTTGGGTGGTGTTCAGTGAATGATTACTGTTAAAGATCATTCACATTGATAAACGTGTAGTGTGTTACTGTGGACGTACTTGGTCTGCGTACACGTGTCCTTACAAGGGCAGGGCGTACGCAACGCAAGGGTCGACGCACGGAGCGTATATTACGCAACGGAGCGTACGGATACACCCACATAATACAAACCGCACGATAGTATTGTTTAGTAGGCGATAAGGAAGTAACGCGATAATAACGCAAATCTATCTCAAATCCAAAAGTTTAAAGTTAAAAGAAAAAAACCTTCTCTGTTGCAATTCTTCTGGGTTAGGCTAATACCGAATGAAAGGAATTCTGTACAGAAATAAGAGTGTTCGAATGTAAGAGTGTGTATATGTATGATTTCTCTTTTATTACGGACGTGGGAACCATAGGCCAGTAGAAAGAGGTACACCAGCGAGAGTGATAGCGCGGGGTGGCTTGGGAGGCGTCCCTTGTTAGTCTCGACATTAGGAGCAGTAGAGTCTGCTGTACATAACAGACCAGGAGGTCACGAACCAGGAGGTTCAGGTACAGCAGATTAGAAGTAGAGAGCACAACCCAGGGGGTTGGTGCGAGACCCATATAGGCCAATAAAGCTCCGGCTGAAGGAATTCGCAGCCGAAATTTTCGATTCCGTTGATCATTCAGCACATAAGATTAGTTGCTTGTGTGCAGATACGATTGTACCGCATGTGATTGTGTGCATTAGCTGTCTTGAATATTCATAAGAACGCTACTTGCACATTGTTAACGTGATTTGTGTAATTTTTTTTATTTTAAGGGAAGTAGCCTGATCACTCAGGGACATTCCAATGACTGATACTTGCTGGGGAGGATAGCATACTTCCACACGCCCGAGCAAGTAGACGTTCATAGGTGCCCTAGGTTGGGTACGGAACCTCTGGGAACTTTGGTCGCCGTATTGGCCAGCGTGGGCGGGAGTTAAGTGGGCGGACCTCGGTGCAAAACCCCCACCGCAGCCTTACCCCGGACATCTTGGTTTTTGTAAGGGTTGCCGAAGACCCTGATTTGAAGTCAGAGGTAGTGAAAGCAGCACCTGCAGAGATGTCGGGCCAGTTGTTCAGGTAAGGGGCGATCAACCGAGGTTCAGGTTGATTTGGTAAACTGACCAATCGGGTCGGCAAGGTATATCATGTGTGAGAAATATGGTCATCACACAGAGATGTTGTGCAATGAATGGGAAAGGATGACTGTGCATGATGGGGAGAAGTTTCCCCGGGTAGGTACTTTTAACCCAGAAGTATTACAGAATTTAAGGAGAAGAGTTTGCCTGATTAAATCTTCAAAAAGGCGTATTAGACATTATGACTATTTACAATTGTGGCAACAGGAAAGTGAAATGCAAAGAAATTTAACTTACATATCTGACTCTCATCTTGGGAGGAGAGACATGGCAATGGAGAGGATTATGGCTGCAGAGAATGGCGCGATGGTGTACGATAAAAATGCACTTAGTAACTGTATTAAGAATGAAAGTAACAAATGTAATAATGTTTATAAAAATGAAAGTGTCAAAATTACAAATGTTAACCTGTGCAAGTCGCACCCCATGTTAAGCTCCCCTCAGGATTATCAGCGAGAAGGTGAAACCAACACGATGTCAACACTCTACCCAGCAGTCATCATACGAGACACCCAGAGGGACACGGCCAAGTTGGTAAAGGCAATAGCAGAACCCCCTAACGGAGGGTCAGGTGAGGTCGTGTCAACAGGTAAGTACGGTATTGTATGTTACTCACAGACAAATGCATCTTACACCGAAGAGTTAACACAAAATAGCATAATGGAACAAAATCCTGTCAGGGTGAACACAAAATATTAAAACAAATGTACACTACAGGAAAGTAGCAGTTTATGTGTTAATAAATGGTTTAAAGGAAGTATTAAGAACGAGTATACAAGCCTCTCTACCTAACTGGAGAGATATCTCAGTGGCCGATTTGAAAGAGTCCGCTATTAATCATGACCGGAACATCAAAAGCAAGCCACAAGCCCCTGTGAATAGGTCAAAAGTAAGAAGGTGATACAACTGCTTAAGGGAAGGTCATGTTGCACGAGATTGTAGGTCTAAAAACACACACAAGGTATATAAACCCCCTAGACAAAGATATGAGCAAAGTTATGACACACCAAATTGTAATCAGAGATCACATAGGAAG
Source organism: Pseudophryne corroboree (assembly GCF_028390025.1). NCBI lineage: Eukaryota > Metazoa > Chordata > Amphibia > Anura > Myobatrachidae > Pseudophryne > Pseudophryne corroboree. The sequence continues at coordinate 278,945,237 of NC_086454.1, read as the reverse complement.
GAGTTTGGGCCGCACCTGTAACATGCAATCAGGAAAGGTGATCATTAGGACTGATAGTAAGCCTGAGGTTACAGTTAATGAAATGGGAGGTCAGTTCCTTGCAGGCACAAGGACGGCCGGGTAGACGTTGTAATTTATCTGTAAATGTTCTTTTCCCCATCTCTGACGTTCATCGGCAGGACCCAAATATCACATAGCTATTTGGTCCTTGCAGAAGTCTACCTAACCCCAGTATGACCTACCAGCATCGATGTATCCTGGCCAGATACAAAGGGTGGAGTATGGAAATACTGGTGGGAGAGACTATGCAAGGATACCATTGGACATGTAGATGTGACAGCCTGATGGTGAACGGAAGATCTGACAATGTTTTTTTTCTCTCCTGAAAAAATGTTTGAAAAATGTTTTTTTTTTTTCTGTTGTTGTTTATTGTTGATTTATGTGATGCATATATATATATGAATGGTTCTCTCTCTCTTGTTGTTTTTTTCTCTCTCTCTCTTCTTTCTCATGTTCTCATAACGTTACAGATGGTATGTCACACATTAGTTGGACAAATGGTAATGCAAGATTTATTCTCCTTACAGAAAGAGCGCTGAGCTAGAAGAAATATTGTATCACCTGAATGTTTAGAAGACTGAGAGACAGCACCTTTGAGATGACAGCAGAACAAGAAGAACAACAAGACTAGAGAACTAATTATCGTAGCAAGTTTCTCTCCCCCTCAAACTGTTTTTCTGTACCCCCATTACAAATTTCTCCTTTCTCCTCCTGTAAGATGGACTCACCTCAAGAGACTGTGATCCGTGTTTTAATGTTGACCCTGAAGTTGACCAGAGCAGTCTGTTTCGGTGAGAGTACCAGTGAGGTCGAGAAAGGATCCAGAAAGGTTCTGATGACAGAGATGGAGGCGTATATTTCCAAGAACAACATAATCACCAAGCAAAGGCGAGTATCAGAAAACGATCTGGTAGCATTGACCATAGAAGGAATTGTGAAGGATTGTTAGCTGAAGAAAATTGCATCTGTAGGCATTGTGATAACTTAGTTGAGGATGGGTGCATCAAGAAATGTCAGTCCAGTTTTAACATTAACATGGACCGGCATCCATTGGGTGACTATCACTCATTAGTGGGTAAGGTGTTAAACCAAACAGACTGTTGGGTATGCTCTCAAGTACCTCAAGGTCACAGCAAGTCAGGACTAGTACCATTTCCTTTAACGATAGGGGAGGTACTTGAGTTAAGTGGTGGGAGACCGGTGGACAAGAGGTTTAATATCTCTAGTCCTCCTAGTTTGAAGCTCCACCAATATCATGTGGATAGGTCCTTAGTGTGTTTTAACATTTCCAATCTCCGAAAGCCGGGAAATTGGGAAGTGTCATGGAATAACAAAACCATGACCTTTTCATATAGAGCCGATAGAATGCCTACAGATACAGAGCTCATACGCCACATAGCCGATAGTGGAAAATATTTCCGATATAGGTATACCCTAGGAAGTAGGACCATGAGAGTTGGAGAAGTATCACCAGGATACTGTACACATATCATACAACCGGATATGTGTACTAGACAGATGGGAGAATTAGGGTTAGGAGAGTCCACATGGAAAATGTGTAACATGGTAATGACATATTCAGTCCCATATGTTCTCCCCGATGATGCATATTTCATATGCGGGAGAAAGGCGTATGAGCGGCTTGCCCCAAACTCAGAGGGATTATGTTATATTGGAAAAGTACCGCCTGAAGTAATGACTGTATCGCATAACAACGACTGATTTGATTTACGACCCAACCATTGAAACCACGCTGTGATAAAAGGTGATTCCACGACCTGTTTCTTTCACCCGTTTCTCCTTTGTTTTCCTCCAAGGTACAAGGACTCGCTTGGAAGAAGAATTTGAGGACCACATTTATACAAAGATTTTCTTTTATGGACAATGCCATAGACCCCCCATATCCCTTGTAACTTTAACTTTACGCTAGCCCAACACTTTTAAAAATTGTAAGTCTATGGACATTGAGAAAGCTTTTTGCTCGCATTTTGGCAAAAGCCCAAAGAGACTACAGTCAACTTGTACATCTAGACAAGACACCAGACAAGACTTCAATCAACAAATGTATATTAAACTCACATAGTTTACGACTGCATTTACCATAATTGCTTCTTATCTTCATCTCTACAACCTTCAGGTAATGACACACATAGTCGATAGGGAATACAGGCACAGATATCGGCACTCACATATCCCCCCATTCATGTATCATCAACTAAAATTTGCTCCCCCATTTTGTTGCAACCAAAAGCCGAAAAGAGCTCGGTAAAGTTTGACAGCCCATCCACAGGCCCGTAATACGGGATAAGAAGGAATTCAAATGTATACTTCGCAATACCTCGAAGCTTGATTTAAAACACGTACGGCACGATGATACATGACCCCCCAAACATGGATTCATACACACATGCTTCTGCTATCTCACTAGGTCATACCCTTTTCCTACCTTCTTCTCTCCTCCCTTACCCAATCATAGAAATGTATTTACATATGACATATATTTTTCTCTTTTTGAACTGTTTTAGGAAGTGGCAGTTATTGGTGACTGCCAAAGGGTGGACTGTCAAAGTCAGAAAAATATCACGCTGCACATTGCCATATATGCACCTCATGCGTGTGCCCGCTGCACGTGCACAGGCCCTCCCGTGTGTGCGTATATTCGCAGTCGCGTGCACGCTCAGGCGCACGGTATGTGCATTTACGGTAGAGTTTGTGCGCGTCTAGCTTGCGACTCGATCGCTACATATTTAATCAAAATAATGTATTTTATAAGTTAATATTCCCCTGAGTTCAGCAGGTATCAATGGGCTCTTAGACCTTAGAGATTCCCCTTTGCATGTTGGGAGGGCTTCACCTGTTCTTATGCATAGTTAAGCACAGAAATAGTAATTGAAGATTAATTGTATTCCGAATAAATTACACCTAAGACCAGTCAGTTTCTTTCCCGCAGACGGAGTACAATAGCCTTTAATTACTCTACGCTTTGAGATTCAATGAAGAGGACTGGCACCTTTGTTTACGAATGGGTTTAGGGTTGTCTCCAGAAGAATGATTGCTGAGATGTCATTGTCTCAACTGAAAGTGGACAGTGAGAAGACAAAACAAAACCCAGAGACAGGGGTTGTTTTGTATTCGCCAAACAATAGCTTCCCACAAGACAGGAATTTGAAATAATAACAAGTGTTAGTCATCACCCAACGTTTTGCATAACCAAAATCACATGGCCAGCTCAGCTCACTGATACAGCTAGCCCACATGTTGTGAAAGACACACACTTCCTGTGGATCACACACCCCCACAGCTGGAACGCAGGTATGATATATCCACTGGAAATCACAGGGCTCACTCACTCAGAACCAACCTAGCATCCAGAAGCATGGCTTGCTCATCACCAGGACTGATCTCCTTACTAAGGCTAAGTATTGTATACACATGGCTTAATGGCATAGAATAGTTAAATATGTGTTTGTGGTAAAGTAGTTGTGAAATGATTGGCATAGAATAGTTAGTTTGGAGATACAAATGGCTTATGGTGCTTGTGCAGTTATGTGATTGTTGTGTGTTTGTGATGATACTCTATGAAATCTGTAATGAATTGGAACAGTAGACAATCTGTAGCATAGCATCTCTGGTATACATTTATGGATGGTGATTTATAACAGATTATAGTAGTTTTACATGATGCATCTTGCTGAAGGTTAGAAGCCAAAACATACTTCCTTTTGTTACTGTAGTCATGTGCTTGTAGCAATAGCAGGCTGATACTTGTGGGTACCTGGTGATCTGGTCTTGTGATGGCTCATATGGACAGCATGAGATGTGTGGTGTTGATTCTGGAAGGATAGCATAGTCAGCATGCCATATGCTCTGGTTATTGAGATACTGTGTTGGCTTGAAATTGTGAAAGGTGATTAGATGGTTTGGAATTGTAAAATCAGCACATATGCATTATATTGAAGCTTAGACATTTTGGAATATAGTGGAGTCTTATGTCTTCTGCTATGTGATTATGGTGTAGCAAAGAATGCCATGTGTTTGGACTTGCAAATCTAAAATGGCTGATGGCATTCCCTTTTGAACCATATGTTACAGACTTTGGAATCATGGGAGTTTTTCCCAAAATGGAGTCTAGCTTCTGTCCCATGCGGTATTGTAGGGACCATTGTGTTGTTGCTGTGTGTTGTGTATATAGGGACAGCCAGCCTGGGTGAGCTCACTTTTCTCTCCACAAAGGTTCTCAGCATTGACTAATGGCGCAGCGATCATTCCCACATGTGTAAGTTCTCTGCAGACATTTTACCTCCTAATTTGTTGTAAGCCACTCTCCCTCTCCTTCCCCTTAAATGTAATTGTGCCACTATTGTATTTTAACGTGTAGTAATTCTGTTAGGTGTTTATGTTAGTTTGGTAGTGTATAAATTGTATTGTGTATTCTTTCGCAATTGAACATTCATTCTCTCCCTTAAAAGGTGTTAGAACCTTAAACCGGTATTTGAGTGTTTATTATATTGCTAAGTGTTCTCAGAGCGTCACAGACGCTCATACAGCTTTTAAACTAACAAGGTTACACTGCGTTGCATTTACACCTTATCACTGCACAAAGGTTTACAGTATAAGTACATTACTTATGGTATAGTTATTGAGGTTTAATTCTGTGAGCGTCAGCGCCGCTTGTGATCTCCTCGTGGTCTCGAGCGTCCGCTGCGCTGGTAGCATATTATTACGGTAGTCGGCAGCCTATAGCGTGCTTGCCTCTACGCATTAAGCCGCAAGCGAACGTGCCGCTCGTGCGTCTCTACCACGGCTAAGCGTTTGCTACGCTAAGTGCGTACCCTTACGGTATATCATACGCCAATTGCGTACTGTGTTCATTAACCTTTTAGAAGTGTTAAATATAGGATATATATTAGGCTTTTTCAGCCCATTAGTAGCTTGTTTTGTTGAAGCCCAAACAAACCAAGTACTTCAGCCACAAAAGTGGCAGTCACTGTTGCTGAAGTGCTTGGTTTGTTAAACTGTGCATATACTTTTAAAATCCAACACAAGTGTAGATGGGAGAACCCAAGCCCAATTCCATCTTGCGCCAGCTTTCTTTTCTGTCACTGTTGTGTGCAAGGTTTCATAGATGTGCTATAAACTGCCGTGTGTTTGCACCGTTGTTCTGTCACTTAGTAACCAGCCAGCTTGCTGCAGCCTTTGGACTAAACTGAATGAAAACAATATTGTGAGCTGTGAGGTGGTCAAAATTGATACAGATCCAAAATCAAAACACATGAGGACAGTTTTGGCAAAAACCAAAACATGAAGTTAATACATACCCAAAACCAAAACTAAAATACGGGGGTCAGCACACATCCCTAGTTTATAGCATTTTCTAATGAGTTCTGACAGAGTTGTACTGTGTATGTGTAGTCTAGTTTTTTTATCTGTTTGTCTTTTGCTCCTTTGTCTATTTCAGTGTTTGTTTCTGTATATGTGTGTGTGCTTAGTGTAGTGGAGGTTTTTTTGTGGTCAGTGTTTGTGGAGTGTTGAGGAATATGTCTAGGACTGAGGAAGTTGAAGCATGAGGTGGAGGAGGTACAATAGCATGTGTGGATCCCCATGACACAGACAGTGGGAATGGTGACGAGCAGGCCCGCCAGAGAGGTAAAATGATGAAAGGTCCGTATTTTGTTTTCATTCGCCTAAAGCGTGGCTTTGGTGACTGAGGTCAGAAAACACCACAAGCTGCTGTTTTTCCATCAGGCTGCCAGCATTTCCACACACAGGAAGAATAAGATCTGTATCCTTTCACATTCAGATACACAGTTTGTACACCAGGGACCAGGGAAGTGCATTGCAACAACATTAGCAGTTGCGTCCGGCTCAGAATCAGCCCAAATGTGTGGAATGTGTGTGTGTGTGTGTGTGTGTGTGTGTGCGTGTGTGTGTGTGTGTGTGTGTGTGTGTGTTATTTATGCCTTTTTATTGTTCAGACTTAGCCTTTCAAGCACTACTGGAAAGAAAAAAAATTCTTCAATGTAGAACTTCACCATATTTTACTGCCCATAAAGGGGGCCTACATATTATTATCATTATTAATGTTCATTTTTACATCAAATTTGTATAGCATTTTACAACTGTCAATAAAATAATGAAATGTGTCTGGAAGTGCCTTACCTGGATATTTTAGTGCCCTAGTCTGTTTACCCATTCTCCGTTTCTTTAAACAACCATCAGGCCACCACTCTGACCTGGTTCTCTTTGACTACTGAGTGCTATAAGCAGTGACAGATTTTACCCCCCTATAAAATCAGCCACCTCAGCTCATTGTAAGTGAGCCAGATGCAGTTCATGACTGCACTGGCTTCACTGGGAATGTTAGTGACTTCCTATTGGAAATTCTTCCTGTCAGTCACAGACACTACAGACAGTCCCATTGGGAGGTGTTTTCTCCCTCTGGTACTGCCAGACTGGGCTGCGATAATCAGAGAGCATGCTTCCAGTAGTAAACCACTCCCTGCCTCTCATGCAACTCTAGCTCGGTTGCAGTCAATGTAGTCCATGGAAGCTGGGGCTTTGTACATGTGCAGTCAAACTGTAGCTTGTGCGCAGGTCCAGTCCCGGTGTCTTCCAGATCCATTGTGCAGGTATCAGGATCCAGCTGTCTCCTTACCTCAACTCTCCGGGCACAAGAGGAGCAACAGTTCCCCTCCTACAAGTAGGTAGGAGCCATCGTTGACTAAAAGTGCCTCTCCACTTGTCTTTTTTTCTTATAGTCTTCTTCTTCTCTGTGTATGCAGGCAGCTCCTATGGCTCCTCTACAATATCATCAATGCAGTCTCATGACAACGGCGGGTTCCCGACGGTCAGAATCCTGACAGTAAATAAGGGAGGTAAGTCACTAGGGGGAGATCTAGGGTTAGGCTGTGGGAGTGGGGGAGGTTAGGGTTAGCCTGCAGGAGGACTGGGTTAACCTGCAGGAATGCTCAATTAAAGTTAGGCTGCGAGACGGATAGGTTAGGGTTAGGCTGTAAGAGGGGTGGTTATGGGGTATTGGTAGAGTTTAAATACTTACCAATTTTGAGTGCCAGGAATGCTGCAGTCGGCAAACATACTGCAACTGCAGTCACAAGACCTTTGCAACAAATGCACAACAGTGTTAATTTTGACAAGGATTTTCAATTTGCTTTGAGCCTTAGTCCCTTACTTAAGATTGTAGTTGGTTTAAATTCACATTTTAGGCTTTTTCTTTTGCTTTGGTTTAGTCAGAAATTAGTCAGTAGCTATCAGTTTTCATTTTAGTCTCATTTTAGGCATAACTTTTGCAAACAGTTTAATGATACTGTAATTGATTTTTCTGAAGAACATTTCTCTAATATTCCCTTGAGAAGTTTGCAAGCTTTTAACTATGGGGCTAATTCAGACCTGATCACTGCTGTGCGTGTCCACACAGCAGCAATCAGGTTTGAAGTGCGCATGCGCCAGCGCCGCAGTGCGCCGAAGCATGGCAGACATCCGACGGCTGTCTTAGCCCTGCGATCGACTTTGCTTGATTGACAGGCAGAGGTGGTCACTGGGTGGGAGGGGGCGGGCCCATGGCATTTGGCTGCCATTTAAGGGGCACGGTCCGGGCAACGTAGGCATGCCCAGACCGTTGGGGGGCGGGTCGCGGTTGCTGCGTGATTTCCAGGCAGCGACGAGTAGCACCCTGCTTGCGCGCAGGAGCTGCGCTGGCTGTGATCTACTCCTACAGTACAAAAGCATCGCCGCTGTGCGATGCTTTTGTACTTATACGATGGGGTAGGGCCTGACATGCGGGGCGGACTAGCCCTGTGCTGGGCGTCCCCCCGCATATCAGGGAAGTTGATCGTAGATGTGCTAAATTTAGCACATCTACGATCAGGTCTGAATCACCCCCTATGTGTTTAGTAATCTAGGGTCAGTAGTCTGAAAATGTTTTACATACCGAGTTTGACTTACCATAGTCCTCCTATGTACTGTGTCCAGCCATTTGCAAAAGTATCAGAACTGCGTCCACCTTTGAAAAAGGCCATTTATCACTCCACTATTATAAGTCACCAGGGAACATGGCCTAATGACACAAAAAAAGGGGCGTTCCACTTAATTAAATATTGATAGCAAACATTGAAAACTTTTAAGATGTTTGGTTGCACAGAATACCATTGGGAAGTGGTTTAGTATTTTGCCTAAATAATATTACTTAAATAATATGCAGCAGACAAGATTTGTGCATTACTGCTGCTACTTGCTTCCTCAGTGTGAGTGAAGAGGCAAGGCTCTTTTGCAGATGGCTGCCACATTTAGATAATGGAAAAGGTACCTGAAGGCCAGATTTATAAATAAATGCACTCACAAATACAACAATTCCACCAGGGTTCTTTGTTAAGTGTCATAACGCTTCATTTGTGTGAAACAAAATTTAATTCATGTTCGAGTCAGTAAAATGCTACTTAACAAAGCAATCTGTGACAGTATGATACCTTGTAAAATCTTTTATGCCTCATATATTTCATCACTCGGTAGTAAAGAGTTATCTGCGCAGTGTCTTTGCCGTATATGATGTCTATTCAACCAGTTCATTTATCACTTCAGATGTTCACATTGAAAAGATCGCTATAGATTCTGAATTTGTGTTTAAAGGGTAAGGGGCGAGAACAAAACTACTATTGAGGGGAATATTATATAAACGGGAAGGAATTAAGTTTTGCATTAACTTTATATTTCTATAACCCAATATTGTATTTTATCTTCTTTCCACCAAGGTAAAGTTGTTTTGGTTTACATAATGTAACGTCAAACTATAAATGTAAAAAATTCACATAATGTAGTAGTTTTTGAAAAAAAATAATTCAGCCCTCTGTATTAAAAAAGTCATACATTATCATGTATGGAAATAATTAACACTTCAATATTCAATTGAAGTGCCATTTTTTCTCCCTGTTGTAAATTCCGACAAATCGAAAAACACATGGATGAGTGGAATCTATATGTTTTCGACTCCGTCGTGGTCGAAAACGGGCTGTTTTCGACCATTCCTTTTTGCCCATAAGAGAGGGTGGAAATGAATGGTTAGAATGGGAGGGGAAATGGGTGGAAACAGCCTGCTATTGAATATCGAAGTGTCGGATCGTCTCCCCCTAAATATGTTAATAGTTGTACTCACTTGTTTTATATACAGTGGTGCTGATTCTCAGTCACATGAAAGTGGCTGTATCAGGGGCACTTTAAGAGAGGAGGTGGCCCGTGTTCTGCCTCTTCCGTTCAGGCAGAGCCGGCCCTAGGCATAGGCAAACTAGGCAGTTGCCTAGGGCATTTGGTATGCCTAGGGGCACAGGCAGCTTCTGCTGATTAAAATGATATGCGGCATGCCTATGTTCTGTGTGTAGCATTTCATATGCAGGAACAGTCACAATCATACACAGAATATAGGCATGCTGCATATCATTGTAATCAGCAGAAGCTGCTTGTGCATCCTAGCCACATAGCAATGCAAATAAGATGCATTTTTTTCAAAAATAGGCACCCAACGTTAGCAGAGCTGCCCGCTGACTCACGCCAGGCATCTCCTGCTGCACGGTGCATTGAGGCAAGACGTATGAGGACACATCTGTATCCAAGCAGAGGCAGAGGTCACAGTGTTAGTGGCAGTGTGAGTGCTGTGTGTGTGAGCGGGTTGGTTGTGCAGTAGTGTTCGGCATATGTGTAAGGGGCATTGTGTGTCATGTGTATAAATGCATTAATAATGTGCGGCAAATGTGTAAGGGGCACTTTGTGTGTCTTTATGTGTATAAGGGCATTAATAATGTGTAACATATGTGTAAGGGGCACTATGTGTGTCATTATGTGTATAAGGGCATTAATAATGTGTAACATATGTGTAAGGGGCACTATGTGTGTCATTATGTGTATATGGGCATTAATAATGTGTAACATATGTGTAAGGGGTACTATGTGTGTCATTATGTGTATAAGGGCACTAAAAATGTGCAGCATATGTGTAAGGGACATTATGTGTATAGGCATTAATAAAGGTTGGTATTATGTGTAAGGCGCATTATGTTTATTAGGACATTAATAACGTGTGTCACATGTGTAAAGGGCATTACTGTTTGGTGTTATGTGCACAAGCGATCGCAGCCCTGCTATGCTAAAATACACTCACCGATAGGCGGCGTCAAGTTGATCGCACGAGCAGCAAAAAGTTGCTAGGTGCGATCAACTCGGAATGACCCCCTTTATACGGTCTGCTGCAACAGGATATCCTTAAAACCTGGACTGTCAGGGTGCCTTAAAGACTGAGTTTAGAAAACCCTGAGTTAAGCTCTTTTCATGAAAAACAGAGGAAGGGTGATCCTTCTGTGAAATCTTTGAAAAATAATTTATTTCACTAATAAGGGAAAGCATTTAATAAAACATGAAAAACTACATCTAATACAAGAATAATGTCAAATATTGGAATTGTACCAACTCCCAATGGTGAAAGCCTGTAGATGTAATACCCACAAGCTACTAAGAAGAAGGGTACGTTTATGCAACTGGTGATCACGGGACCCCCCCCCCCCCCCCCAGGACATAGAACAAGGGGCTGACTGGTAAATTAGATCAAGTGGCCCCGGCTTTTCTACCAGCGCATGGCAATGGCTAACTGGATGTGGCAGATAAAAACCTGCAGACGTGGTTTATCTAATGGGGATGCAGTTTAAATGTGTAGTGAAATATCTGAAAAATCATTCTGTCTAAGAACAATACATCGCCTACCAGCCCTGTCTGACAAATAGAAACTATTCTAATGACTGATATAAAACATAGGAAACAATGGGCCTAATTCAGATGTGGATGGACTGGCTGTCACTTCCTGGGAAACAGCAGTGATAGCGCTGTATGGTGATGCAGCAGGAAGCACTAATACAAATAGACGCCTCCTGCTGCAGAAGTGATCTGACCTGCATTCTAGAATGCAGGCATCGGATCACTGACTCCCCATCGGACAGCTTTCAGAGATTCCTGGCCTCTTCTCTCCCCCTAAACAGAAGCGACATGCCTCCGTTATTGGAAACTGATAAAACGTATGCCCCATATTCTGAGTACAAAGGAAAGAACCTTACTGGCCCCTACCATTTGTGTCTGTGGAGCTACTTCCTGAATAACACATGCCGGGTGGTAAATGTAATTGGCATCATTGCAGGCATCACTGATATTCCCAGGAGTCTGCCCAATGTTTTACAGTGGCAATCATTTTAATGGCAAAACCAACTATACAAATGAAAAAACCAGGTCACTTCATAGCTCTCGCTGCACATGTTGGAAACATCACAAATTATTATATAGATACTGTGATAACCGTCAATATTCTACATCAATCATCTAGAATAAAAGACAAATAAATAAAAAAAGAAAGAAAGAATATACTGTGAACTGTTTGCATTCAATTATAAATTCTATTCCTCAAATATATATTTTGGTCATGTAACATTGATGGTATAGAGTGACCAACTTCCTTCATCTTGTGAGTGTCGATATAATACATAGTATTATTACACATTGGTCTTTAACTACAAGGTCGTTCCTGTGGTGTAGACATACTTGTGCCCATTAATTATTGCTATATATTATAAGATGAATGTTGGCTTAGCAGCTAGATTAGGTAAAGGAATTTAGTTATTAGTTTGTGCACAACCATCATTACATTGACAAGGACGCACCTTTATGATGACACATAGTCAAACCTAATTACTATTTACAAAGTATATGTGAGTATATGTGATTTACTCACATATACAAAGTATATGTGAGTAAATCAGTGCTGTATTTCAAAGGGAATAAATAAAATAAAATAAATCAGTCAACAGATCAGAGCTTAAACTATCAATGACAATGACAATTATCAGCTGTGGACCCAAAATCCTTTCTTTAAACTGATGTGAATAGTCAAATATTCTTTGTAAAAGACTGCTGAATATGTGTGCGCAATATAAATAACATGTACAAAAAAATAATAATACCTCTACTGCTTACAAAATACAGTATTACTCCTATGAGGAAGATCCCATAACATAGACCATTGTCTTTTCATTCAACTAGTAATGAATTATGTAGGTACTGCATATTTTATGGTCAGCATAGCAATATAGCTGCAAATGTATTTTGTTAAATAACTTGGAGACTTGAGAATCTAACATGAGTTGGATTCAACTATTCAGGTGAAGTTATTTTAGTATCTCATGAATGCTTGGACAGTATGTTATATATGTACTGTATGCTTTAAATAACAGCCTTTTATTTGGGGTAGGTTCTGGGTGATGTAGAGGAGCTGATGAGCCAGATGTATTTAATGTATAATAAAAAAAAACAGGTGTAAAATGCACCCAAAAAGTATTCAGCTGTGCAAGAGTAGAAATGCACTAGTTTTGCATCAATAGAATAGTAGCACAGTCTGCGCACCAGGTTTATGCTATATAAAAAAGAAGAGTATACAGCTGGGTATACAGTGATAATGTCTTGTCGCGGAAACAGGTTTGGGTTTGTTGCACTGCCTTTGATAATGGCCAGACAGACATACTAGACCATCCACCCTACAGCCCCGACCTGGCACTGAGTGATTTCCATTTTTTTGGACAATTGAAGAAGCACTTGGCTGGAAGGTGATTCACAACCGACAGTAAAGTTCAGCAAACTGCCATGTCCTGGCTTCATGTGCTTGACACTGATTTCTTATTTGCCTGGATAGATGCCTTGGTGTACCATTGGAACAAATGCTTAGACATGTATGGGGACTACTGTATGTGAAGAAATAATCTGTACCAAGGCCATACTATTGATTATATGTGTAAGTACAAGTTGAATAAATTTACGCAATGAGAGTTGACTTATTTATTGTATCACGCACATACAGTTACATGACATTTTTGGTTCTGCTCATTATCATCAAGTATGGGATCCGTTCAATTTGCCGGCTGTCAGGATCCCGGCGGTCAGGATACTGACGCCAGAATCCCGCCAGCCAGCAATGCCGCCAGCCAGAATCCCGGCAAACCAGGACTATTCCCACTTGTGGGTGTCAACGACACCCATAGAGTGGGAATAGATCCTGTGGCCAGCTCAGCGAGCCACCGAACCTGTAGCGTGGTGAGCGCAGCAAGCCTGCAAGAGGACTCTTTGCGCTCATCCTGCTGCTGGTACTCTGGCGGGTGGGATGCCGGTGTCGGGATATGGACAACTGGCACCCGGCCCACCGGTACATCATTTGTGTGGTCCAAATTATAAACATGCATTCAATACTGTCCGCTAGAACTTTGACTGTTTTTCTTATATTTTTCCAGAGGAGAGCTGAAACATAATACAGGTAGGTATTGAAGGACATTATTGTTTATTCTGGAGTTGTCATGTTTTCTGATTCATTTGTTTCTTTGTTATGTAAGAATAAGTAAGACAAAAGAATAATTACTCAGAAGACAATACATAATAAAACAAAGTCTTTGGTCAGCTAAAGGATCAACTAAGAAAATACAAGCAATCAATATTGTCAAACCAAATATTGCACTGTGGACCAATATCCTTTCTTCAAGCAGACCAGAGCAGCATAATCAAGCTCTAACCCCCTAGTCTAACATAGCAATGCTTTTAATGAGATCACAGAATTTATCTTGTGTTTTTGGAGCAATTGGCATCATATATTTTATTAATGTAATTTTATGTTTTGTGATATAACTGTAAATTTATCTGCCTCTCAGTTTTTAGTTGTGAAGTTGTTACCAGATCCTTATTCCTTTATTTAGTTTTGTTTGACATCCCCATTACAGATTTTCATATTTTATACATAAACTAATCAGACAGAATTCTAATAGACACAGTTTAATTATTATTAATGATAGTGATAGTGTGTAGTCTCACCTTACTCCACTCATCAACATTTTATTTTCAGATTTTTCACCCTTTTTTTATGACATTGCATATTGTTGAAATTGGACCTATTTGTAAAGCGTAATGGAATATGCTGGCGTTACAGTATATGAATAATAAATAATAAATAGGATCAGAAGATCCACAGATCCACTTCTGGGTTTCACCCTCCAAATTATTATTCATTACCCCACAGTCCAAGGGAGGTGTGAAGAGGCCATATGCATTTCTTATTTCTTTAAGAGTATAAAGGTGGATTTAATGTTTACTCAGCAGAATTGCTGATACAATCTTTATGCTGTGATATTGAAAGGGTCCATGTCAGTTTCAGCAGATGAATCTCATACTCTAAAATGAAGGATTGATTTACATATTCTTCTTTCTTTTCTTTTTTTTTTTTGTATTGCTGTTCAAAGCACCATCAGTATCACTCCTTTTTATCTTGCCATTGTGATTGTTTCTCTCCTGTTGATGGAGAGATTTGTGATATCTAAGGCTGCTATTAGGAAGCATCCATGACCTGAAGGCCTACTAATTGTGATATAAGCCTACTGGCTGATGACTTTGACTAATAGCAGTGAGGACCTTCCAAAACGTCAAGCTGCCACCCGCTCTCATCCATACTGTATGTGTGATTGGGTGGGTTTATTGCACTTGGCTTTGATGTCACAGCCAAATGCCTCACCCACTCTGAGGAGAAGAAGCACTGGTGCATTTATAATGGGTGCTCTGTGTGCAGTGCACACAGGCTCCCTGGATCCAGGTGGGCCCACACCGCACACCCTGCACCCATTTTTATCAATACTTACCCTCCAATGTCCACCATCAGTAGCGCTGAAGAAAGCACCAGGAAAATGGTGTGGTGGCCATTTTCCCAGCATTTCACACTTGTGCAGTAAGAAAATCACTGGGAAACTGGCCACTGCGCCATTTTTCCAGAGACATGAGCATGTGCACTAGACTCTGGGACAAAGCTAGGGTTTTCTAGTGACCTAGGGCCCAGAGTCTACAGCACAGCTGGCTAGAGAAGAGGGGGCCCAGATAGAGTCTGCACACGGGCCTCCTCCTCTCTTGAAGGTCCCAACACCAGTCCTGCCTGCTAAGGAAATATATATATATATATATATATATATATATACACTGTATACACTGTATCATATATACATTACATTCAGAAGATAAGCAGATTTGTGTTAACAGCCCTGTGCAAATAAAAATGAGCAACCCTGGTGCTACCGTATGTGGAGTAACACTTTCACAGACTCCCAGGGCAAGTCTAACTGAGTCAACCCTTTGTATCTCTAGCAGTGCCTGTGATTTCTGTAATACAGTAGATGTGGATATTGTTTAACTGTTTTATTAAATAAAATCTTGATGATAAAGTTTAATCTGTGGACTCAGTGTTTCTTGTTTACCATCATTTTTCAGAGCATCTGACATAATGTAATGTAATTAACAGAGCCAGGTCAAATAGAATTCAAAAGCCTCTAATTCTTGCAAATCAACACACATGACTTCTGCAGACACCCCTTGGCTTTGTGGCTTAACTCTGTAACCTCTGGCTAGCAAATTTGCACTGCTTGAGGTAATGGCCAGACATATCTCCAGACAGATGGTTACGGAGATATAGAATTCTTGATTGCTTTTAATATCTTGTGAATTCTGCTCTGAATATCTTAGTGTTCACCACCTTTCTATAAGCTTGTTGACTTGATTGGTAATAATTCTTCCTTTAACTTGAAACACATATTTCCACATTAATATTAACCTATGTCCTTTCTCTAAAGATTATACTGCAGTCATTCATTTCTTTTTAATGCAGTCATTTCCTGTCCTGTAACGGTGATTAGCACTTGATGAATTACTCCTTATGTCTATGATTGCAGCTCAGATATTTCAGCACTGGGTCCCAGTGGACAGCTCATATCATCAAACACTTTTCTTTTAATAAAATAATAAAAAAAAATCAAATTTATAACTTCAATTCAGTTACTTTCACTTTTGTACATTAAGGTAATTTGCACCCCTGCAAATATTTTCACTCATAAACAAAGTTTGAATAAAAATCAATTAATCACTTTGGATGACATGGTACCACAGTGATTCACACTCAACTGTAGAATATTGGTTTCAGCCTGGATCTGTGGAGTTTATGGCCCTGATTCTGGTGCGTCCCACAATTATGTATCAGCAGTCTGTACATGTGCAGAAGACAACAATAGCAGGCTGTGCATGCCTACGCCCCTTGACGAAAGATACAAGAGCGGATGGATTGCTCTGTGCGTGGCACATTCATTCTGTCCATAAAATGAGCATTTCTGGGTGGCAACCAGGCAGTTACCGTGCAGATGCAAAGGCAGGGTTGGACTGAGAGGGATCCAGGGGAAACCCCCCGGTGGGCCCCACTGCCTGAGGCCTCACCCCCTACTCTAGGAAGCAGGTTCCATACTGTGTTACTGTGATATGCTACATTATACTGCACAGGACTATGGTATATTCTCTACAGTGTATTGCTGTTATTAATATTGTACATTACTGTCAACTAGCAGTATTTACTTTATATATATAATGGTTAATCAAGCCTCTGTGGAGCCTGGCCACACCCCTAAATATGGGCCCCTATCACTGCATTTCCCCGGTGGGCCCTTTATGCCCCAGTCCGACACTGTGCACAGGACAGATCTGTCTTGTGAGAGTATCATGAGAGTGGTGCGAGTGTGTAGCACAACTTCTGTGCATGTTTAAGGAGTGCGGACAAAGGGCCTAATTCAGACCTGATTGTAGCAGCAAATGTGTTAGCAGATGGGCAAAACCATGTGCACTGCAGGGGGGGGGGGCAGATATAACATGTGCAGAGAGAGTTAGATTTGGGTGGGGTGTGCTAAAACTGAAATCTAAATTGCAGTGTAAAAATAAAGCAGCCAGTATTTACCCTGCACAGAAATAATATAACCCAGCCAAATCTAACTCTCTCTGCACGTTATATCTGCCCCCCCTGCAGTGCACATGGTTTTGCCAATTTCCTAACAAATTTGCTGCTATGATCAGGTCTGGATTAGGCCCAAAGATGGGATGTTTCAGATAGATCTTTTGCACTCAGCAAAGGATAGGTGCAAGCCTCATTACTAATGGTGACAGCTGCGACTGGAAAATCAGTGGGCGGATTGTAATAATTTGTAACCTGGCAGCTGTGGACATACTAATATGATGCCACTCAGGTCTGATTCAGGGCATGATTTAGAGGTTGATAGTAATGCAGCTGCTACTGTGAAATTCTGATAATGGCTGTGACTCTATGGTGGTGAGCAAATAGTTGCACCATCGAACAGACATTGGGCACACCATTGGATATTAGAGCAACCCTGTGCACAGAATGTCTGACGGTACATAACCGCCAGTGCCAGTGGAACTGCATTTTCCAACACTGGACCTCTCACAACACATCCACTGATTAAAGCAATAAACCAATACTGATCTGAATATGGCGGAGGCAACCATTTATAAACATGTGGAGTATCTCCCAGACACACGTACAGACGTAGAGCAATGGTGGCTTCCACCGAATGTCTTTTCTCCATCCAGGATAAAATCAGGCCCCCAGAACCAGGCCTTGTATATTCTTCCTATGTTTCTGTGGGATTTCTTATACACCATAATGGTGCAATTGAGTGGTAGTTGTAAAGACTACAAGCAAAGCTGAGATGGAGTGTTACAGTGGAACATGCCAATTGGCATGTGTGCAGATTTCTAGCAATACAATCTCTGCAATGTAGCAACATGGCATTCCGCATATATTTACAAGTTCTGCATTCCATAGAATTATCTATAAATAGAGCTGATATGACAGCTGTGTGAATTCATTCTGCTCTCTGGTGGGTTGTGGTAAAGTGATGTAAGGGGGGAATTTAGGGCAACAATAATGATACAGGAATTCTGACAAAACAAAATGCATAAGGGGAATTCTGTGCAACCCTAAAACCAGCTTCAGATTTCCTGCATACAGTACTTTGCTGTTACACTGTTCAGCAATATCAAAACGCAGCTACATTATTATCAACTGTCTCTCTGCAGACCCAAAGTACATAATGATGTCACTAAGTGTAAATTAATAATGCACATTGGACCTGATTTAGATGTGGTTGGAGTGCCATCCTGCAAAGTATGTGATGTTTGGTACTTTATACATGCGCAGCACCTGCTCTGCACTTGTGTGAATGGGTCCTGCTGCGGTGCAAGTGGGCGGGTACGGGTGGGTACGGCATACCCGTAAGAATTTAGCCGTGGGTACGCCGTACCCACACCGACGGGCCGCCGCTCCTCGCACCGCCGCTGATGTGAGGGAAGGAGAGCGCAGCCTGTGCCTCTCCTTCCCCTCAGTCTCCGGCGGGTGTCTCATAGTTTAATTCAGCGCCGATCCGTGAGCCAATCAGAGCTCGCGGTGCGAGCTCTGATTGGCTCACGGATCGGCGCTGAATTAAACTGTGAGACACCCGCCGGAGACTGAGGGGAAGGAGAGGCACAGGCTGCGCTCTCCTTCCCTCACACAGGACGGCAGTGGCCAGCGGCAGCGGTGAGCAGGGGAGGGGGGAGGGAGGCATGTTATACCTGGCACTGGGGGATATCTGGCACGGGGGGGGGCATTTCTATCTGGCACTTGGGGATATCTGGCACTGGGGGGGCATTTCTATCTGGCACTGGGGGATATCTGGCACTGGGGGGCATATATACCTGGCACTGGGGGATATCTGGCATTGGGGGGCATATATACCTGGCACTGGGGGATATCTGGCACAGGGGGGCATGTATACCTGGCACTGGGGGATATCTGGCACAGGGGGGCATGTATACCTGGCACTGGGGGATATCTGGCACTGGGGGGGCATGTTATACCTGGCACTGGGGGATATCTGGCACTGGGGGGGCATTTCTATCTGGCACTGGGGGATATCTGGCACTGGGGGGAATATATACCTGGCACTGGGGGATATCTGGCACTGGGGGGCATATATACCTGGCACTGGGGGATATCTGGCACAGGGGGGCATGTATACCTGGCACTGGGGGATATCTGGCACAGGGGGGCATGTATACCTGGCACTGGGGGATATCTGGCACTGGGGGGGCATGTATACCTGGCACTGGGGGATATCTGGCACTGGGGGCATATCTGGCACTGTAGGGGTATTTCTGTATCTGGCACGGGGGGCAATGTATATCTGACACAGTGGGAGCATTTGTGTATCTTGCACTGTGGGGCAATGTGTATCTGGCACTGTGGGGCAATGTATATCTGGCACTGTGGGGCAACGTGTATCTGACACTGCGAGGCAATGTATATCTGGCACTCTGGGGGCATTTCTGTATCTGGCACTGTGGGGCAATGTGTATCTGGCACTGTTAGTCAATGTGTATCTGGCACTGTGGGGCAATGTATATCTGGCACTGTGGGGCAACGTGTATCTGGCACTATTGGGGTCATACGTGTATCTGCCCCTCCCCCATATGTGTATCACGCCCCCATTTCCATTGGCCACGCCCCATGTGGCATTTGGCCACACCCAATTTTTTTGCACGCGCGCCTTCGGCGCGCGCACACAGTACCCGTAAGACATTTTTTCTACTTGCACCACTGGTCCTGCAATGTAGAACGGCAGCAGACTGTCAGTGACTACCCTCATTTCTCAAAATGGAGGCTTGTTGCCGCCATTTGGGGGGAGAGAATAGAACAGGATTTTCACAGAGATTTCCTTGCCTCTTGGTAGCTCATGTGGTGGCCGGCTTGCGCGACCCCATGCATCACGCAGCCAGCCCATCAGGGGTGATCTGAAAGTGAACCCAAGGATGCAGTTAAGATCAATAATGCAGCGGGAGGCATTGCGGGTTTATTTACGCAATTATCTTTATATGCAAAATTCCTAATTGCCCCAGTTGATTGCAAATGTATGGTGGCCCTAAGCCTATGGTCACACAGACTGGACACAGCAGTAGCTACGCTGGCGCCATGTTTCTCTACATATATGATCGCAGCTGATGACAGATACATACCCCCATAATGGTCTTGATACATCTGCATTTTTTTCAACCACTCCTCATTATCTCCCCAAATGATCCCTTCCTGTCAATTACTCTGTGTTAAATATATCACTGCGAGCTACAGTATATTGCAACGGTACCTGGACACATGCATAGTGAGATCACAGCGCAGTCTGGCAATACGCTCCATTGCGTGAACATCGGCTCCCGCTGCAATGTCTGTTTGTAGCGGTGCATCTGGCTCCTTCTCTGCAGTTCAAAGGTTAAAACATGATCCACACTGAAAAAGGGGATGCAGTTAATTTGCCGGCTGTTGGGATCCCGGAGGTCAGGATACCGACATTGGAATCCGTATGGTCTGCAGGGGGGGGGGGAGAGCAGTGATGGTGTGATGGGAGAGCAGAGAGATGATACTGTATGCAGGGGGAGAGGAGTGATGGTGTGCAGGTGGAGAGGAGGGATGACACGGCAGTAGCTACGCTGGCGCCATATTTCTCTACATATATGATCGCATAGGATGGTCTGCAGGGGGGGAGAGCAGTGATGGTGTGATGGGAGAGCAGAGAGATGATACTGTATGCAGGGGGAGAGGAGTGATGGTGTGCAGGTGGAGAGGAGGGATGACACAGCAGTAGCTACGCTGGCGCCATATTTCTCTACATATATGATCGCAGGGATGGTCTGCAGGGGGGGAGAGCAGTGCAGGGGGGGAGAGCAGTGATGGTGTGATGGGAGAGCAGAGAGATGATACTGTATGCAGGGGAGAGGAGTGATGGTGTGCAGGTGGAGAGGAGGGATGAACTACAGGAGGAGAGGAGTGATGGTTTGAAAAACTGCCACATTATCATTGGCCACGGACCCTCCAATGTTGCATACATGTGTTGCACCAAAATGTCTACTTGATGCTCTTATTTCAACAATATATTGAATATCTTTCACATTGCACATCTCCTGTTCCTTGCCAGTACTGCTTAAGCAGGAGAGCTGTGATTGGCTGACTCATGTGCTATTTGGTATATGTTATACTCACCCGACCTAACCTGACATATGGTATTCATTTCATTATGTGTTATATCCATCTCATGGTATGTCATATCTTGTTACATATTATCTTCAACTTCTGTCACAATACCGATACCAGGATCCCGACTAGGGCACCATACCGCTGCTGTTATACCAGCAAGGTAGGTGCTTTCCCCTATATGATTGGTGAGCACAGCGAGCCTGCTAAGGGCTTCATTGCTATCGCCCCCCTCCTGTCGGCATTCTACCGCTCGGGATTTCTAGGGCCAGGCGAGCTGTGTTATCGTAAGGGGTGTCGCAGTAACTGAATGGTACAGTATTCCATCAGGAATACTATTGAAAATTTCCCTCCCATGATGTCCACCACCTCATAGAAGACAGTTGCGAACAGGGGTCTCCACCAGGACTGCAAAGACTGGCGGTGGCAGGGGATGGGGGATCCCCTGACAATGAGCAGAAATCTATGACAATGAGCAGGTACTGTGGCATACTGTATAACAATAGGGGCATAATACGGTGACAGGGGCATAACTGTGGGTGCTTGAAATGGTGACAAAGGCATTACTGTGTGGGGCATAATATGGTGTCTGGAGCACTACTGTGGTGGCTTAATATGGTGCAAGGGGCATTACTGTGTTGGGCATAATATGGTGTCAAGGGCATTACTGTGTTGGGCATAATATGGTGTAATGGACACTATGGGGGACATTTACTAAGCAGTGATAAGAGCGGAGAAGTGAGCCAGTGGAGAAGTGCCCATGGCAACCAATCAGCACTGAAATAACATCTATAATTTGCACACAATAAAATTTTACAGAGCAACTTCTCCACTGGCTCACTTCTCAGCTCTTATCACTGCTTAGTACATATTCCCCTCAGTGTGCAGGTATAATATACTTCTACCCTAAATTTGTGTTTATAAACGGATGAGAAAATACCTATTTGACGCCTCTGCATAATTTTTTTTCTATATACATCCTATATAATAAAAGGCTAAAAGCTTCTCCTCACCTCTATGGGGAGAATTCAAGTGTCCCCCTATGTCGGTGAAAAGTAGCCTTTTTATTCCAGGCCACACCCATTACAGCAAAGCCACACCCATTACAGTGAGGCCACACCCCATTTTGGGGGGCATGTGCGCAAATGTTAATTTTTTTACATTTGTATGGGGAGGACGCGCTCTTTTGTGTTTGCGCTGGGAGTCCAATTTTCTAGAAATGGCCCTGGTTATATCCATCTTGCTATATGTCATAACAATCTAGTTATATGTCATATCCACCTAGCTATTTGTTATATACACCTTGCTATTTATTATATACATTTCACTATATGTTATATCTAGAAAGCACCATTTAGCCATTTGTTATATCCAGAAAGCTGTAATTTTGAATTTAATTGTGTCTCATACTCTTCTACTGTACTTGCTGAATTAAATGATTTCTACTAGATATACCAGTAAAACATTATATTTAACATTCCTTACTACATGATGAGCTAAAAATAACCTTAGAGTAACAGGATAAAGGTCTGCTCATTACCACAAAATTTTGCATGTTCCAGAGTGATGTACAGGAGGGATCCATATGATATACCGAAGGTTGGGATACCGGCCCTCAGTATACCACAAAGGCATCCTGGTCGTCAGTATGCCGGCAGTGGGGTGAGCGCAAAAAATCCCCTTGCTGGCTCGCTCCGCTTGCCATGCTGCTGGCTCACCACAGGTTCTATTCCCACTCTATGGGTATTGTGGATTCCTACGAGTGGGAATAGCCCCTGTTAGCCGGGAGTCCGTCTGTCAGCATTGTCAGTGGTTGGGATTCCGATGTCGGCAGCCTGACCACCAGGATCCCAACCGCATGCAAATTAACTGCATCCTGTAAGGATGCACACAATTCCCATACATATGGTAGGCGTACATCGTGGATTTTCTTGCACACCCTTAGGAGGCTGTAAAGTAAGATGCAGCATGCCGGGGTAATGTAGGTGTAATGTAGGGTCCAGTGTCAGACTGGGGCATGAAGGGCCCACCGGGGGGGACTCTGGTATAGGTGCCCATGCTTAAGGGTGTGGCCAGGCTCCACTGGGGCATGGCCAGCCACCACAGAGGTTTGGCTAACCATTACAGAGTACAGGTCTGTTCCCCTTGGTAATTATATAATAAACAATATTCTTATGGTATAATGCATAATTCAAGTGCACTAGGATAGATTCTGGAACCTGATCCCTATAGGAGGAGGAGGGCCCACAGGCAGTGGGGACCACCGGTGTTTTCCCCTGTTCCCTTGTGGGCAAGTCTGACCCTGGTAGGGTCCATCACCCAAACATTGCATTTAATTGAACTGGCTCCGCTATGACTAATTCATACCCTTCAACATGACCCATTCTATTGGGTACAAAATGCTCTGTTCCTGGACTTCCTTGCCAGTGACAGTTACAGAGGTGGGGCTCCAGCACAGTCCAAAATTCAGATAGGGGAGCCACACCAACTGCTGCATCAAACACTGACAAACATCACTGGCTGGGACTCACTGGCAGTTGGTGTGGCTCCCCTATTTGAATTGTGTACTGTGTTGCAGCCCCTCCTCTGTAACTGCCACTGGCTAGAAAGTCCAGGAACAGAGCATTTTGTACTTAATGGAATGGGTCATGTTGGAGGGTATGCTAATTAAGATAACTACTGTATATGTAAATCATAATAAAGAGTTAATGTCTTTTCTTTAAATACATTTTAATATAATGAAAAAAGAAAACATATTGGTACACTACAAAAAGCATTTGCACATTGCAATAAGTTACAACTGACTATATTATTATAACATTAGTAGATAAAAATAACTACTGTGAGGTAAAAGTGGCAGATGTGGCATAACTCGGAGTCCATTCTAACAGCTGCATGCTTATTATTGAATTTTCTTTCTCTCCTTTTCCTGCGAGTTGTGAATTCCTATTTCTGACGGCATGCCATTTCGAGGCATCTATCTTTATTACCTTGTTTGACCAAGCCCATGGTGTCAGATCGCACTATATGAATTTCTCGATGATTAATCTCAGCCTACAACAAATGCGTTATTCAAGCTCAATAGAAAGCTCAGCAGAAAACTTGTTAGTGTATATTCAGGAAATGATTTGATACATTTGCAATTTATGTATTTTATACATGTGGTTATTTTTATTCTTATCAAAGCAAAAACACATGCTCATTGCTTAGTTATATATATTAAAAATGTACAAGGTATTAAAACTGTTTTTGATTATAGACAGAACTACATTATTGCATTCATTTTTTTAAAGTGGGTACAGATGGTTAAATAGGAGATAGTTTAGTTGTGACTAGAACTAATGTACATACAGTCAGGGCTGCCATAAGAAATTGTGGGGCCCGTGACTGCCAAAATAGGCAGGGCCCACGCCCCACACCCCCTCACCTTCTGCTTCCCTTGCAGCCTTCACATCTTACCATTCTGGGCGCTGGTTGCTGTTCTCGGGACAAGGCCACAGAACACGGGGTGGCGCCCCTAGGCATGACCACAGCTGCAGCACAGGGAAGGAGTCCAGAACAGGTAGCTATAGAAGGACAGTACCGGCAGTACTTCAAATTTGAAGCAGGCCATGAGCCAATCGGAGCTCATGGACCAGCAGCCAATCAGGAGCTACCGCTGCAAATTCAAAATGCCCTCTATGGCAGCCTGCTGTGTGCTCCAATCCACACAACTGCCATGTGGGCCCTCACATGGTCAGGGCCCGGGACTGTAGTCCCAGCAGTCCCCCCCTGATGGCAGCTCTGCATACAGTATAGACACTTGTGGGGGATTCATAATCGCAAATGGAAGGCAAATATTAGCATCAGGGGATTAGCCAGAACTTTGTGGTCCCCACACACAGCAACATTTTAAAGGGGCCCCACCCAACAGTTCTGAGGACCAGCAGTGGATCCTAATTACATTTGGTAGGTGGGCTACCGTTACCACCGTGCCCGGAGAAGAGACAGTCAGTCACCAGTTCCCGGCACCTGAACAATGGATCTAGCAGGTGCCAGGACCGGCGCAGTCGCCACTGTGCAACTATGCATGCCAATTTCCCGGCTTTTATGGATTGCACCAACTGCAGCCTATAGAAGCCAGATTGGGCTGCTCCAAAGGCAGGGAGAGGCTTCCAACAGGAAGTCAACTCTCTGGTTATCGCAGCCCGGTCTGGTAATCCCAGAGGGAGAAAACCCCTCCAAATAGGACTGACTTATGTGTCTGTGACTGACAGGTAGAACTTCCAATAGGAAGTCACTACCAGTCACAGTGAAGTCAGTGCTGTCACGGTTTGCCTCTGGCTTCGATGACACTGAGCTGGGTGGCCAATTTTACTGTGTAGGTGCTGCAGTCCTGCAGCCCATAGACAAAATCCGCCACTGAATCAGTCAATAAAAAATGAATCTTGAAATTTTGACTTCACTCTTTTGATTACACCTACTTCTATGAACAAAAATGTGCAACTTTTTAGTAAGTGTTAGTATCATCACAAATCTTAAAATAATGCTATATAAGTTCTGTGTTCTGAAGATGGAAGGCAAATAATGGTTCATAATGTGCAGGTATAAAATGAGAACATGAGTGTACAGTATGTTGCAAATGACATACTACGCACCAATAGTGTACTTGCAATCAGCATATGTACTGTAAGTACAGTAGGAGGCACTTTTGTGGAAATAGATTATTACCTTGGTAGTGATAGTGATTGCCTGTTTCTTTTCCAGTACTGAAATATCCAGTTGAGTGGTAGAAAGTAATTAGCAGAGAATCTAATTAGTTTAATTGTTTAAATGTTATTACAAAATAAGCTGAGGAGCGACATACTTTTTTTTTCTTCTAAGGAAGATCGGAACTGCAAAATGTTATATTTTATAGAGGGTTTAATTAGCGAAAAATATTAGTTTTTCTCTAATTGTTTTTTTTTTATAGTAATGTGCACAACCCCAATCCCTGCTGATAGCAACTAGAATTTTATTAACACTGATGTAATTGATTTTGATAAAGTAAAACTAGTCACAGAGAGAAATTCATGTCAGTCTTATGAAAATAAATTCACTATAAAAATATTGCTTATCTAAGTCATAGTCATCAAGTTTAATTATTATGCATGCATTTATGTGATATAGTTACTCAACATATTTTTTTAAATACCTGGTTAATCACATATGTGGCTATGAATGTTACTATATCACACCTGTAATTACTAAGGGATATAAAACATTTTTTTTAGCAGGCCTAGTAGTCTTGCGCAATAGTCAGGTACAGTGCACTCTGCGTAATAAACATAGGTGTTTCTATAATGGGTGCAGACATGCCCCTAGGTCCAGGGGGCCCACACCACACACACTGCACCCATATAGTATACTAAACCCTCCAGAGTCCCACGGTGATGGTCCTGCAATGCGGGCATAAATCACTTGGAAAATGGCCGCCGCGGTCATTTCCAAATGATTTGCACATGCCCACTGGAGATTTTCCAGGGACCAAGGTGCGGCGCCATGTTCCCGGAGATCTGCGCATGCGTAGTAGACTCTGGCTTTATGCCAGAGTCTTCTAGCTTTCCAGGGTGGAGGGATCCCTCAACGGAGGCTGCATGCGGGTCCCCTCCTCTTTTGAAACGCCCCTGGTAATACAGCAGTAATAATAACAATGAGCAATGTTTGTCAGTGAGTGCTATAGCTACAACTAGGTGAACCTAGTTGGTCATCTAGAGCAGTGATTCTAAAACTCGGTCCCCAGGACTCAAACAGTTCATGTTTTCCAGGTTGCCTGCGGATCTTTCAAATGTGACAGTTGGTCCTACACCTGTGCACCTGCTGGATGGTCTGGAAAATGTGAACTTTTATGTGTTCTGAGGACCGGGGTTGAGAAACTCTAGTCTAGGGCTACAGAGTTTAACCCGATGAATGAGTGACATCATTTCACTCAGTGGGCGTAATGAAGTCCTAGTTTGCTGGCTATGCGGGATGCCGGCCAAACTCTGGCATTTTTTTAAAAGGTGCAATCATTTACAAGGCTAAAGCATGCCTTGCAAATGATTGCCCCTTTAAAAAAAGTCAGAGTTCAGCCGGCATTCACATGGATCTCCGAACTCACACGTCATTACATCCCGCCCACTGAGTGAAGTTATGTCACTGAGTATTTTAATTTTCTTCTTAAATGTGATTGTGTTGGCTACTGCTCCTCGGGGTGGTAATGGGCTGGCAGTGAGGTACTGGGCTACGATGTATGGCTCAGCGCCAGGACTCAAGGAAAGATGTCATCTTGGCTGCATACAATTTATGAATAGTGGAAATGCCAACAGATGTGCCTAGGGAGTTGGGGGTCATATACCTACCTTGACTTTAGCTAATCATTTGTAATGTGTCAAAACAGCACATCAAACAGGTATCAAGTATTGGTGGCACAGTCAGGGACGGACTCGCGCACAGGGGAAACCACTGGTGGGCCCTACTGCCTGTGGGCCCTCCTCCTCCACTAGGGATCAAGTTCCAGACTATCCTAGTGCACTGGATTTATGCATTATACATATGTTACATTATGCTTCACAGTAATTATGTTTATTATATATTTACCAAGGGGCACAGAACATGTAATGGTTAGCCAAACCTCTGTGTTGATTTTCCAACGCCCCCACTGGAACCTGGCTACACCTTTAAGCATGGGCCCCTACAGCAGCATTCCCCCGGTGGGCCCTTCATGCCCCAGTCCGACACTGGGCACAGTTACCCTTGTTATTGTCAAAGTCGAAAAATATCATGATGCATATCCTTTTGTACTAACCCCATGCACATGCCCGCTGCGCGTGCACTCGCTCTGCCGTGCGTATGCATATCCGCACTTTGCGTAATGAAGCTTCCACGGCCATGCGCCTTGGCTCGTGGTATGCGCATTTACGGTAGAGTTTGTGAGCGTGTAGCGTGCGACTCGATCGTAGCATATTTAATCCAAATAGTGCATTTTGTAGTTAATATTCCCCTAGACTAGGGCTGGGCAACATGCGGCCCGCGGGCCGGATGCGGCCCGCGAACCGATCCTGCCTGGCCCGCTGTCCCCCACCAGTGCCCAATGACAAGCAGCCCGACTGGCTGAGCCGCTTGTCATTGCACTACAGCAGCTCCAAGATGCGACGCCGCTGAGGAAATCCCGGGCACGTCACAGGGGCTGCTGACCAGGATTTCCTTTCCGACGTCAGGCGCTGGGCGGTGCGGGGGGCGGAGCCAAAGCAGGGGCAGCAGCGGATGCGGGCAGCAGCGGATGGGGCCAGCGGATCATCTGGGCAGCTGGACGCCGACTGTCTCCTGCTCCCTGGCTAACCACCTCGGCCAGCTCCACCCCCTGCTCCCTACTGCAGCACCATGGAGGAACAGCGGCAGCATCTCCCGCACCCTCCCTCCTCCAGGGAGGAGGAAGCAGACCTTGGCCTCCCGGTCACAGTTCCGGCCTCACACCCGAAATGACTGGCGGCACGGCTCCATGGGCTGCAGAACACTTGTTGAGTGACCTGCCTGGATCCCCCTGGCCTGTATATGGGTCCCGCATATCACACCCTGCAGCTCAGTGGATTGGTGCAGAGAGAGGTGAGCACCCTGGGATCCCTGTACCCACCTACCCCCCCCCCTGTGAATCACTGTACCTCATACCTCTGTGTGTGACCCCCACTACCCCCCTCACCCCTGGTGTGTATCCCACTATCCTCCTACCCCTGTGTGTGTGTTACACACCTTGTACTCCACCCCCCCCCACTGTGTTTGATACCCAGTACCACCTATCTCTGTGTATATGGCACCCTGTACCCCTACCTCTGTGTATATGGCACCCTGTACCCCTACCTCTGTGTATATGGCACCCTGTACCCCTACCTCTGTGTATATGGCACCCTGTACCCCTACCTTCCTGACATTTTTGACAGTGTACACCCCCTGACGCTTTGTGTGACACCCTGTACCCACCTATTTGTGTGCGGCCTTCGAATATTCGCTGAAATGTGTTATGTGGCCCCCAAGCTGAAATAATTGCCCACCCCTGCCCTAGACCATGTCAGCGAGTATGATTAGTTTAAACTGTTCCTGGACAGAGAGATTCCTCTTTGCATGATAGGAAGGGTCAGATAAAGGTTGAAAGGTGGTGTCTAGTATCCAGCTGTAGAGTATTTTAAGGGTAACATTCCGATGTTAGTTTGGAAAGGATCGCTTGCTCCTGCGTATAGTTATGTACAAAAGTAGTTTATGAACATTAACTGTATTTGCTGTAAATTACACATGCGGCGGGAATCCTGAGGATACCTCCCACCTGAGCAGTTGGGGAAAGACACAGCCCACCTGTTCAAATCCACCTATGACCTTTCCTGTAATGTAGAGACACATTCCTGTGTCCAATGAACAATGAGATTACAGATACCATTGTATTGTGAATGTATGTTGTGTATATAAAGACCACTGTTGCCTGGCCAGCCTGATGTCTCTGAAGGCTTTCTACCTGAACAGCTGAGGACTGGATTCCAGGTCGCGCTTGCGAAAGATTCCCACGCATGTATATTCTCTGTAGCGATTATTCTCTGTTATTCTGTTTAGATTTCCCTGTTAGTTTGTAGTGTATAATTTGTACTGTTTTCCCCTTTTACTCTGAATAATCCACGGCGGTGTTAGAGCTGCTGTGGTTATAACCAAAACCCGGTGTTGTGTGTCTTCACTTTCCTGAAAAGGGCTTTTCTTAGCGTCTCAATCGCTTAAACAGCATACACATTGTTAAGGGTTTTTAGCGTTACATCATTGCAGTATTTGTCTACTAAGGTTTAGAGTATAAGCATATTCTTACTGTGTTTTATTAACGAGGTTTAAAGGTTATCGACTGTGTGTGCGCCCGCTGTGTGTATTCCGTACACTCAGCGCTGCGTGTGTACGCCAAGTGCGTACCACGTGCGGGACTCTGTACGCAAAAAGCGTACAAAGTGCGTAGCACGTGCACGTGGTCTAGCGGCCATAGCGGCTCAACGGTAATAGTGTATAGCTTTATGTTTTAAGGTAATACTTGACATTATCATTATATACTGTAGGCTCCCCCATGCATTGGTGTGGGGACGTCATTGCCACTGATACTGTAGCTAGCTAAACCTACTGTCGCAGGGTTATTGCCAGCAGTTACCCTTTAAAGTGATAAAGAGCACTATTGCCATCAATAACACCCATTAAATTTTTGTGTGGGTGCAGAATGTTGTTGCTGTTTTATATTAATTAGTTCTTAGAAAGGTGTCTTCAACTAATAAAATTGGAAAACTGTATTTTTCCCAATGTTGCAATTCAAGTCTAAAATCTTGGCATTTATGCCGCATAAAATTACAAGTAAATTTAAAAAAAAGCTTTCACTTTAAGTAAAGAAAAATAACATGCTGGCTTAGTACAGTGTTTTTTTCAAACCTACACACTCTCGCAGGCGTTTAGTCTTACCTCATTATTATTCCTTGACATACGGAGCTGCCTCCTACTTAGTTTATGGCATAGAGAACACACACTGTGACCTGATGTCTGTCATATCTTCTCTGTCAATCAGACTTACAGCATTTTAATTTGCTGAGTCCATTCAGACTGCTGTTTTATAGGTCTAAGATTTCTAATGTAAAAATTCCATCTGGGGATATCAGTAGGTGGCTAAATCATAAAGGATGCTATTGCCGAGTCTGGCTGTTAATTTAAAGACACAGCATGTGTGGAATATAGTGTTATTTACTGGTTATAAATGTATACCAGTCATGACCCACTGGGAAAATTTATAGCACATTTGTACTGAAGCAATTAAATGAGGTATTTAAAAACTATAACACGTATGGAGCACATTTTATTTGGCTAAAACAATGCAACCAAGTGTCAGTTCTGAGGTGCAATAAGCGTCCAGTTCATACTCAACATCTTCATCCTGCCATTGATGGAGAATGGAGGATGCAGGATTATTTTAGCTTTATTCAGCAGATTTAGTATGATTACTAATGGTCAGGAGACCGATGCCAGAATCCCAACAGTGGCTCATCGAGTCCCCTTGCCGGATTCGGGCCTGGTGGCTCGTTTCACTTGCCACACTATTATATTCCCCCACGGTTGGTGGTGTGGACCCACCAACAGAGTGGGAATAGCAAGCATTTCTCAGGATTCCAACCGTCGGAATTTAATCTGCTGTCGGTATTCCGGTGTTGAACTCCTGCCTGCCGGAATCCAGACCATCAGGAAATGAACTGCAACACTATTCATCAATTCTATTATGCTTCTGCTGTCATCAGGTTCTAATGGTAAAATGTTCTTCATCCCTCAGAGGCGTACATCTGATCTATGCATATGAAGCAATCTTTTGCTGTTTACCTATTAGGTTATATCTTTAAGACACATACTACAGTAAATGACAACTACAGTATGCCACTATCCCCTTTCAGCTACAGTCTAGAGTACGTCAATGACACTGAGTAGCAAATCTCAAATTTTGGGAGAATTTTGGCTGTTATGGTGTCAACATATTGTTCTTTGTTCTATAATTTGGGTAATAAATGATAAAAGAGATGTAGTCAAAATGTCAACATCACAATGTCGACAGTTGTTAAAATGTTGACATTGAATGTGTCGGCATGTACAAAATGTCAACATGTTAAATTTGAACATGTGAAATGCCGACCTTCTACATGGACTGGTAGCAGAGGGTTAGGTTGCAGGAAGGGAGGGTTAAGGACTAGGGTGATGGAAAAGGTTTGCTACAGAAGGGGAGGGTAGGGCTAGGCACTAGAGGGATGGTCACAGTTAAGCTAGGGAAGGCGAGGTTAGGTTCAAGCACTAGTGGGAGGGAACATCGCTGGATGCGTCGCACCCACCATTCCAGGTAAGTCACCACTAGACCACCTATATTTTGTTGACATTCCAGTCATGTTGATATTATGAATGTCAACCAGTGCCCCCCCTAGAAATATAGGGGCGTGGCCACAAAATAATACCAAATTGTAATATGCTGCACAGTACTTACACACATTACGCCAGGTAGAGTCCCAGTCACACATTATACCAGGTAGTGCCCCATTTTACACATTACTCCAGGTAGATTCCTCTTTTACACATTACGGCAGGTAGAGTCACAAGTGAGAGGGGGTTAGAGAGAGATGGAAGGGAGAGAGAGATATGGTTGGGAGGGAGAGAAACAGAAATGTGGTAAGTAGAGAGACAGAGAGAGTGCGGAGAAGGAGACAGAGAGAGTGGAACACATGGGACACACATTCTTTTCCTATACCTATGTGAGGTGGCAGCGGCCCCCGGCATCCCCTGCGCTTTGCCCAGCATCCCCTGCACTGCTCCGGCCCAGGCTGGTGCAGGGACACTGCTGTATGAGAGGGGAGGAGTGAGGCGGAGCACACATGGAGACCCAGCTGCGCTTCCGGCTATAATGTACTTCAGCAGCTGTGCATCCGGCAAAAGAGCCGCGTGCAATGCTACTGTTTGCAGCTAGCAGTTGTCATGGCAGACATCTCAGCTACAGAGGGGGATCAACATGGGGACAATAAAGTAAATAGGAAGGTAGGTGTCTAAGACCAGCAACCTGGGATTCCAGACTCATTATAAAGAATTCAGTGTACTCATTTCACCAAGTTAATGACATAGCAAGCCACTGCCACTCACAGAAAGAAGGCTTAATAGTAAATTGACTGGAGAGTCAGGGGAGCCTCCACTGATAGTAAAGTCACTGGAAACTGGGAGGCGCACAGGGAGCCAAGAGGCTTAGGGAAACAGGGCCAGCTCCAGCTGACAGCAGGGAGAAACAATCTGCTGGGGAACAAGATCTCCCAGCACTTTCCAGAGAGAAGGGGGGCAGCTAAAGGGAATGAGGGCGGTGGGTCAGTAATGACCACGGGTACAGTGAGCCGCAGCCACAGCAGCCTGGGGTGTACCGAGGTGGAGGGGAGGGAGACGAACAGAGAAGGTCTCCACAAACCTTCACCAGAGTCCTCTGGAGGTCCGGAGCGGGAGCCGTCGCGCCGAGACAGAGCACAGCATCACACATCAGTGACCCTCTGCTGCCCGTTCTGTCCGTAGGTGGGGAGAGGGGAGGACTGAAGGGACTGGCATACACAGCTCCTCTGTCATTACCGGAAGTTGTTGCTCCGGGTGCCTGCTTTCAGTGGTAATT
This sequence comes from Pseudophryne corroboree, assembly GCF_028390025.1. Taxonomy (NCBI): domain Eukaryota; kingdom Metazoa; phylum Chordata; class Amphibia; order Anura; family Myobatrachidae; genus Pseudophryne; species Pseudophryne corroboree. The sequence goes on along the minus strand of NC_086454.1, from coordinate 278,912,046 downwards.
GAGTCTCCAGCTTCAGATGGGGGAACTGGCAAGAAAAGAAGGTATATCCCCCGTCTCCACGGCAATTGTACCCCAGCGGGCGGTTGTCAATCAGGGCGGATGGTGCGCCCACAGCATAAGTGCGCTGTGTGCTAAGCACCATTCGCCCATACCTAGTTACGGCCCTGATGTCAACAAAATATACCGCACCCATGATAGATGCTTAATGCAATAAAAATGATAGGGAAATTCCTGGGGGGAAAATATTAGGAGAAATGTATGAGGAACACTTATAGTAGGTTAAAATTCTACCAGATAAACATGTAATTTTCTGAGGCCAAATATAGCTAAAAGGGACAATTTTACAGTTAGGGACCATAACATTACACCCTACAGTAGATACCAACTACCATGGCCACTCTATGGACCTGCATCCAGTCCCTTCTTGTTATGTAATCTCAACCAAGGTCTCACCAGTCTTATTCAAACTACTGCTCCTCGTGCGCCCTACTTCAGGGCCCCCTTTTTAGAATTTTAACTGCAGATCAGAACTTTCAGTAAGCTGAGATCAGTGGTCATCCATCTATGAGCTCAGTTTGTACCATACTGTAAGTTATGTTCCACTACTATGGATACATTTACTAAAGTGTGGAATAGTGAAAGAAGAGAGACAGCTCCTGACTGGCTGCCAGTCTATTGAACATCAACACATTTCACTGTGGGAACCAATATGTTGAATGTCGGATCAAGACAAGATGAAGATTTCAGGTAGGATACCCACTAACTACAGAAAAGATTACAGACACCAAATAACATTTGAATCAATGCCATTATAGATTGTGATTACTAGATGGACACAGTTGTATTTTTTTTAGTAAAAAAGAGGAAGCATAGCTATTCATTTTCATTAAAGCATGGGTGCAGTTATATACTTTAAGTGATTGCTCTTTGGGTGCTACAAATGCACATATGTATGAAAGCACCAGTGCATTCTGGTACTACAGGTCTCAGAGGATAGGCCATTGTATTTTAACATGTTTTACCCTGGTAACCATCAGCCAGGAAATCCAGTGCTACATAGAGTAGCACTGAGCCAGACAACTCTGGCGTGGGGATCCAATGGTTTTGTTTCCCCGCCCCCCACCTCCCTTCCCTAGAGGACCTGGCCTAAAGCTGAGTTATTTGATTCATTAGTTATTTGATTCTTTTATTACTAGCTTATGTAAGGTTTAATTTTATAAATGAAAATAGGATTTTAATTACCTACCGGTAAATCCTTTTCTCATAGTCCGTAGAGGATGCTGGGGTCCACATTAGTACAATGGGGTATAGACGGGTCCACTAGGAGCCACTGGCACTTTAAGAGTTTGAGAGTGTGGGCTGGCTCCTCCCTCTATGCCCCTCCTACCAGACTCAGTCTAGAAACTGTGCCCGAGGATACGGACAACTTCAAGAGAAGGATTTTACACAGATAGTGGTGAGATTCACACCAGCTCACACATACAAGCAAACCAAGCTAACTAGGTTGAAAACATCAGCAACGGCTGAACAATATTACTTAACCAAGTGACAAAACAGTACTAAACTGAGATCTAAGCAGTACTGAACAAAGTAACCACTGCAGGATCACGAAGCGCTGGGCGGGCACCCAGCATCCTCTACGGACTAAGAGATAAAGATTTACCGGTAGGTAATTAAAATCCTATTTTCTCTTATGTCCTAGAGGATGCTGGGGTCCACATTAGTACCATGGGGATGTACCAAAGCTCCCAGAACGGGAGGGAGAGCGTGGAGGCTCCTGCAGAACTGATTGACCAAATTTCAGGTCCTCAGTGGCCAAGGTATCGAACTTGTAGAACTTTGCAAACGTGTTTGACCCCAATCAAGTAGCCGCTCGGCAAAGTTGTAAAGCCGAAACACCCCTGGCAGCCACCCATGAAGATCCCACCTTATGAGTAGAGTGGGCCTTAACAGATGTAGGATACAGCAATCCTGCCGCAGAATACGCATGCTGGATAGTGAACCTGATCCAGCGAGAGATCGTCTGCTTAGAAATAGGACACCCAAGTTTCTTGGGATCATACAGGACAAACAGAGAGTCCGAGTTTCTGTGACGAGTATTCCTCTTCACATAGATTTTCAGAGCCCTTACAACATCCAAGGACTTTGATGCAATTGAGGAGTCAGTAGCAACTGGCACCACAATAGGTTGGTTGATATGAAATGCCAACACAACCTTCGGAAGGAACTGCTGACGTGTCCTGAGCTCAGCTCTATCTTCATGGAAGATCAAGTAGGGGCTCTTACAAGACAAAGCCCCCAGCTCCGATACATGTCTAGCAGAAGCTAAGGCCAACAAAGTGACAGCCTTCCATGTGAGAAACTTGACCTCAACCTCCTGTAGAGGCTCGAACCAATCCGATTGGAGAAATTGCAGCACCACGTTAAGATCTCATGGTGCCGTAGGCGGCACAAAGGGAGGCTTGATGTGCAGAACCCCTTTCAAAAAGGTCTGAACCTCCGGGAGGGAAGCCAACTGTTTCTGGAAGAAAATGGATAGGGCCGAAATCTGGACCTTTACTGATCCGAACCTCAGGCCCATATCCACACCTGCTTGCAGGAAGAGGAGAAACCGTCCCAGTTGAAACTCCACCGTAGGAAACTTCTTGGACTCACACCAAGATACATATTTTTTACAAATACGATGGTAATGTTTAGACATTACTTCTTTCCTAGCCTGTATCAGGGTAGGAATAACCTTGTTCGGAATGCCCTTCCGAGCTAATATCTGGCGTTCAACCTCCATGCCGTCAAACGTAGCCGTGGTAAGTCTTGATAAGCGAATGACCCCTTCTGTAGCAGGTCCTCCTGAAGAGGAAGAGGCCTTGGCTCTTCTAGCAGTAGATCCAGAAGATCCACGTACCAAGCCCTTCTTGGCGAGTCCGAAGCAATGAGGATCGCCTAAACTCTTGTTCTCCTTATGAGTTTTAGAGCTCTTGGAATGAGTGGAAGTGGAGGAAACATGTATACCGACTGGAACACCCACGGAGTCACTAGGGCATCCACCTCAACGGCTTCCGGGTCCCTCGACCTGGAACAATACCGCCAAAACTTCTTGTTGAGACGAGAGGCCATCATGTCTATTTGAGGTACACCCCAAAGATTTGTTACTTCCATTAACACCTCCAGATGGAGTCCCCACTCTCCTGGATGGAGATTGTGTTTGCTGAGGAAGTCCGTTTCCCACTTGTCTACTCCCGGAATGAAGATTGCTGACAGCACCAATGTGTGTTTTTATTCCCAGAGGATGATTCTTGTTACCTCTGACATTGCAGCTCTGCTCTTCGTTCCGCCCTGTCGGTTTATGTAAGCCACTGTTGTTACATTGTCCGACTGCACTTGAATGGCTCGATCTCGCAGAAGATGGGCTGTTTGGAGAAGACCGTTGTACACGGCTCTTAGTTCCAGAATGTTGATTGGTAGGCTGGATTCCAGGCTTGACCACCTTCCTTGGAAGGTTTTCCCCTGAGTGACTGCGCCCCAGCCCTGGAGACTTGCATTTGTGGTTAGAAGGATCCAGTCCTGAATCCAGAACCTGCGGCCCTTTCAGAAGGTGAGGTAGTTGTAGCCACCAGAAGAGTGAAATCCTGGCTTTTGGCGGCAGACGTATTCTCTGGTGCATGTGTAGATGAGATCCCGACCAATTGTCCAGGAGATCCAGTTGGAAGGGCCGAGCATGAAATCTTCCGTACTGTAGAGCCTCGTAAGAGGCCACCAACTTCCCCAGAAGGTGAATGCACTGATGAACCGAAATCCGGGCTGGCTTCAGGACATCCCGGACCATTGTTTGTATCACCAACTCTTTCTCCTCCGGAAGAAACACCCTCTGCACTTCTGTGTCGAGGATCATTCCCAGAAAAGACAACCTCCTGGTCAGCTCCAAATGTGATTTTGGAAGATTCAGGATCCAACCGTGTTCCCTGAGCAGATGAGTCATGAGAACAATGGACTGCAACAACCTCTCCCTGGATGATGCCTTTGTCAGCAGATCATCCAGATATGGGATTATGTTCACCCCTTGTTTGCAGAGGAGATCCATCATCTCTGCCATCACCTTGGTTAACACCCTCGGTGCTGTGGAGAGGCCGAATGGTAGTGCCTAGAATTCATAGTGACTGTCTAACAGTCCAAATCTGAGATAAGCCTGGTGAGGCAGCCAAATCGGAATGTGGAGGTACGCATCCTTGATATCCAGGGACACCAGAAGCTCCCCCTCCTCCAGACATTAAATCACTGCTCTGAGAGACTCCATTTTGAATTTGAACACCCTCAGGTAAGGGTTCAACGATTTCAAGTTCAAAATTGGTCTGACCGAACCATCCGGTTTTGGTACCACGAAAAGGTTTGAATAATAACCCTTGTTTTGCATATGAGGTGGAACTGGGACAATGACATGTGATTTTTCCAATTTTAGGATTGCTTCCCGTAGGATAGCCCTGTCTGTCAACAAAGCTGGCAAGCCTGAATTGAAGAATCGGTGAGACGGGAGTTCTTGAAACTCCAGTCTGTACCCCTTGGACACAATATCCTGTACCCAGGGTTCCAGGCCGGATGACTCCCAGATGTAGCTGAAATGTTTGAGTCTCGCACCCACCATCCCGTCCTCCAGGCTTTGAGGTCCACCGTCATGATGAGGATTTTGAGGAACCAGAAGCAGGTCTCTGGTCCTGGGATCTTGCGGGTGCAGACTTTTTGGATTTTTCCCAACCACCTCTAAAGAAAGTGGTAGAAGGCTTGGGCTTTTTTGTCTTAGCGGTCCGAAAGGACTGCGATGCAGCTGAAGAAAACGGTTTCTTCGTAGAAGGAAGGACAGGTGACTTACCCGCGGTTGCCATGGAAATCCACGCATCCAACGCTTCCCCAAATAGAGCCTGACCTGTGTAGGGTAGGTTCTCCACACTTCTCCTGGATCCCGCGTCTGCAGACCATTGGCGTAGCCAGAGTCCCCTGCAAGCTGATACCGACATGGATATCCTTGCAGTCAGCGTACCCAGGTCTTTCATGGATTCCACCATGAACCCCGCAGAATCCTGTATGTTACGTAAAAACAATTCAATGTCATTTCTAACCATTGTATCCAAATCCTCTAGTAATGTGCCTGACCACTTTACTATGCCTTTAGAAATCCTTGCACAGGCCACTCCTGAAGCAGTGTATATGGATTTGAGCGTAGTGTCAATCTTACGATCAGCTGGTTCTTTCAACGTGGTAGAACCAGGAACAGGTAAAACCACCTTTTTAGACATTCTGGAGACAGATGCGTCAACAATTGGTGGGTTTTCCCATTTTTTCCTATCCTTATCAGGGAATGGAAAAGAAATCAGAACTCTTTTTGGGATCTGGAATTTCTTCTCCAGGTTTCCCAGGATTTTTCAAATATAGCGTTTAATTCTTTAGACATGGGAAAGGTTAGCGGGTCTTTTTTATTATCAGTGAAGTAAGCCTCCTCAACCTTCTCAGGTGTAGTGTCATTAATGTTTAACACATCTCTAATGGCGTCAATCATGAGCTGCACCCCCTTAGCAAAGGATGCCGCCCCCCTCAGCACTTGCCCATCACCGTCTGTAGTATTAGAATCGGTATCCATGTCATCTTGCATAATTTGGGCAAGTGCACTGTTCTGTGGGAACATACTAGGGGATTTTGCAGGAATAGGGACAGAGCCTGACCAAACTGCCATAGACTTCTTCAACACCTGAGTTTCAGTCTCAGTATAAGCTACCCTAGTAGAGATCTGAGAGATCATTCCTTTGATAGAAGTTAACCACTTAGGTTCAACAATAGGGATCTGAGACAAAGCATTACAATCCTGTGTACATGAAATGGATCCCTCTTGAGAGGAAACATCTTCTGCAGCATATGACACAGAGTCCCTAGACATGGCTATGTGAGATAGTAAACACCAACACACACACACACACACACACACACACACACACACACACACGGAAATATCAGACACAGTTTTCCCCCAAGTATGCCACAGAGAGACACAGTTAGAACTAATGAAACTACCAGCGTTGTCTGTGTACCTTAATAGACTACACAGACTTTACACAGCCCCTACCCCCCCCTCTACAACCACCTGGTACCGCACAGGATAGCTGGAGTTGCTTGGAGGGACAGCTCTCACTGTCAGCGTCTGTTACACAGGAACTGCAGGCAGGAAAATGGCGCTAAACGCTGCTGGGTGCACTCTGAGGAGAAGCTCTGCCCCCTGAACATGGCACTGCTTCCTGCTCTTCATTATATTATACTGGCCTGAGGATTTCTGCTGGCAGTGATCCGGGGACCCTGACAGGCTTGCTGTCCAGTTTACGGTATAGGCGCTGGCTCAGGGCACCCCTCACAGCGCCGCCCTATGTACCGCTGAGCCCCGGAGCATGGCTAGTACCGCGCTCCCTACTCTGTTTCTTTCATCTTTACACCAGCTTCCCGCTTGCTAGGGGGGCCGGTGACTCACTCACCACATACATCTTCTGGCTCTGTTAGGGGGTGGCGGCATGCTGCTGGGGTGTGCGGTCACCTGGGGCAGCTAAAGATCTATTCCCTCAGGAGCTCAGTGTCCTTTCAGCGGAGATAGTGGCTCTCACCCCATAGGGTAGGACACTACTCCCCCCCTAAGTCATAGTAACATAGTATCTAAGGTTGAAAAAAGACAATTGTCCATCGAGTTCAACCTATTTGTGGTCTCCTATGCACAATTATTTTGTAGAAAATTTTGATTGAAGTTGATGACTGCCGTTACGTTTTACCCCTCTTTTTTATAATAACCATAGTGCGTGACTATGCCCCATAACCCTGGAAATCCTTATCCATTAGGAATTTATCTAACCCATTCTTAAAGGTGTTGGCTGAGTCTGCCATTACAACACCCTCAGGCAGGGAATTCCAAACACGTATCGTCCTTACCGTAAAAAAGCCTTTACGCTGTATTGTGCGGAATCTCCTCTCCTCTAATCTGAGCGAGTGTCCACGAGTTCTCTGTGTTCATCTAACCAAAAACAGGTCCTGCGTAAGATCTGTATAATGTCCCCTTATATATTTGTAAATGTTGATCATGTCCCCTCTTAATCTCCTCTTTTCCAGTGTAAACATGCCTAGTCTTGCAAGCCTTTCCTCGTATTCCAGTGTCTCCATACCCTTAATTAGTTTGGTCGCCCGCCTTTGAACCTTTTCTAGCTCCAGGATATCCTTTTTGTAGTAAGGTGCCCAGAATTGTACACAGTATTCAAGGTGTGGCCTCACAAGTGATTTATATAACTGGAGTATAATGCTCTCGTCCCTAGCATCAATTCCCCATTTTATGCATGCTAATATCTTATTAGCCTTCTTTGCTGCAGTCCTACTTTGGGTACTACTGCTTAGTTTGCTATCTATGAGGACACCTAAGTCCTTTTCCAGTACAGAATCCCCTAATTTTACCCATTTAGTAGGTAGGTGTTATTTTTGTTCTTGTTACAACAGTGCATTACCTTACACTTGTCTGTATTGAAGCGCATTCTCCATTTCGCTGCCCAAGCTTCTAATTTAACTAAGTCATTCTGAAGCGACTCAGCATCCCCCTCCGCATTTATAACTTTACACAATTTGGTATCATCTGAAAAAATTGACACCATGCTCTCTAGACCTTCTGTTAGGTCGTTAATGAAAATATTGAACAATAGCGGCCCTAATACTGAGCCTTGCGGCACACCACTTAGCACTTCAGTCCAAGTTGAAAAAGATCCATTAACCACAACGCGCTGCTCCCTATTATCTAACCAGTTTTTGACCCAAGTGCATATTGTGCTTCCTAGCCCTGATTCTTGTAGCTTGTAGATAAGTCTCATGTGTGGTACAGTGGCGAATGCTTTGGCAAAATCTAAAAAGATTACATCCACCTCTTTACCCTGATCTAGGTTTGCGCTTACTGTTTCATAAAAGCCAAGTAAATTGGTTTGACAGGATCTGTCCTTCATAAACCCATGTTGATTCCTTTTAATGACCTTATTGACTTCAAGGAACTTCTGAATACTATCTCTTAGAATACCTTCCAATACTTTCCCCACTATAGATGTAAGACTAACTGGTCTATAATTACCTGGTTCAGCTTTACTTCCCTTTTTGAATATAGGCACTACTTCCGCTATACGCCAGTCTTTGGGAACCATACCTGATATTACTGAATCCTTAAAGATCAAAAATAGCGGTTTTGCAAGTTCAGAGTGAAGCTCCATTAGAACCCTTGGGTGAATACCATCGGGACCTGGTGACTTATTAATCTTTAAATGTTTTAATCGGTCACAGAGTACTTCCTCGCATAAATAAGTACCTATCAGTGGGATATTCTCATTATTGAGATTATGTGTTAGTCCCTGAATTGGGTCCTCTCTAGTAAATACTGTTGAAAAAAACTCATTTAGTGTGTCCGCTATGTCATTATCATTTTTGCTTAAGACTCCCAACTTGTCTTTTAAAGGGCCTATACTCTCCTTCTTTAATCTCTTGCTATTAATGTATTTAAATAATTTTTTGGGATTCGCTTTGCTTTCCTTTGCTACTAGTTTTTCAGTTTCTACTTTAGCCGCTCTAATTTCCTTTTTGCAATTTTTGTTACATTCCTTATAGTGCTGAAATGACTCTGCTTCCCCGTCAGATTTGTATTTTTTAAATGCTCTCCTTTTCTTGCCCATAAGATCCTTTATCTTTTTGTTAAGCCACATCGGTTTATGATTTTTATTCCCTTTTTTTGCTGCTCATAGGAATAAATTTGAGTGTATTTTTAGCTAGCAGGAAATTTAGTACCTCCTATTTCTCCGTAGTATTTTTCCTAAAAACAAACCTTCCCATTCAATATCCCTGAAAAATACCCTCATCTTTTCAAAATTCGCTTTGCTAAAGTTTAGAGTCCTAGTTGAGCCAGTATAGGGCTGTTTATGAAAACTGATATTGAATGTGACCATATTGTGGTCGCTGTTTCCTATGGATTCCCCTACTATAATTCCGGATACCAAATCCCCATTGTTTGTTAATACCAGGTCTAAGATTGCATTGTACCTAGTTGGTTCCTCAATTAGTTGAACTAAGTAGTTATCATTAAGTGTGTTTAAAAACATATTGCCCCTAGCAGTATCACATGAATCGTTTTTCCAGTTTATCTCTGGATAGTTAAAATCTCCCATCACTACTATGTCTCCTACTCCTGCTGCTCTTTCAATTTGCTTTAGTAACAATTCCTCATCAGATACGTTGATACCAGGCGGCCTATAGCATACACCCATGAAGCAGGGAGGCTGTTGCCAGCAGCCTCCCTGTAAAAATAAACTCTAAAAAAAACTTTTACTAGAGAAACTCTGGAGAGCTCCCCTAGCTGCGACCGGACTTCTGAGCACATTTTCTAAACTGAGGTGGGGCATAGAGGGAGGAGCCAGCCCACACTCTCAAACTCTTAAAGTGCCAGTGGCTCTTAGTGAACCTGTCTATACCCCCTGGTACTAATGTGGACCCCAGCATCCTCTAGGACGTAAGAGAAATATAGGAAATAATTTGTGCCATTCCTTTGAATAAAGGACTACTTCAGGACGGATATTGGTGAAAGAATATTGGGGAGTCATTATCTAAAAAAAAATAGTATATTATCATGCTGGGAAATGCAAGGGTGACAGGAGAGCTCTGACATCTTTGCTGAGCCCTCCTCCCCCCCTTAAAGGCTCTGTGTGTAATGTTACATTGTGTAGAAATGAGGGTGGGCGGTTGGGTGGCATCATCTGCTCATGGGATGTGACTTCTTAGTCTAAAGTCACACTCTTAGTTTAATGCTGTCATAGAGAAGCAACAGGCTGCAATTTTAAAGGAAAGAAATGACTAACTAGAGTCCCCTTCTTGTCAGCTGACTAGGACAGTATGGGGGAGGGGCTATAATGTAGAAAAGCAAAATACTGAATATGTAATACACATTTGGGGCATGATTCCAAGCCACACACAATGCTGATGTACTTGATTGATTGTTTGCAACTGCGCATGCACCAAAAATTCTAAAATGTCCCACACAGAGTCTACGCACAAATGCGCTGCTGCGATCGAGACAGACAGTATCATAAGTATTGTAGAAAAGTGATGGACATTTCTGGGCGGCAAATGGGAGGTGGCTAGAAATGAACTAAAAAATGGTCCATTCAATGGGAATGTTATGGGAGTGCTGCGGGTATGTCAATGCAAGCGGCTGCAGTAGCAGTTGAATAAAACATATATACTGTATTATACTAACTACAGGACCTTCACTGTCAGCAAATAATGAATACATTTTCTGATGCATGACTACTAGTTTAATTCAATGGTTTTCATGCCAGATACAAGTCTTCCTTTAAATAAATTAATTTGGATGTCTTTATTTTGAACTAAAAAATACAAAATTAAGCATAATAGATCCATGTACTGGAAATACAGAGACTCTCATTTTTTGCTCTTCAAATTTAGGGATGGATGCAGAGATGTATGCAAACCCAATCTTTGATGATCCAGATCTGCACATGTGCTGTATCTTTACCTTGCATGTGCAGTTCTCTGTCTGCGATGATGGTCCCAGTACCCCCTAATCTGCAGCATGAGTGACAGGGCCAGCTTTCTGGAACATGGGGGTGTATTGCCCCCACATCCTTGGCATGATGATACCAGTGGTTGCTTCACTTGGCGTGGCAGTGTGAAAACACCAACCATCCTAGTAACTCGAGTGTTACTCTGATGACAAACAATCAAACAGATTGTTAGGGATCTCCAGCAATATTTGTGTGAGCCTCCTAGACCTGGTGAGAAGGTCTTCTGTCAATAACAGCACCCACTGTTCATGACACGCACACTAGTACTTAGGTTACCACCTGGACTTAAGCCTCTAGCAGTATGTAACACAATAGGCTGGAGACCACAGGATAAAAAAACTGGAGAATAACTGAAGGTGAATAGACACATGGGAGAACAGAGGGCTATGGTCAGGGCTGGACCAGAATCTTAGCCAGGGCAGGTGAGGCACTGTGAGATTGAATGCAGGTACTGTGCAGATGGTATAACTTGCAGGCTGAACACAAAGAAAACTGGAGGTAACAAAGGGTTAGCACACTCTAGAGCAGGACATGGGTTCAGACACGTCAAAGGCTAGGTTCAGGCTGGCAGGTAAACAGGAAGAGTTTCTACAGGATCAACAAAGTATCTGTAGGATCTGTGGACATGGACCAGCAGCTTACTCAGACAAAGAACAAGTTGTAACTGGCACAGAGAGCTGGGCTGACTGACTTATAAAGTAAAACTGACCAATGGGGAAAGCCAGTCTGGGAGTGTTTAATTAATCACAAACTCCGTGCAGCTGCAGTGCTGCATGTACACAAGCTGCTACTTTGGTAGGCAGCCAAACACGCAGTAGCTAAGCGGCACCCTGGTTGCCTAGTGACAGACTGGGACCAAAGGCCCTTGAGGCCAGAAGTCGCAGTGTTCCAGTTGCAAGGCAACAACCGGGACTCGTTTCAGGAGCAAGCCTATCTGCTTGTGACACAGATGTTGCATCTTCAGATCCAGCAGCAGATAATGGGGAGTCATTCTGATCCGTTCACACGCAGCGGATCTTTGCTGCGGTGTGAACGGGTCGGAACTGAGCATGCGCGGCGCCTGCAATGTGCCCGCATGTCATTGCCTGGCAACGGTCAGAATAAAGAAGAAAGTGATCGCTAGTGCAATCGCAAGAAGCTTGACAGCGGGGAGGCGTTCCAGGGCGTCTACTCACTGTTTTCCGGGCGTGGAGATCTGAACACAAGCGTGTCCAGGTGTTTGGAGGGCGGATGTCTGACATCAAATCCGGGACCTTCATCGCACATGGTAAGTATCTGCAGGGCTAGTCTACTTCTGCACAAAACTTTTTAAGCATAGCAGGGCTGCACAAGCGATTGCAGCCCTGCTATGCTAAAATACACTCCCCCATAGGCAGCGTCAAGTTGATCGCACGAGCAGCAAAAAGTTGCTACGTGCGATCAACTCGGAATGAGGACCAATAGAAGGTGGCAGGAAGTATCTACTTACACAAGACACCTCCTGTGGCATTTCCATATTAACATAAAAACTCACTGCGGCAGTGTCGTGCAGTGAGGTCAGAGGCTGGGGAGGCATACATGGGTGTCGGTCTGGGTGCTGGGAGTCTGTGACCCCCTATTCAATGTAACACACACACATACACACAGTCCTGTCCCCACACTCACTACAGATGACACACACACACGTCTGCTGAGTTGGGTGGAGGGTACTCTCTACCTGGCCCGGGCTCATTGTAGGGGCCCGGAGGGGCCCTGTTCCCGCTGCCCTCACCTTTCCTTGTTGCTGACAGCCGCATGTCAGGTGGGGAGAAAGGACTGGCCGCCGCTGCAATAGCCTCTCTCCCAGCCCAGCAGATGCTGGTGTGTGCTGGGGTGACAAGCAGCTTGGCGGTGGCCAGTCCTCTAACCCGTGATGAAAGGCAGGGGAGCGAGCACGCCCTCCCTTGCCCTGCCACCCACCAGTTCTGAAACCGGCTCCCCCACTGTGTGGTGCATACCTGCTTTGCGGCTGCATGTCAGGTTTTTTTTAGATTTTCAATAGTGCCCTAGCCACGCCTTTTCATTGGTCATGCCCCCACTCATTACTGGAGCCCGGCAAAGCTGTCAGTGCCCGTACACACAGAGTCCTGTGCCCACACTCAGTACAGATGACACACACATACACATACAATCCTGTCCCCACACTCACTACAGATGACACACACACCCCAGTCACACACACTGCTCCTCACCCCAGTCACTGTGCACGGGTGGCTGCTGCTAGCACTTCAGATTCCCATCTTCCCATCTTGAATGGGAGCAGTATTTGGAAGGCATGCTGTTCCTTGTTGTGCTAATGGGAGATCCTGGGGGAGGCTCCCAGGTAAGTTAGCTCTCTGTCTGGATGTGTTTAAGTATGAGCCTTTATTATGAGGCCTTACTGTAGACAAATCACATAGCCCTATGTGGGCACTGCTCTTATGTAGTGTTAGGACTGCTGATATCGGAGAGGCCTTGGCGCGACTCAGCAGCTAAACATGTCTTTGAAACACGTGTGATCAATTCTCTGAAATTCTATTACCAGATATGTTCAGGTATGGTTACAGGTAATTTTTTAGTGTGCTGTGGGGATACCGGAGGGGGGGGGGGGTCACCCCCCATATCTATCTGCTGTTTGAATTGTTTTCATGCCATAAACAACACTGCAGTGAAATAATTTTATTCCGAAGCATGGTTTTCGAAGAGAAAGCTAAATTATAAACAAAAAAACAACTTGTGGACCTTCAATATTTGCAATATATGCATATACTGTGTACAATATAACTACTATTTGTAATGATATGTCCCAATACCCCATAATGAAAGAATTTTATTCTGATGCATGGTTTTAAGGTAGAAGGCAAGAAGTACGCATAAAATATCCATATTTTGTTAAATCCAAAAAGCTTTAGTTTAAATATATATGTTTTCCCCCTAGTGCACAACTTCTAGCTGAATTGAATGTTTTCCATACCAGAACAAGTTTTCTTTGAAATGTTTTGATTTTGATACATGGTTTTTTAAATGGGAAGTAAAAAACTGTCTATAAAATAAACATATAAGAAATGTTACTCGATGCACAACTGCTAGTGGGCATTAAGTGTTGTCATGGTAGAAACATCTGCATTATCAGAAATTGATTTTGATACATGGTTTTGGGATAGGCAGTAAAAAAGTAAGTAGAAAAGATAGATATTTTGTAAAGCTCTAGACATTCCGTCTGCTAAAAAATAATATACAGTATATTAAATAAAAATTATTTTAATTTTGGAATAGGAGTAAAAAAGATATACACAAAACATACAAATTATAATAACCCCAAAAATCTAAATTTTGGCAGAACATGGATATTTTTCTCAAGGGTTGGGTATGTTATTCCAGCTGTCAGTATGCCGGTGGTCACATGACCGACAGCGGCATCCCAACACTGACGACCTCGACACCGGACAGGGTAAGTATTCTACCCCTTCCACTTCCCCTACCCTAACTCTCCTGGGGTGACGGATATGGCCAATCCATAGGGGATTGGCTACAGCTAACCCTCGGGTTGTGGTGGCTATGGTTATCCACCAGCCTAGTGTCTAACCCTTACCCCCTTTGCACCTAACTCTAACCCCCCCCCCCCCCCCAAGCTCTTAATCTAACCTGTACCTCAATACTCACCTTCGGGATGTCGGCTGTTGGTGTCCTGTCATTGGTCTCCTGAGCGGTATCTGGATTCCAGTGTCACATGACCGCAGGCATCCTGACCACCGGGATGTCGAACGCATCCCTTTTCTCTATATACAGGATGACTACAATTTGAGTATCCATGCTGTAAACATATATTCCTTGACAAAACTTCATTCTGGTGCACAGCTTTGAAATAGGAATTAAATTGATATGCTCAAATCACACATATTTTTATATTATTTGCATTTGTTTTTAAAATAGTCCCAATGGCATTTGCAAGCTTAATTGAATGTATACCTTATATAGAGATGGATGTGCGGTTTGTTTTTTCCGAAAACCAAACACACCCCAAACTTAGGGGATCTGAGTGTTTCAGTGTCCAGGCTCGGGTCTGCCCGCCACACTTGGATCCCATTTTCCTGGTGTCAGATCTCACGTGTTTTGGTTTCACCCGGAGTCGGATCTCACATGTTTTTGGATTCCATATAAAAGTCCTTCACTTGTGATCAGCAGTGCCGTTTCTTGCGGCAGGCGAGCCGTGCAACCGCACGGTGCGCCCGCCACGGCACTTCCTGAGCACTTTTAAACCCCCCTCCCCTCTCCTCCCGAGTGCCCAGCTCGGGGGGCGGGATTTCACGAAATGACGCGTTTGCGTCGTGACATCACGACGCAATCGCGTCATTCCACGAAACCCCGCCCCCCGTGCTGGGCACTCGAGAGGAGGGAGAAGGGGGAGCCAAGACGGCCAGCGCTGCGCAGACGAGGGAGAGGTGGCTGAAGAGCGGGAAGAACCGCTTCAAATGTAAGTCAGCCCCTCTCCCTCTCTCTCTCTCCCTCCCCCCCACCACTACCTGCCGTACTGTGTAAAATGGGGACACTTGTCTGCCGGAATGTGTAAAATAGGGACACTTGTCTGCCGGAATGTGTAAAATGGGGACACTTGCCTGCCGGAAAGTGTAAAATGGGGACACTTGTCTGCCGAAATGTGTAAAATAGGGACACTTGCCTGCCGGAATGTGTAAAATGGGGACACTTGCCTGCCGGAATGTGTAAAATGGGGACACTTGTCTGCCGAAATGTGTAAAATAGGGACACTTGCCTGCCGGAATGTGTAAAATGGGGACACTTGTCTGCCGAAATGTGTAAAATGGGGACACTTGCCTGCCGGAATGTGTAAAATGGGGACACTTGCCTGTCGGAATGTGTAAAATGGGGGCACGTGCCTGCCGCAATGTGTAAAATGGGGACACTTTCCTGCCGCAATGTGTAAAATGTGAACACTTGCCTGCCGTACTGTGTAAATGGGGACACTTTCCTGCCGCAATGTGTAAAATGGGGACACTTTCCTGCCGCAATGTGTAAAATGGGGGCACGTGCCTGCCGCAATGTGTAAAATGGGGACACTTGCCTACCGTGCTGTGTAAAATGGGGACACTTACCTGCCGTGCTGTGTAAAATGGGGTCGCGTGCCTGCTGTAATGTGTAAAATGAGGATTTTTTTTTTTATCGTGTGGTGGCCGTGATGATGAGATCAGATGAGGCCACACCCATCTTAACAAAGCTACGCTCATTTTAACGAGGTCACGCCCCCTTGCCGGGAGCGCGCGTGCCTTCGACGCGCGCATACTTTTCCTCTTTGTATCTATGGGGGGGCGCGCATTTTTTCTTATGTGAATGGAAGGGCGCATTTTTAAATCTCGCACTGGGAGCCAAATTGGCTAGAAACGGCCGTGGTGATCAGGCACCATTTCACACTGGACAGTGGAGGGAGAGGGTATGGGTCGGGGCTGGGGCACTGTGTAAAAAAAACCCGGCACCATTAGCTCACAAACAAGGGTGCCATTATGATGCTATTATTACTGAAGTGGACTCAGGGTATTATTTATTTGTATAACACAATTACTAGTGGTGCCTGGCAATTAGGAAGGATGACTGGCTTTCCGTGTCTGGAGTAACCATCATTGTTAGTATTTCTCACACACACTGCATAGTGCACAACTGCACACACACACAGGGGCGGATCCATAAGAAAATGACAGCTAGGGCACCATAATAGGGGAAGGGGGGAAGTTAGCGGCACCAGAAAAGGGTTGTGGTCCTCACAGCATATACCGTCCCCATGAGCCACTCCATTCTTTTTTGTCATGCAGTGAGTTAGTGGCTTATATACATGGGGTGACATAGGGACATACTGTAAATGGAGTGACAGTGGCGCATATACTAGGGGTGACAAAGGGAGATATACGTGGGGTGACAGAAACACATATACAAAGAGAAAGAAGGGCATACCCAGGGTGTAAGTGGCGCATACACAGGGTGAAAGAAGCGCATATACACAGGGTGACAGAGGCACATATATGCAGAGTGACAGAGGCACATAAACGCGGAATGACAGAGGTGCATATACGCGGGGCACAGAATCGCATATATGCAGGGTAATAGAGGCCCTTATATGCTGAGTGACAGGGGGACATATAAGTGGGGTGACATAGGGGCATATATGCAGGTTGACAGAGGGGGCATACAGTATATGTGGGGTGACAGAGCGACATATACACAGGGTGACAGGGGGGCATACAAAGGGTGACAGTGTGTCATGCAATCAGGGTGACAGTGGAACATAAACATGGGACAATGGGTCAAGAAGAGGGTGACAATGCACATTCCCCTTGTACACCCCCATAATCTGGTTTTGCCATCCCCCCATATTTCTGTACTCTCTCCCCCCACCAGCACTCTTACACCATTAGCCATTGATCCGGATGGCCTGATATAGAAGCGGCTGTCTCCCCCCATTACCAGAATCCTGTCCTGCCACTCCCAGGACTGAGTGCAGGAGTGGAAAGTGCAGGTAATGGTTGCATTGCCACTCCTGTTTTCCTGACTGCACAGGGTAAATTTCTTTGATGTGGGAGTGTGTCCCAGGCTGGCTGGAGTTTTTCTTACTCATCAAGAAGCAGGCAGAGCTGCGCATGTGCAGATGATGTCTGGGCTCTGGCAAGCACTGAATCCTAGTGCCCGGCAGCTGTTTGGCTCTCCTCTATCCGGACTGCGGTTATCAACAACAAACTGCTGCTTTTGCTCTTCCAGGAAAAAAAGGCAGAAACGACAGGGAAGGCACAGGCCTGGGTGCCCACCTTCACCCACACCACCTTTGGATCCGTCGCACTGGCACAAACATGCACACACTGCACTACAAACACATACAAACTATGTAACTGTTTGTGGTGCTGCAAAAACAAGTAAAAAAAAAAAAAAGCTAACAGAATCTTGTTTGTTAAAGTGAACCTTCACTTTTATGATTAAGGAAATAATTATCTGCAATTCAGTAACGCTTGGGTATTGTATGAGCCTGGGCAGACACACTATTGAATTTCTGATTCTGTGTCCAAACAAAACAACTTTTACCTTCCAAATACTTACCTGCACGCCCTACTGATGCTACAGTATCTCCTCCGGACCTTTATAAAAATACTACATTTTGCCCATAAACACCAGTACCACCTTTCCAGCTACAGACCCTCAGCCAAATGATTGCAAGTTAATTTCCGAAAGGACTGTCTAGACTCGAAATATCCAAGGACTGGTAAATATCCCATATGGAGAATTGCTTATCTGTACTGACACTATATTACTGTGACTTTAGCAGCTTATCTATGTGGGTGCAAAGTAAACCAGACTCAAACTCACTGTTCTGCACTTGTATACTGCTGTGCACTTTTGAATGTGAGCAAATTTGACTTATTTAACATTGATCTTTTTATGTGGAACATTTCACTATTATTTTTTTCTGCTGCGGGGTACACTGGGCTCCACAAGGAAAGACATAGGGGTGTAGAGTAGGATCTTGATCCGAGGCACCAACAGGCTGAAAAGCTTTGACTGTTCCCAGAATGCATAGCGCAGCCTCCTCTATAACCCCGCCTCCCTGCACAGGAGCTCAGTTTTGTAGTTGGTGCCGCAGATAGCAGACACATAACAGAGGGGCTGCGCTGGGCAGCCCTGAGAAGAGCTTTTTAGAAGAAAAGTGAAGACTTCAAGGGCAGCAGCAGTGTGTATATGTCTTTTGACATTCACTGCTGCAGCTCCATCTCTCCCCAGCGGCGCTGTACACTCCCGAGCCCTGGTTGCCCGGTAACTACAGCAGGAGGCTCCGGTTTTCTTCCATGGTCAGGCACACATGACGGGGGCTCTCCGGGATCAAGTGGCCGTGCTTCGGGAGGCGGTGAGTGGGTCCTACTTTGGGGACCCGTACTTTATCGTGATCCGGCGCGGTCAGTGGGAGGCGGGCCGCGCGCGCTGGCGGTGGACACTGTGGCAGTACAGGTGATCCCACTAGATCACCAGGGCATGGGTGCAGGTCAGGTTTTCTCTTAAAGCTATTTTAATAGTAGCCCACAGTACCCGGTGGTTTTGCCAGCAGGGGGATAAGGCTTAGACCTGGAGCCCCTCCCCCAGCCCAAGGGCGCCAATTTCCGCAAATGTTACCGCCCTGGAGCTACATATATGTCTTTTCCTCACTCCCTGTCAGTGTCTGGGCACCATTTCTCTCAGCTACACTGTTCCTGGGACTGCTTGGGCAAATCCTCCTGTGTAAAGCCGCCTGGTTGTCAGCGCTGTGACTTTACATGACACTTAAGAATTCTACCTGCCTATTAGACAGTGTTAGTTAAGAAAGAGTGCATTTAGTCAGGGTTTTCTAGTGCAATTACCCTGTGATATACATCCAGTTCTATTATTGTTGGTAATAACCTCTGCATTGTATAACTGTGACTATATGTGTGTGTATTAGCTTGCTGAGTGGTTTCCATTTCGTGTCTCTCACTCAACTTGCTATCCCTATATTCTATAACCTTGAGGGGCTTGGTGCGTCAGGTCTTACAATAATATAGGATATTCACAAGATATACTCTAATACGTATTTTTCTCTGTGATTTTAGTCACCGTATCTCTCCTGTGTCCCTGCTTGTGCTGACTACACTGTGCAGGGGTTTGGGTAAGAGGTATTGTGCTGCTGCCAATTGTACTGTGTTACCTGATACTGCAAGTTATATCATGTCTGCTTCTGATGGTAACGGTTCTGGGGCGGAACACACTGCTGGTGTTGCTGAAGCCACAGATCCATATGAGGAGAATATAGCAGCTGTGGGTTCTGGGGGCTCCTTGCCCCCCAGTGGAACTGTGGCAATGGAGGTCCATAATGACCATATGTGGTCCCTGCAGCTAATCCGCCATGGGCTGACAATTTATCTGCTCAGTTAAAGAAGTTGAACCAGTCCCTGACTACTAAAAAGTCTGACCCTCGCTTGCCTAAGTCCAAGGGGTCCTCTAAGTGAGCTCTTATCTCCTCACAATCCACTGCTGTCACTGACACCTCATCTGATGAAGATGGCACTTACACTGACCCCACAGATTCTGACTCAGATACTGCTGATGGGGAGGGTGGTTCACATGTGGTTGTTCCTGATCTTTTGGAGGCTATTAAGTTGATTTTACAGATTACGGATGATCCCGAGCCATCCGTCCCTACTAAGAAACCAGATAGGTTCAAGCGTCAGAAGGTGGTTAAACAAGTTTTACCTCACTCTGACCACCTAGTGGATATACGTCAGGAACCCTGGGAAAACCCGGGTAAGAAGTTTGTGCCTCAAAAGAAGATGCTGGCTCGCTATCCCCTCGCGCCAGAGCTGTCTAAAAATTGGGAAACACCTCCTCCAGTAGACTCACATGTGGCTAGGATGGTGGTTTCCTCAGCTCTACCTGTGTACTACCGTCATGTCTCTAAAAGAGTCTACGGATAAACGTGTGGAGGGTTGTCTAAAAGCCAATTACACCCTCACGTGTACTGCACAAAGGCCCACTATTGCAGCAACATGGGCTGCAGAGGCTATTGAAGCATGGGCCTTGGAGTTAGAAGCTGAAATATCTTCTGACCATCCTAGACATTGCTTATCATACATTGTCACAGCTTCTCGCTATGTTAAAGAGTCAGCTACTGATGCCGGTATCCTAGCAGCCAAGGCCTCTATTACATCAGTCCTGGTTTGCCGGATTTTGTGGCTGAGATCCTGGTCTGTGGATCTGGACTCTAGAAAAACCCTGGAGGTACTCCCTTTCAAGGGAGATATTCTGTTTGGGGAGGACCTAAATAAGATTGTGGCTGATTTGGCTACAGCCAAAACCGCCTGTCTGCCAAGTACCGCTCCTTCTGTCTCGAAGGCTAAAGGTACTTCCTTTCACCCCTTTCATCCTTCAGGTAAAGCAAAAGGTCAGGCGTACAACAAGCAGGCCCCCACTTCCAAACCTGGTAAGCCAAAGCCCAAAAGAGCCTCGGCGGCCTGTCAGCCAGCTTCCAAGACCGATAAGCCTGCCGCATGACGGGGCGGACCTCCCCCTGGGGGATCCCAGGGTGGGGGGCCGGCTTCTAGTGTATACCCAGGAATGGTTGAAGACCACTTCAGATGCCTGGGTACGGGAAGTCGTCACTCAAGGTTACGCCATAGCCTTTAAAAACTGACCCCCTCATCGATTTTGCCGGACAGACAAAGGCAAACACTCTACATTCGGTGGTACAGACCCTCCTGGATACAGAAGTCGTAGTACAGGTGCCTCTTGCGCAGAGGGGCCGGGGGTACTATTCTCCACTGTTTCTAGTCCCGAAACCGAATGGGTCCTCCCGGCCCATTCTCAACCTCAAGGCATTGAACGGGTTTGTGAAAGTTTCCAAGTTCCGTATGAAAACCCTTTGCTCTATAGTTCTGGCCTTGGAACCAGGGGACTACATGGTCTCCCTAGACACGCAGGATGCTTACCTGCATATTCCTATAGCAGCTTCACATCAGCAATACCTGAGGTTTGCGATTGTCAACCTCCATTACCAGTTTCGGGCATTACCTTTTGGTTTAACTACAGCTCCGTGAGTCTTCACCAAAGTTATGGTGGTACTCCGCCGTCAAGGGGTCAGGATACTGCGGTATCTGGATGACTTGTTAATCCTGGCAAATTCCCCAGAACTTTTCCTACGTCATCTGGATATGACTGTCCAGTTTCTACAAGCCCACGGGTGGCTCATCAACTGGAAGAAATCCTCCCTGGTCCCTGCTCAGAGCATGGTGCACCTGGGAGCGCTATTGGACACTCACAACCAGAGGTTGTTCTTGTCTCAGGAGAAAGTCCTGAAGCTTCAGGACAGGATTCGTTACTTCCTTTCTTATCCGCAAGTGTAGATACATTCGGCGATGCAAGTGCTGGGCCTCATGGTGTCAGCATTCGACATGGTGGAGTATGCTCAATTCCATTCTCACCCCCTCCAGAAGCTGATTCTAGCCAAGTGGGACGGCCTGCCTCACCGGATCAGGTCTCACATGATCTCATTGGCTCCGGAGGTCCGTCTGTCGCTGCTATGGTGGCTCCGGGACCGACAATTGTGCAGGGGCCGTCCATTCTGGATATCCAACTGGGTGCTGTTGACGACAGATGCCAGTCTAAGAAGTTAGGGTGCAGTGCTGGAGCAAACTCCCTTCAGGGTCGGTGGACCAAGGAGGAATCATTCCTCCCGATCAACATTCTGGAATTGCGGGCGGTCTTCAATGCGTTGAACCTGGCCCAGCATTTAATTCAGAACCGTCCTGTTCAGGTATAGTAGGACAAAGCCACCACAGTGGCTTACATAAATCATCAAGGCAGCACTCGAAGCCGCTTGGCAAGGAAGGAAGTCTCACGGATTCTACATTGGGCGGAACGCCATCTACTGGCAATATCGGCAATATTCATTCCGGGAGTCCTGAATTGGGAAGCGGACTTTCTCAGTCGTCAGGATGTGCATGCCAGCGAGTGGGGCCTCCATCCAGAAGTGTTTCCACTACTAATGGAAAAGTGGGGCCATCCAGACGTGGATCTGATCACAAGGTTCCGGTCTTTGGAGCAAGGACAAGGGATCCTCAAGCAGCATTCGTGTATGTGCTGGCGGTGCCATGGAGGTTTCGGCTGCCGTACGTGTTTCCTCTGGTGTCACTCCTGCCCAGGGTAATTCGGAAGTTCAAGCAAGAAAAAGGAAATCTGCTTCTCATAGCTCCAGCGTGGCCCAGACGGCACTGGTTCTCAGACCTGCAGGGCCTATCGTCAGAGCGTCCAATTCTACTTCCGCAACGCCCAGACCTCCTCGTTCAGGGCCCCTGTGTCTACCAGTACCTAGCCCGGCTGTCTTTGACGGCGTGGTTCTTGAAGCTTCCGTCTTAAGGGCTAAAGGGTTTTCTGAGGAGGTCATTCAAACTATGTTGCGGGCCCGGAAACCGGCTTTGGCTCGGATTTACTATAGGGTCTGGCATTCTCACTTTGTTTGGTGCTCATCTAACGATTATGTTGCCTCCAAGTTTAGTATAGCCAAGTTGTTGGGTTTTCTTCAGCATGGCCTGGACTTAGGCCTGCGTCTGGCCTCCCTCAAGGTTCAAATATCTGGCTTGTCGGAGTGGTTTCAGAGAAAAATTGTGACCTTACCCGATGTGCATACCTTTACTCAGGGTGTGTTGTGTATCCAGGCCTGTGGCTCCTTGGGACTTGTCGGTGGTTTTGGAGGCGCTACAAGAGTCTCCGTTTGAACCTCTTGGTTTAGCTGATCTTAAGTGGCTTTCCCTTAAGGTGGTGTTTCTGTTGGCTATTGCTTCAGCTAGAAGAGTGTCGGATTTGGGTGCCTTGTCTTGTAGTTCACCATATCTGATATTTCAGCGTGACCGGGCGGTTCTTAGGACTCGTCCCGGATATTTACCTAAGGTGGTTTCTTCGTTCCACCTTAACCAGGAGATTGTGGTTTCGGCCCTGGTCTCTCCTGACTTGTTTCCCAAAGAGCGGTCTTTGGATGTGGTACGGGCTCTACGTATCTATGTGAAGAGAATTGCTTCTATTAGGAAATCTGATCCTCTCTTTGTGCTGTTTGGATTTCACAAACGGGGCTGGCCTGCTCACAAGCAAACTTTGGCCAGATGGATTAGAATGGTGATTGCACATGCTTATGTGAGGGCTGGTCTGTCAGCTCCTGCTCACATTACGGCCCATTCTACTCAGTCTGTTGGACCTTCTTAGGCGGCTCGCCGTGGTGTGACCCTTGAACAATTGTGCAAGGCGGCTACGTGGTCATCAGTGAACACGTTCATAAGGTTCTATGCCTTCAATACTGCTGCTTCCCAGGATGCTTCCTTTGGACGCCGGGTTCTTGTGCCCACTACAGTGCGTCCCCTCCCATAAGGAACTGCTTTAGGACATTCCTTATGTCTTTCCTTGTGGAGCCCAGTGTACCCCGCAGCAGAAAACGAGTTTTATGGTAAGAACTTACCTTTGTTAAAACTCTTTCTGCGAGGTACACTGGGCTCCACAAGGCGCCCACCCTGGCGCACTTAGCTTCTTTGGGTTGGTATGGCATTAGCCGCTGACACTTCTCCTGTCGTGAGAGTGTGGTATATGTGGCTGCTAACCGTTGTCGGCTTTTTTCCTGCTACTGCATTGGGCTGGTTAACTAAAAACTGAGCTCCTATGCAGGGAGGCAGGGTTATAGAGGAGGCGGCGCTATGCATTCTGGGAACAGTCAAAGCTTTTCAGCCTGTTGGTGCCTCGGATCCAGATCCTACACCCCTATGTCTTTCCTTGTGGAGCCCAGTGTACCTCGCAGAAAGAGTTTTAACAAAGGTAAGTTCTTACCATAAAACTAATTTTTTTAAATAAATGTTGAATTTTTGGTTTTATCAGCGGAACCAATATATTTATTGAATACTCATATTTATAAAGTTATTAGTAATATCCAATGTACAATATATTTATTTTTGTAGTCAAACTGGATCATGTGTTTCAAGGACAAGCTTATTGTGCACCACTTTCCTTTTCATTATGGGCTCTATTTAGTGAGCACTGTGTCCCGCAAGGTCATTAGAATCTCTAGTATTGTCCTGACTCCTGAGTCTTGTGATTTGCTGCATGTATCAGTTTGCAATTCCATTAGAATTGAATAATTAGATATCTAACCTCACATTAGGATGCTTTTTCTTTTTCTTTTTTTCTTTTCAAATCATTTCTTCCTACATTTTTCTTCTTTTTTTTAAATGTTAATTAATAATCAATCAAAATTAATTAAAAATCAGATCTCACATTAGGATTCTTGTTTTTTTTAAACTTTTCTAATAATTTTTTCCTAAACTATTTTTCTTTTTTCAATAGTAATGAATAATCAATCAAATATCATCAATCAATTTTAATAAATCAGAATAAATTAATTAGATTTATCAGTCAGACTTAATCAATCAGAATTGAACAATCAAGTCTTATGTTCGGATGCTTGTTTTTTTTTAAATAATTTGTTCCACATCTCTATTTTATTTTTATTTATTTTTTTTAATTGTGTTTATTGAAAAGAAGCAAAAAGAGGCAACACACAGTCAACGTTATTAACATATAGAATAAAAGATAAACAGACTAATCTATCATCCGAGTCCTATAGTGATATGTTAAAATGTGGAGTATTGGAAAAACCAAATTGCCAAATCCCTAATTATCTTGAAATACAGTATTACAAAATAAATCAATTGCACACATATATGGCTGAATTTAGAAGTGGCGTAGTAGATATCCAATGGCAAAAGACCTATGTGAAAAGGCTCAAAACGGTGGTAACCCATCAGTGAGAATTGCCATATTATACCAAGTAGACAGTCTTACTACTTTACGAATGCTTTCTTTGGTGTTAACAGGTAATGTTATTATATAGGGAAGCCATATCGAAAAAAATTTGGTAGCCCGGGATTCAACATCTAAAGAGCATTCTGTCCAATCCATTTGGAATAGGAACGATAACCGGGGTAACATAAGAGACACGGAAATATGGTTTTTTTGTATCCACTGAGATAATATTGTTTTTTTCGCTGCTGCTGAGATGCGAGCCAGAAGTAATCTTTTGCCCTTGGGTAGAGCTGGGGTTTGAGGTTCTATGAAATTCCAAAATGCCCATGCCATTGACATTGTAAATGATATACCCAGGTTAACTTTGATGTATGTCTGTATTAGGTCCCAGAATGATTGTATAATTGGGCAAGACCATAGGCAGTGTATAATATCAGCATCAGGGGCCCTACATTTAAAGCATTGAGAGTCATCTGCAGCCCCTGTAAGGAATCGCAGACGAGGGGTGTAATAAGCTCTATGTAGAATTTTTAAATGCATCTCTGCATATGAGGAAGATACCAATTGCTTATCAAGCAAATTAGACCATCTAATAATAGTGTGTAAATCCACTCCCGTAAAGACATCTTTCCATTTAGCTATGCCCGTGGTGAGTTTGGTGTAGTCAATCTTCCGTCTGATATAGGAGTAAATCAATGATGTAGAATGGGGAGAGTCCAAACGTCGTCGTACAATACCATCTAGTGGAAAAGTAAGATCAATAGGCTGCAGATGAGTAATAACATGTGTGGCAAAGCTGCGTATCTGGAAATATGCAAAAAATGGGAAATTTAAGGTCGGGTATCTAGCTTGTAATTGGGACAATGATAATATCGTTGAACAATCGTCATTCAAAAATTGAAATAAGGACCGAAGACCCCCGAGGTGCCAACTGTGAACGACCTCATCCGCCTCTCCTCCCTGAAAGGCTGGATTCCCTAACAAGGGCTGAAATAAGGAATGTGCCAGAATGAGTTTAGAACGTTTTCTAATTTGATGCCACGCCTTGTAAGGAGCATATAGCAATGGAATTAATTTAATATCCTGTAGCATCGAGGAGTTCGGGAAATGTAATATTTGTAGCAGATCATGACTAGGCAGTAAGGCCTGTTCTAGTGCCTTATCAACGAAATTGTCTCCCCCACCTATCCAATCTAAGGCACATCTATAATTAGCCGCTAATGAGTAATCCTCCGGACAGGGAAGATTGACTCCTCCAAGTGAGGGTAGTTGTTTTAATTTAAATAAAGCTATACGGGGACGCTTATTCGCCCATATAAATTTCGTAATGGCTTTGTTTATTGTATGAATATCTTTTTTCAATAGTAAAAACGGAAGCATCTGCATCGGGTAGAGTAAGCGAGGAAAAGACACCATTTTATACAGATGACACCTACCCAAATAAGAAATTGGCAGGTGTTGCCATCTCGCAAAGTCCTCGACCATCTTATTAATATAGTGAGAGAAGTTTAATGAATACATTTCTGAGGGGTTAGCTGACACCCGTATACCTAGATATTGTATATAATTATGTGCCCATTTAAATGGGAACTTATCGTTCCAACCCTTGCTCGCATCATCTCCCAATGCCAGTGCCTCCGTCTTGTCAAAATTAATTAAAAATCCTGATATTAAATTGAAGGTCTCTAGTGCAGTCAGTAGTGAGGGAAAGGATGTTATAGGTTCACTGAAATACAGTAGTAGATCATCCGCAAATGCGGAGACCCTTACGGTGTGTGATCCCACCTGGATACCTTTCCAAGCCATATCATTTGCAAACGTGCGTATGAGTGGGTCCAGAGCTAAATTGAACAGCAAGGGGGAAAGGGGGCAGCCCTGTCTTGTTCCCCTATATAGCTGAAATGGTTTGGTGTTTAATCCATTAATCGTGATAAAAGCTTGTGGCGTGGCATACAATGTTTTAAAAATATCAATAAACTGAGTACCAAAGTGTTGGGCATGTAAGACTCGCAGTATATGTGCCCAGGAGACACGATCAAATGCCTTGTCTGCATCACAACTGACTATAAGGGCATTTTTATATTTTGATTGTTTTGAGCTATGTATCGCCGCCAATAAGGTACGGACATTGTGTACAGAAGTTCTATTTCTAACAAACCCATTTTGGGCTGGGTGTAAAATTCGCTGTAGAATGGGTTGGAGTCGAAACGCTAATAATTTGGTAAATAATTTTAGGTCCTGATTCAATAGGGAGATCGGCCTATAAGATTGGACACGTGTGGGATCTTTTCCCGGTTTCGGGAATACTACTATTCTCGCTTCATCGAACCCAGTCGGGGCTGGATTCCCTAGTAATAATGAATTAAAAAGAGCTAGCATGTAAGGCATCAAGTGAGGAGCCAGCATTCGGTAATACTCTGCCCCAAAACCATCCGGTCCAGGAGATTTCCCTTTTTTCAATAGTTTAATCAGGGATAATAATTCAGGTTCCTGAATTGGCGTCGTCAGAGATTCCCTCTCTTCCTCCGTCAAAACCGGAAGTCCCGACGCATCCAGAAATCTCCGGCCTTCTAGTGGATGATCAGGAGGCGATTCATACAAAGTTTGGTAGTAACGTAGGAATTCCTCCGAAATAGCGGGAGTATCCGTAACGTTAGAGGTGGGGTCAATAGACAATTGGGTGATACGTGAGGGAGCAGAGTACGACCGAACCAAATTTGCCAACAACCTGCCTGATTTATTGCCAGTCCTAAAAAATTTGTTTCTACGAATGTCATGAGAAAAACTCGCCCGTTCAGTACATAGGGCATCATATTGTTGTTTAGCTGTAAGATAGGCCTGGCGATTTTCAAGTGAATAATGTGATGAGAGTAGATTATAAGTTCTAGTCAAATTTTGGCTAAGATCACCTAGCTGATTATTAAGTGCCTTGCGTCTCCTGGAGACATACTCCATGATCTGACCACGTAGTACGGGTTTCGAGGCGGACCAAAATAAATTAATATCTTCGACATGTTCTATATTATCAGTTTTATAATTTTGAAATGATTGTTCAAGATGTAAACGGAAGTCCGAGGAGTTTTCCATATAAGCTGGAAACTTCCAATTATAAGAGCGTGGTATTGGAGTGTTGAATTTTAAAGTAAACCACACCGGGGCATGATCAGAAAGGAGGATTGGGTCTATCTGTGAGTGTACTACCTGTTGCAGAAGGGTATCCGCGATCAGCCAATAATCTAGTCTGGACGAGGTATGATGAGGGTGCGAGTAAAATGTATACTCGCGAGAATCGGGATGTTGGCACCTCCAGGGGTCACTTATTCTCAGCGTGTTAGTCAATAACGAAAGCGATGGGGGAGCAACCGAGCCATGGGAATTAGCAGATGTGGATCTGTCCAATCCAGTCAACTGGACACAGTTAAAGTCCCCGCCCAAAATTATAGCGCCCTCTGCCCAGTCTTGTAACTTTGCGTAAATCTCTGTGAAAAATTGGGCATTAGGTCCCGTGGGAGCATAAATGTTAGCAATTGTGTAGGATATATCGTGTATAGTCAGTTTTACAAATAGATACCTTCCTTCTGGGTCTATCAAGCAGTCATTAATATTGTAAACAAGAAATTTGCTAAAAATTATCATAACCCCTCTTTGTTTAGAAGTGTAAGATGCTGTTTTAAAGTCTCCTATCCATGTATCTCTTACCACATTGGGATCCGAAATCTTCCAATGTGTTTCTTGTAATAAAACTATATCCGGTCGCAGACGTTTTAGGTGAGTCAGGATTTTTTTCCGTTTTATGGGGGAGTTCAGGCCCTCCACATTCCATGTTACTAATTTAAGGGCCGTTTTTAACTCTTTGGGGGGATTAACCATTGCTGCCATTTAACCGATGCCTACCCTAGGCCAAAGAATAACCTTTTCAACTTTCTTTGGAAAACCCTTATCCGTCCCAGCAAGCGGACAAGGGGGAGGCAAATATCGGCCCAATAAGGGGAGATGTAAACATATCACATGTAGGCGGAATATACCATGTGTGTTAGCCACAATTAACCTTTCAACAATTATCAAGAACCATTTTAAACTTATACGAACCCAATAGTATGTCCAACCGGGTGGCATCCCCGCAGGAACTTGCAGGGCACCATCATACCAGTGTAACAATAATAATTTCAAACCAGATGGACATCTAAAACTAGAGCATTTTGAAAGCTGGGTAGATATAAGAAGAAGAAGAAGAAGAAGAAGAAGAAGAAGGAAATTCAGCAAGATGCAGAAAGAGAATAAAAAAAAAAAAGAGGGCAAGCGAGCCAAGGAAGAGAAAAGTAAACAAAAACATGAGACTTTCCATAACGAGTTCGGTCCCTAAGGGACTCCAGTTAGAACTATGAAATGTTACATCACAGCTGGGCATTAAACAACCTGTAAGAAGCCAATAACAGTTTAAGCAAAAAATAACCATCCATTACCTGAATGTTCCATAAATTTGAAGATTTTAACATAGTGATATTCTGTACTGTCAATCCGCATCATCCATCCTAGACGAACATGAAGAAGCCATTGAGTCCACAAAGTTTTTCGCGGCTTGTGGAGTATCAAAGAAGTAGGATTTTCCTGAGTACGTGACCCTCAGCTTGGCAGGATACAATAGAGCAAATCGAAGTTCCATCTCGAACAGGCGTTTACATATCGGGGAAAACTCTCGTCTCTTTGCCGCCACCATGTATGAGAAGTCTTGAAAAAGTAGAATCTTGGACTCTTGATATTTGAGAATGGAACGTTTCCTGTAAGCATCTAGTAGACGGACCTTATCAGCGTAATTTAAGAACTTCATGATAACTGGTCTAGGCCTGTCCTTGGTAGGATGTCGATCTGGGCCAATGCGGTGGACGCGCTCAATCACCAAGGAGTCAGTATCAGATACGCATCCCAACTCTCTCGGCAACCATTGGGAGACCAAGTTCATGAGTTCGTAAGGTTTTACCGTTTCCGGGAGTCCTATGAGGCGCACATTACTTCTTCTGTTTCTGTTCTCTAAATCTTCAAGTTTCTCCTGCATGGACATCACAAGTTTATCCTGTTCAGTTAGTGCTGCTTTAGCCGTTGTTAGATCGTCCTCGAGGTCAGAGATTCTTTGCTCCGCCTCTGATATACGTTGGTCATGATGGTTCAATTGGGTAAGAGCGGAATCTAGTGAATCCTTCAAAGGCGCCAATTTTTGATCCAGGAGTGAAGCCAATATGTCAGTGATCTCATGCGTAGTAAAGGATTTAGTTGGATCAGTTGTTGTAGTAAGTGATGAGCGTCCCAATGGGCTGTTGGTGAGACCAGATGCCGGTGACTGAGGGCTGTCTGCAGGAATATTGTCTCGACCCCGGCCTTTATTCGCTTGTGAGCCGCGGGGATTTCTGGGGGTTTTAGCCATGTACTTATCCATTGCCAGGAATTGTCGTACAGGCAATAACGTTTGAGGTGTGTATGGATCAGGCGACCTATAATGTCCAGCACCCAGTAGTGATGATTATTTATGTATAGGTATGGAGTAATAGAAATAATAAAAAATAAGAAAAAGTAATAGTAAAAAAAAAGAAAAGAAAAAAAAAAAATATATATATATATATATATATGTAAATAAAAATAGACAAATAAAAGTCAAGATAGTGAGGTAAATCTCAATTATATCTAGTCTTGCTTACCCCTGTCGTCAGGTAGACAAGGTAGCTGACTATTATCTCCCTCTGTGTGGAGAGTGGTCACGGTCCAGCCAGCAACCACTGCCATCCACTCTGTGCTAGCTTGTGTGCAGCCTGTGACATCCAAGATGGCCACCGGGTGAGGGATTCTCCGGAGCAGACGGGCTCTGGCAGCTTCTGCAGGGTCAGGTGAGCCGTTTCTGGCCGTCAGGCCGGGAGCCCGCGGTCAGGTCGTCCGGTCCCCGGGGAGCAGGGGGAGTTTATGTAGTGCCACTGCCGCGGACGGAATAGAAGCCTCCGTTCCGCCGCCCTGGAAGTCAGCAGCGGTTCCCAGACGAAATCGAGGCCCCGGCTTTTGCTGGTCTCGTAGGCCGGAAGTCACGGAGCCGTTTATAGTGGCTCTTCTGACCCGCTGATGGGTCCTTATGTAGCCAGCCAGTTGGAGAGTCAGATGAGGTGGGGAACGAGGGTCCAGTGGGCTAAATAAATTTTTTTTGCTGTTTTACAGCAGACGCCGGGATAGAGCTCATCCAGGGCACGTCTTACTCCCTAGCCCAGCAAGCCACGCCACCTATTTTTCCTTTTTTAATCAATTGATTAATCAATCAATCAATTAATTATTTAATTAATCAATTGACTAATCAATCAATCAATCAATCAATCGATCAATCAATCAATCAATCAATGCTTTCCTTCCACTACATACTGCACCTCCATTTCAGTTACTACCCTTGGGCCTCTGATCTAGTTCTGGATTATTGAAAACATTCTATGGGGTTGTATAATTTATTAAACTGCCATCCTGTCTGCCACTGTTGTGCTGCAATTTTTTTATAGTTATGCTATATTCTTTTAATGTAACTGCCACTTATTTGTACCGCTGCTTTGTGACTTCATTTATCCAGCCAGCTTGCGGCAGCCTTTGGACAATATTGTGTAATCACCCATGCGTGGTACAATTTAATTTTGTTGCATGTTTCATCCACTAACTGCATTTGACCCTATTGCAGATGAGATGCACGGCTGACATATAAGTTCATCACACTGCTGGTCTCCCATGGGTATGAATGTTGATACATAAGGCACCCGTTATTAATTTTTTGCAATTCCCCGCTATTTAAGTGATTGCTATACCTCATGGGATACCATCTCAGTTATTATTTTATCTCCAAACCCTCTGTGAGATACGAACACAGTATAGTTGAACGTAACTGTAATGAAACATTAAACTGGGCACCGATACAAATTAACTTTTATATACATTGCTAGTATCTAACAATTGATAACATTTTGTGAGGAAGAGACACTACCCCTATGAACTACCACCAACTCAAGTGCAAAAGTGTTCTACCCATTTGGATGGGGACTGGGTTAGGAGGTGCAGTTCATATATAGGTTGAGGAAGCTCCAAATCTTCCTTCCTTTGGCAAAAGTTGCTGATGTGCTTTATCAGTTATTGAGCAGGATCAGTCATAACAGTCTAAACTACCAAAGGTCCCTCTTCCCTACTTCTTCACCTCTCCCCCTCGATAGTAGCTCAGAACACACAGGACTTACAATGCAAACAAACACAGATAAAGGAAATATAAACTAACACAAACACTTCACTCCACACAAGCACACTACAGGCACAAACAAAAACTCTGACAAGACCAAAAAAAATAGACAACAGGCGAAACGATGACTAATTTTTAAATGACACAAGACAACAATAATAATAAAGACCAGACAAGTTACAACTGTCGAAAGAATCTCCAAAACCAACCCTAAACAGCAAACTCCAATCTCCAACTACTGTATCTCAGGAAGTGTTCATCATTTTTGGCCAGTTTCTGTTGAATGTTAGTCAGTTTACACTGAAACTAAACTTCTATTTGACGGCGGCTTCTATCAAAAATGGCAAATGCGACAGATGTTTAGAAAGAAAAAAACTATGGACATTGCCATTCAATTTCTATTGACTCTGAAATCTGATGCTTAGCAAATATTATATTTTTAGACAGAAATCCCATGGTGGCATCCATCGGACTGCAAAAGACGGCAAATCTGATGCTTAGTAATTTTATCCCCATTTGTTAATTTTGTAACTGATGAGAATTATATTTTTATCATATTAAAAGTAAAATATGAAAATACTGTATAACAAAATTGTATCTTTGAATTCAAGGTTAATGTAACAGGACGTACCTGGATTCTTCGCCCGGGATCACCTCTTCAACTGGATCTTGCTGCTAGAACCCTAAGCAGAGGGATGAGGAACCCCAACCCCAGGGGACCCAATACAATAGTCACCACACGTTAGGACAGTGACGTAAAGGTTTATTATTCTGGAACAGCTGATCACTGCTGTAAACTCAACTTTTGCTTAAACAAGGTAATACCAGGCAATGTGTATCATAGGGGCAAGTATTTGTACATCACAAGGCATGCATATTGCTAAGCAATTAATTGGTCTACAGTAGTGAGCACAGGAACAAATCAAGCAATTTAGTACAGATGGTTTACACCGTGTTCTAGGGTGGGAATTAATGTGCAGTTAGTGTTCACTCCTTGCTTTACTATACCCGTCCACCCGGTAGCAGTCTGAGTCTTATAATGTTCCTGTACTCTGCCATACACAACACTATGTGTTGCAGGTATTTAGCAGAACAGAAAATAAGCAGCGGAGTAAATGAAGCATTAAAGTTAGTCTCCTAAGTTGGACACTTGCACTTAAATTCACTATGGTAACAAGCTAGGAGTCATGCAGGCAGCAGGGTTCAGTAGGAAAGCGACAAGCATAAGGCAGTTCCAAGCAACAGAAAGGTTTAAGCAGAGCCAGCAGGCATAAGTGGTGCAATGTCTTTCAGGTACCAATGAAAAGGAAACAGTTTTCAGGGTCTCACAGTATCTGTAGATTAAAGGGCTCCTATTAATCCCTGGTCACTTGCTAATGGCACTCCTGGCATACACTGGTGCCTGACTGAGGGCTGATGGGGCTGAGAGTCTCTGACTGGCTAGTTAGAAGTTAATTCAATAGCCTGGACTACTGCAGGTTTGAACTGTCTCCTCCACTCGGGCATGAGCAAATACACTGTAGCCACTTTTGCAGGGAATCCTCTGAATAAAATAAGGGATGGCAAATGTTCATAAAAATGCTACCTATACTATGTGTTCCCTTGTGTAGCCAGTGTCTGTTTACTGAGGATTCCTACAGTGTGGTGTGATAGTGAGTTACCGCAATACCTCTCCTGGTGCTTGTGTAAGTCCTCTGGGCTGTGAGCAGCTGACAATCGCTGTCAGTATACGTGGCTGGATCTCTGGCTTTGGCTGGGGAGGCCAATCCCACCTCAAGGTGTTGGCCTCTGCTCAGTGGCGTAAGTTCGCCCCAGTCGCCCGGAGGCATGATAAAATGTTGGTGCCCCCCCTATACATATAGGAATATATATATATATATACATATATATATATATATGAATGAAGAAGTGGCACTCACGGGACTTGATTGATAAAAATAAGACTCAGGACACGGCGGTCTCAGATGAAAGATCTTTCAGCTGAGACCGCCGTGTCCTGAGTCTTATTTTTATCAATCAAGTCCCGTGAGTGCCACTTCATTGATTTAGCTACAAGGTCCCACAGACCTGTTAGGAGGCACCTGGGCATTAACTGGAGGAGGAGAGAGTACCGGCACTTATATATATATATATACGCCATATGTAGATATCTGGTACTTGGGGTGAACAGTAGCAGCATACTCACAATAGTACTTTCACAATAGTAGTATAGCTACACATACCTCTTTCACTTACACAAACCTCTTTCAATTAAACAGACACATACATGCCTCACACACATCTTTCACTTACACACACACACGCCTTTCACTTACACACACATGCATGTCTTTTACTTACACACACTCACATGCCTCTCACGTAAACCCACACTCACATGCCTCTTTCACTTACACACATATGCATCTTTCAATTACACACACACAATTACACACACACACACACACACACACACACACACACACACACACACACACACCTTTTTCAATTACACACACCCTTGCCTCTTTCAATTACACATACACAATTACACACACACACACACACACACACCACGCCTCATTCAATTACACACACACACACTCACATGCCTTTCACTTACATACACACACGCCTATTTCAATTACACACAAACACACAGTTACACACCCACAATTACACACATGCCTCTTTCAATTAAACAGACACACACATGCCTCTTTCAACTACACACACAATTACACACACACCACACCTTATTTAATTATACACACAATTACACACACACAATTGCACACACACACATGCCTCATTTAATTACACACACACACTTACACACACACCACGCCTCATTTAATTACACACAATTACACACACACACACACACACACACACACGTCTTTTTCACTTAAACACACAACTTTTGTTAAAACACACAGACACACACACCTCCCTTAAAAACATCAACACACAATGATAAACACAGTCAGTGTTGCCTATATTTATTAAAGATACCCCCAGTAATCATCCCCATACACACACATTCACCACACACACCACACATACACCACACATACACAGTGCAGCAGCATGAGGCAGGTGGTGCCAGTGCCTACCTTCGGCTAGCAGCAGGATGGAGGAAGAGAGAGCTTCAGACGGCCAGCTCTTCTGGAAGTGCCTGTGATCAGCTGTGCGCTGGAGCTCCCCCTAGCTGCAGCCAGCTGCAAGCTCGTCTCTGTGGATACGAGGAGGCAGCTGCTGCAGCCGTGTCACGACACTGACATCCACATTCGGCGCAGCGGCGATGGATTGTCGGGCAGTGGGAGGCAATGGAGGACAGGTGCCCCCTTGAGGTCAGGAGCCCGGCGGCATCTGACTCCACTGCCTCCCACAGTTCCGCCACTGCCTCTGCTGGGACTCCACAGCAGGCTCCACTCGCTGCTGTGTTATGTGCTGCTGCGGATGTCACTCCAACATTGGCCGCCTCCTGGTCCCCGCCTCCACTCTGGATGCTCACCACTCCCCAGGCCCTCCTCTCTCCGAATGGGCTCTGCCTAGCACCTCCTCCGGTGTCTTTACCCACGGCTGCTGATTCCCCGCTCTTAACACACACAGCCACCAGAGCCGAGCAGAGGAACCGGTAAGCAGGAGGTCAGGACACTTGTCAAGTCTCAGAGGCTGGCAGCACTTCTCTCCCTCACAGCGCAGCTCCATCTTTTTAGAAGTCTCCTCAGCGCTTCCCATAACGGTCCCCAGCAGCCCCTTATATCCGCTCCATTTAAGTTCCCGTTTGCTACCCGCTCTCCACAGAACTCCAGGTCACTCTAGGGTCCTAGTGCTTGGCGTGTTGCAGCCGGAGCAGCCACTGACGTCATCCTTGGGAATGATGTGGGTGGGGTGTTAACCCCTGCAGCGCTGCTGGGCCAGCTAATGAGAAGGAGGTACATGTAGGGGTCTCAGGCAAATGAGCGATGGCGCCCATACACATACATATAACCCCCACAAGTCCAGATAACATCATGTCCATTTCAGAGTGTCACATTAACATTGCAGCAAGTAGGTTAAAGAGATATTTGAAATAGTTTATATAAATATATTAAAAGAGATTTCCTTTCTCTCAATCCTGCAATAATGAATTCTGGTTTAAGTTGAAATGGGAATCAAAGAAGTATGCACAAAACATACATCTTTTGCTCAAACCTTTAACATGTATTTTTTTCCACCAAAGTGCATTTGCTAGCTTAATTGAATTTGTGCCCATGCCAGACAGAAGTATTCATTGAAATAATTTGATTTTGATGCATGGTTTTACAACAGAAAGCAAAAGAGTAGGAATACACTATACATATTTTGCTAACCTGGCTAACC
This sequence comes from Pseudophryne corroboree, assembly GCF_028390025.1. Classification (NCBI taxonomy): domain Eukaryota; kingdom Metazoa; phylum Chordata; class Amphibia; order Anura; family Myobatrachidae; genus Pseudophryne; species Pseudophryne corroboree. Next base: position 278,875,509 of record NC_086454.1, on the reverse strand, counting down.
CCCCATGCCATTTGAAAAGTAAAGAACTTGCTCACGCCTACATCACATGCGCTCCAAAAAGAGGTGTGTGGCCTCACTGCAAGAGCATGGCATTGCAGGAAAAGACTTCCTTATACCCCAATTTTGCAACCTGCACGCCCAGACTTTGGCCACACAGGAAAAAAAATCCTGATTTATGCACCTTACATTATTTGTCATCTTTCCTCCTTATAGTAATGCCCCTTACACATTATGCCACACACCATAATGCACATTACATGATATGCCACACACCATAATGCCTGTGACCCATTATACCACACACTGCAATGCCCATGATACATTATGCCACACATCACAATGCCCCAACACATTATACCACACACTGCAATGCCTGTGATACAGTGTGCCACACACCATAATGCCAGTGACACATTATGCCACACACCGCAATGCCCATTATACATTACGCCACACACCACAATATCCATTGCACATTAAGCCCCATGGAAAGGCTTCTAATTATTCTTAAAATTACCTGCTCGTTACCAGGCATTATTATCTGCTTTGGGTTCTGTGCTCGATGCCAGGGGTTTCATGCTATGGGATCCATGCTCTTTGCAAGGGGTTTCATGTTCTGGGTGTCATGTTTGTTTCCAGGCGTGTAATGCTCATTGCCAGGGGTGTAATGCCATGGGTGTTATGCTTGTTGCCAGGGGTTTCATACTTTGGGTGTCATGCTTTTTCTCCTGAACGCTGGGATCCCGACAGCCAGTATATTGACTGCATCCCTGCTGACACATCAATTGGGACAGTTGGGAAATTATATCAGGTGCCACTCAGTAGCGAATTTCCCAATTGGGGTGGCACTTGTTAGGGGGGTGGCACTTGTATGCGTGTGTTAGTACTGCAAGCCCAAAAAGAACCACTAACTGCAACATATGTCCACTGCACTGTACCATATATCTTATCTTTAATGCAGTGAAAATGAGTATGACATGCACATACTGCCCCTGTAAGAATTCCTACTTATTAAAAATGTGTATATACAGATGTGTCCTCATACATTGTTACTGCGTATCGCGTAGCGGGCGCCATGCAACTCGCGCCAGCTCCTTGCGCTATAACTCCCGTTATAAGTTGCATTGTAAATGTGACGTCACGTTATAATTGTAACGCGCATTCTACTTTCTGTCCACCAGATGTCGCTTTTCCTAAACTCTACAGCGCATGCCTCAAATAGCCAACGGACCCTTCATAGCGCGCCTGCTGATTGGCTGACATTAATTGTGACAATAAAGATCCATTAATCACTTCCCTTTATAAACAAAAATCCCTTTCCACAAAATAAAATGTCACGCTGCCACCCTGTTCAGTCAATTAAGTTTTTCATAATGTTGTGTACAAAATGCCGGATAGCATTAATATGACTCCCAGATGGTCTCCAGCCACGCTGCCGCCCATTCACGCTAGCTATTGATATTGTCGTTACAGTGTGTACAAAATGCCGGCTAGCATTTAGCATAAGCAGCATTTATATTTCAGACTAGCTTTCTGTTTCTGTTGCTTCAAATGGGCAGAAATATTGAATGCACAGTGCACTGGGTCCCTACTGTACCTCATGAATATGACTACCAGATGGTATCCATTGCTGGCGTTTTCAATCCATTTTTTTTTAAAGCACACAGATACACCACATCACATATACACCCGGAGGGCCTGCCTGTACCATGGTCGGCTGTGGCCTAACAAGTACAGTGTCTGCCTGTGATGCTTGCACTCCCGGGTTCGATACACAGTTCGGCGTCCAATTATTATTTTAATGTATTTATTTATTCTTTTTTTAATACAATAAAGTTACTTGGTGTGTTGCTACTTCTCTTTATATAAAAAAAAGTCAGCTTCTACAAAATACAAGGCCACGCTGCCGCCCTGTTCACTCAATTCATCTAATCATTATGTTGTGTACAAAATGCCGGATAGCATTAGCATAAGCAGCATTCATATTTAAGACTAGCTTTCTGTTTCAGTTGCTTCAAATGGGCAGAAATATTATATGCAAAGTGCAACTGGGTACCTATAGCATCTCATGAATGTACAGTATGATTACCAGATGGTCTCCAGCCACACTGCCACCCGTTCACGCTACCTATTGATATTGTCGTTACAGTGTGTACAAAATGCCGGCTAGCATTAGCATAAGCAGCATTCATATTTCTGATTAGCTTTCTGTTTCTGTTGCTTCAAATGGGCAGAAATATTGAATGCAAAGTGCAACAGGGTACCTACAGTTTCTCATGAATGTACAGAATGACTACCAGATGGTCTCCAGCCACACTGCCGTCCGCTCACGCTACCTATTGATATTGGCCCTCATTCTGAGTTGTTCGCTCGCTGCTAATTTTAGCAGAATTGCTAATAGGCTAAAATACGGCAGTTCTGCGCATGCGTATGCACAGCAGGGCGCACGCGCTAAACAAATTTACACAAAACTATGCTATTTTACTCATAGGCGAACAAAGCTTTTAAATCGCTCTGCTGATTGACAGAAAGTGGGTGTTTCTGTGCGGAAACTGTCCGTTTTCAGGGAGTGTGCTAAAAAACGCAGGCGTGCCAGGTAAAAACGCAGGAGTGGCTGGTCGGACGCTGGGCGTGTTTGTGACGTCAAACCAGGAACTAAACGGACTGAGGTGATCGCAATCTAGGAGTAGGCCTGGAGCTACTCAGAAACTGCAAGGAAATTTCTTTCGTAAGCAATTCTGCTATGCTAAGATACACTCCCAGAGGACGGCGGCTTTGTGTTTGCATTTCTGCTAAAAGTAGCTAGCGAGCGAACAACTCGGAATGAGGGCCATTGTCGTTACAGTGTGTACAAAATTCCGGATAACATTAGCATAAGCAGCATTCATATTTTGGACTATCTTGCTGTTTCTGTTGCTTCAAATGGGCAGAAATTTTGAATGCAAAGTGCAACTGGGTACCTACAGTATCTCATGAATGTACAGTATGACTACCAGATGGTCTTCAGCCACACTGCTGCCCATTCACGCTAGCTATTGATATTGTTGTTACTAGTGATGTGCACAGGAAATTTTTCGGGTTTTGTGTTTTGGTTTTGGATTCGGTTCCGCGGCCGTGTTTTGTATTCGGACGCGTTTTGGCAAAACCTCCCTGAAAAATTTTTGTCGGATTCGGGTGTTTTTTTTTTACAAAAACCCCTCAAAAACAGCTTAAATCATAGAATTTGGGGGTCATTTTGATCCCATAGTATTATTAACCTCAATAACCATAATTTCCACTCATTTCCAGTCAATTCTGAACACCTCACACCTCACAATATTATTTTTAGTCCTAAAATTTGCACCGAGGTCGCTGGATGGCTAAGCTAAGCGACCCAAGTGGCCGACACAAACACCTGGCCCATCTAGGAGTGGCACTGCAGTGTCAGACAGGATGGCACTTATAAAAATAGTCCCCAAACAGCACATGATGCAAAGAAAAAAAGAGGTGCAATGAGGTAGCTGTGTGACTAAGCTAAGCGACCCAAGTGTCCGACACAAACACCTGGCCCATCTAGGAGTGGCACTGCAGTGTCAGACAGGATGGCAGATTTAAAAAATAGTCCCCAAACAGCACATGATGCAAAGAAAAAAAGAGGTGTAATGAGGTAGCTGTATGACTAAGCTAAGCGACCCAAGTGGTCGACACAAACAACTGGCCCATCTAGGAGTGGCACTGCAGTGTCAGACAGGATGGCAGATTTAAAAAATAGTCCCCAAACAGCATGATGCAAAGAAAAAAAGAGGTGCAATGAGGTAGCTGTGTGACTAAGCGAAGTGACCCAAGTGGCTGAAACAAACACCTGGCCCATCTAGGAGTGGCACTGCAGTGTCAGACAGGATGGCAGATTTAAAAAATAGTCCCCAAACAGCACATGATGCAAAGAAAAAAAGAGGTGTAATGAGGTAGCTGTATGACTAAGCTAAGCGACCCAAGTGGTCGACACAAACAACTGGCCCATCTAGGAGTGGCACTGCAGTGTCAGACAGGATGGCAGATTTAAAAAATAGTCCCCAAACAGCATGATGCAAAGAAAAAAAGAGGTGCAATGAGGTAGCTGTGTGACTAAGCGAAGTGACCCAAGTGGCCGAAACAAACACCTGGCCCATCTAGGAGTGGCACTGCAGTGTCAGACAGGATGGCAGATTTAAAAAATAGTCCCCAAACAGAACATGATGCAAAGAAAAAAAGAGGTGCAATGAGGTAGCTGTGTGACTAAGCTAGGGGACCCAAGTGGCCGACACAAACACCTGGCCCATCTAGGAGTGGCACTGCAGTGTCAGACAGGATGGCAGATTTAAAAAATAGTCCCCAAACAGCACATGATGCAAAGAAAAAAAGAGGTGCAATGAGGTAGCTGTGTGACTAAGCTAAGCAACCCAAGTGGCTGACACAAACACCTGGCCCATCTAGGAGTGGCACTGCAGTGTCAGACAGGATGGCACTTAAAAAAATAGTCCCCAAACAGCACATGATGCAAAGAAAAAAAGAGGTGCACCAAGAATGCTGGATGGCTAAGATAAGCGACCCAAGAGGCCGACACAAACACCTGGCCCATCTAGGAGTGGCACTGCAGTTTTCTAGCGAGAGAATGAGTGCTTCCATCCTCATGTGAATCTGAACCACTAGCCATGAACATAGGCCAGGGCCTCAGCCGTTCCTTGCCACTCCGTGTCGTAAATGGCATATTGGCAAGTTTACGCTTCTCCTCAGACGCTTTTAATTTTGATTTTTGGGTCATTTTACTGAACTTTGGTAGTATACTTGATGACACAGAGGTAGAGCAGTGGACTACAGTACCGTACTGCTATATATATATATAAATACTGGTGGTCACAGCAACATTCTGCACGGTCCTACTATATACTGCGCACAACAAAAATGCAGCACAGGTATGGATGGATAGTATACTTGACGACACAGAGGTAGGTAGAGCAGTGAACTACTGTACCGTACTGCTATATATTATATACTGGTGGTCAGCAAAATTCTGCACTGTCCTCCTACTATATATACTGTGCACAACTAAAATGCACCACAGGTATGGATGGATAGTATACTTGACGACACAGAGGTAGGTAGAGCAGTGGACTACTGTACCATACTGCTATATATTATATACTGGTGGTCAGCAAAATTCTGCAGTATCCTCCTACTATATATACTGTGCACAACTAAAATGCACCACAGGTATGGATGGATAGTATATTTGACCACACAGAGGTAGGTAGAGCAGTGGACTACTGTACCGTACTGCTATATAATATTATTATTATTATATACTGGTGGTCAGCAAAATTCTGCACTGTCCTCCTACTACATATACTGCGCACAACTAAAATGCACCACAGGTATGGATGGATAGTATACTTGACGACACAGAGGTAGGTAGAGAAGTGGACTACTGTATCGTACTGCTATATATTATATACTGGTGGTCAGCAAAATCCTGCACTGTCCTCCTACTATATATACTGCGCACAACTAAAATGCACCAAAGGTATGGATGGACAGTATACTTGACGACACAAAGGTAGGTAGAGCAGTGGACTACTGTACCGTACTGCTATATATTATTATTATTATATACTGGTGGTCAGCAAAATTCTGCACTGTCCTCCTACTATATATACTGCGCACAACTAAAATGCACCACAGGTATGGATGGATAGTATACTTGATGACACAGAGGTAGGTAGAGCAGTGGACTACTGTACCGTACTGCTATATAATACTGGTGGTCACTGGTCAGCAAAATTCTGCACTGTCCTCCTAATATATACTACAATGCAGCACAGATATGGAGCGTTTTTCAGGCAGAGAATGTAGATATTTTCAGCACACTGAACACAGATATTTGCAAGCACACTGAGCACAGATATTTGCAGCACACTGAGCACAGATATTTGCAGCACACTGAACACAGAAACTGAGAGAACGCTGCACGTCCTCTCCCTATCATCTCCAATGCACGAGTGAAAATGGCGGCGACGCGCGGCTCCTTATATAGAATACGAATCTCGCGAGAATCCGACAGCGGGATGATGACGTTCGGGCGCGCCAGGGTTAACCGAGCAAGACTGGAGGATCCGAGTCTGCCTCGGAACCGTGTAAAATGGGTGAAATTCGGGGGGGTTCGGATTCCGAGGAACCAAACCCGCTCATCACTAGTTGTTACAGTGTGTACAAAATGCCGGATAGCACTAGCATAAGCAGCATTCATATTTCGGACTAGCTTTCTGTTTTAGTTGCTTCAAATGGGCAGAAATATTGAATGCACAGTGCAACTGTGTACCTACAGTATCTCATGAATGTACAGTATGGCTACCAGATGGTCTCCAGCCACACTGCCGCCCATTCACGCTAGCTATTGATATTGTCGTTACAGTGTGTACAAAATGCCGGATAGCATTAGCATAAGCAGCATTCATATTTCGGACTAGCTTTATGTTTTTGTTGCTTCAAATGGGTAGAAATATTAAAAAATAAATAAACAGATTGAATACGCCAGCAATGGATACCATCTGGTAGTCATATTCATGAGGTACAGAAGGGACCCAGTGCACTGTGCATTCAATAGTTCTGCCCATTTGAAGCAACAGAAACAGAAAGCTAGTCCGAAATATGAATACTACTTATGCCAATGCTATCCGGCATTTTGTACACACTGTAACGACAATATCAATATCTAGCGTGAACAGGTGGCAGCGTGGCTGGAGACCATCTGGGAGTCATATTAATGCTACCCGGCATTTTGTACACACTGTAACGACAATATCTATAGCTAGCGTGAACAGGCGGCAGCGTGGCTGGAAACCATCTGGGAGTCATATTAATGCTATCCGGCATTTTGTACACAAGGTAACGAAAAAATTAATTGACTGAACAGGCGGCAGCGTGACATTGTATTTTGTGGAAAGGGATATTTTTATAAAGGGAAGAACGTGATTATCCAGCCTCTCAGATTACTGCTTACTGTCACAGTATTGTATTCGGCACTGTAATCTTAACGTGGAGCATTCGCCACCCAGCGGTTAAACTGTGTATTACATGGCATGAAACACAACGCACGCCATAATGTTATATCCAACTCGCGACACAGGACCCTAAATAGTGTGCTATGAGCAACGATGTATGAGGATACATCTGTAACTAAAAAAAACAAACATTGTTAGTGTTTTTTAAATTATTCTATTAAATTGGCTATTATCGAATGAGGGATTATAAGTAATCAATAAAAATAATAACACTAGGCAGACAGGGGATGGCTATTACTGTTGTGCCTAAGGGCTCCTAACCCCTAAATCCACCCCTGGTGTCACTGATGTGAAATTAAGTTCTCCAACCAGGAGTGTGTGTGCGGCTGCACAACTATTAAGATAAGGAAATGTCTATTAAAAATATCAATTTGGAGAATATATATACTGCTACTGAGGAGTAGTTACTGTAACTCCTACAATTTGATCTATTTTGTGGGATCATCCAGGGTGGAGTACAATGTAATAGTATTGTCTTGGTTAGATCTTGATTATTTTTCCAGTAATCTATGGAAGAAAGGACCTTTTAAGGGCCCTACACATTAGGCAAATTTAGCGGTTTTAACGATCAACGATATCATCGTTGGTCGATTTTTTTCATCAACGATTTTTGCCTACACACTGGAGAATATCAATGGCTGATTTGGACGATATGACAGTACATACATCTATATCGTCCAAATTGACTTGCATGTATAAACGAGGTTAGAGCAACAATGAACGACTGTGGGGCCACGCATAGTTCATCGTTGATGCATACACACTGAACGATATGAATGATTTATCAGTAATTTTTTAACAATATCGGGGGTCATTCCGAGTTGTTCGCTCGCAAGCGGATTTTAGCAGATTTGCTCATGCTAAGCCGCCGCCTACTGGGAGTGAATCTTAGCATCTTAAAATTGCGAACGATGTATTCGCAATATTGCGATTACACACCTCGTAGCAGTTTCTGAGTAGCTCCAGACTTACTCGGCATCTGCGATCATTTCACTGCTTGTCGTTCCTGGTTTGACGTCACAAACACACCCAGTGTTCGCCCAGACACTCCTCCGTTTCCCCGGCCACTCCTGCGTTTCCCGGAAACGGTAGCGTTTTTTCCCACACGCCCATAAAACGGCCTGTTTCCGCCCAGTAACACCCATTTCCTGTCAATCACATTACGATCGCCAGAACGATGAAAAAGCCGTGAGTAAAATTCCTAACTGCATAGCAAATTTACTTGGCGCAGTCGCAGTGCGGACATTGCGCATGCGCATTAAGCGGAAAATCGCTGCGATGCGAAGATTTTTACTGAGCGAACAACTCGGAATGACCCCCATCGTTCATACCTATCATCATTATCGTCAAGTGTGTGGGGCCCTTTAGTAACTTATTGTTGTGGAGTTTTCAGAGGGACTCCATTATGACAACTGCTGATTTTTGTATTTTATTTTATTTACTTTATATTTTTTCCATATGTATTTAATTTAACAGCACCCAGCTGTAATCTCCATATTAACATTAGTGTATTAGAAACAAGACAGCCTATCATGGGTCAAGCAATGGTAAAAATATGAATGGACTATTTTGTGTCAGGGGGAGGGGGAGATTGGGGGAGGGGGTTATTATATCCTATATTCCAATGTAATAATAACAATAATAATAATAATAATAATAATAATAATAAAAATAATAGTAATGTTATTTATATTGCACTTTTCTCCTAACAGGACTCAAAGTGCTTTACAGCACAAAATACATACCAAGTTTAACAGAAGATATTAGTGAAATGTTTGAGTAAATAGGTCTTAAGTCGGTTTTTGAAGGATTCTAGAGTGGGGGCTTCTTGGACTGTGTGGGGTAGAGAGTTCCATAGAGTCAAAGCCACAAAGCTGAAAGCTTGACCCCCAGATGACTTCATGGAGAGTCTAGGTACTGTTAATAGTCCTTCATCTACAGATCACAGTTATCGAGTGGGACAGTAAGGAATCAGAAGCTGCTTCAAGTACCTTTGGCCTTCGTCATACAGGGATTTGAAAGTGAGTAAGCAATCTTGAAAATGATTTGCCATCTTACAGGTAGCCAGTGAAGGGAGTAGAGAATGTATGTTATGTGGTTGGAACAGGGCTGATTGGTTATTGACAGCTGCATTTTGTACCATTTGTAAGCAGTGCAATTGTTTTGCTGGGATACCAAAGTCGATGGCATTGCAGTAGTCTATGGTGAAGACACAGATGCATATATGACTTTAGGCAGTCTTCTGAGGAAATTAAGGGGGACGTGCACTAAGCAGTTATAAAAGTGGAGAAGTGAGCCAGTGGAGAAGTTGCTCATGGCATCCAATCAGCTGCTCTGTATACTTTTATAGTATGCAAATTATAAATGTTACGTCAATGCTGATTGGTTGCCATGGGCAACTTCTCCACTGGCTCACTTGTCCATTTTTATCACTGCTTAGTACATCTATCTCCCCATTTGTGCTTAATTCTGGCTATGTTCCTCAGATAGAAGAATGGGATTTTGATTGTGGCTGATTCCTGATGTTTAAGTGTCAAGACACTATCTAGGACTACACCAGAATTCTGCATATGTTCAGTGTTTGTAGGCCTCAACCCCCAATCGTAAATTGCGTATGGTAGGTAGATTATTTTTTCTTCCAGAACCTTACTATTGAAATCCTGGCAGTATTGGGTAAAGTAATAATTGGCATATAAAATAGCTAGTTCTAATTAGAGATGAGCGCCTGAAATTTTTCGGGTTTTGTGTTTTGGTTTTGGGTTCGGTTCCGCGGCCGTGTTTTGGGTTCGAACGCGTTTTGGCAAAACCTCACCGAATTATTTTTGTCGGATTCGGGTGTGTTTTGGATTCGGGTGTTTTTTTCCAAAAACACTAAAAAACAGCTTAAATCATAGAATTTGGGGGTCATTTTGATCCCAAAGTATTATTAACCTCAAAAACCATAATTTACACTCATTTTCAGTCTATTCTGAATACCTCACACCTCACAATATTATTTTTAGTCCTAAAATTTGCACCGAGGTCGCTGTGTGAGTAAGATAAGCGACCCTAGTGGCCGACACAAACACCGGGCCCATCTAGGAGTGGCACTGCAGTGTCACGCAGGATGTCCCTTCCAAAAAGCCCTCCCCAAACAGCACATGACGCAAAGAAAAAAAGAGGCGCAATGAGGTAGCTGTGTGAGTAAGATTAGCGACCCTAGTGGCCGACACAAACACCGGGCCCATCTAGGAGTGGCACTGCAGTGTCACGCAGGATGGCCCTTCCAAAAAACCCTCCCCAAACAGCACATGACGCAAAGAAAAAAAGAGGCGCAATGAGGTAGCTGTGTGAGTAAGATTAGCGACCCTAGTGGCCGACACAAACACCGGGCCCATCTAGGAGTGGCACTGCAGTGTCACGCAGGATGGCCCTTCCAAAAAACCCTCCCCAAACAGCACATGACGCAAAGAAAAAAAGAGGCGCAATGAGGTAGCTGACTGTGTGAGTAAGATTAGCGACCCTAGTGGCCGACACAAACACCGGGCCCATCTAGGAGTGGCACTGCAGTGTCACGCAGGATGTCCCTTCCAAAAAACCCTCCCCAAACAGCACATGACGCAAAGAAAAAAAGAGGCGCAATGAGGTAGCTGTGTGAGTAAGATTAGCGACCCTAGTGGCCGACACAAACACCGGGCACATCTAGGAGTGGCACTGCAGTGTCACGCAGGATGTCCCTTCCAAAAAACCCTCCCCAAACAGCACATGACGCAAAGAAAAAAAGAGGCGCAATGAGGTAGCTGTGTGAGTAAGATTAGCGACCCTAGTGGCCGACACAAACACCGGGCCCATCTAGGAGTGGCACTGCAGTGTCACGCAGGATGTCCCTTCCAAAAAACCCTCCCCAATCAGCACATGATGCAAAGAAAAAGAAATGAAAAAAGAGGTGCAAGATGGAATTATCCTTGGGCCCTCCCACCCACCCTTATGTTGTATAAACAAAACAGGACATGCACACTTTAACCAACCCATCATTTCAGTGACAGGGTCTGCCACACGACTGTGACTGATATGACGGGTTGGTTTGGACCCCCCCCAAAAAAGAAGCAATTAATCTCTCCTTGCACAAACTGGCTCTACAGAGGCAAGATGTCCACCTCATCTTCACCCTCCGATATATCACCGTGTACATCCCCCTCCTCACAGATTATCAATTCGTCCCCACTGGAATCCACCATCTCAGCTCCCTGTGTACTTTGTGGAGGCAATTGCTGCTGGTCAATGTCTCCGCGGAGGAATTGATTATAATTCATTTTAATGAACATCATCTTCTCCACATTTTCTGGATGTAACCTCGTACGCCGATTGCTGACAAGGTGAGCGGCGGCACTAAACACTCTTTCGGAGTACACACTTGTGGGAGGGCAACTTAGGTAGAATAAAGCCAGTTTGTGCAAGGGCCTCCAAATTGCCTCTTTTTCCTGCCAGTATAAGTACGGACTGTGTGACGTGCCTACTTGGATGCGGTCACTCATATAATCCTCCACCATTCTATCAATGTTGAGAGAATCATATGCAGTGACAGTAGACGACATGTCCGTAATCGTTGTCAGGTCCTTCAGTCCGGACCAGATGTCAGCATCAGCAGTCGCTCCAGACTGCCCTGCATCACCGCCAGCGGGTGGGCTCGGAATTCTGAGCCTTTTCCTCGCACCCCCAGTTGCGGGAGAATGTGAAGGAGGAGATGTTGACAGGTCGCGTTCCGCTTGACTTGACAATTTTGTCACCAGCAGGTCTTTCAACCCCAGCAGACCTGTGTCTGCCGGAAAGAGAGATCCAAGGTAGGCTTTAAATCTAGGATCGAGCACGGTGGCCAAAATGTAGTGCTCTGATTTCAACAGATTGACCACCCGTGAATCCTTGTTAAGCGAATTAAGGGCTGCATCCACAAGTCCCACATGCCTAGCGGAATCGCTCCCTTTTAGCTCCTTCTTCAATGCCTCCAGCTTCTTCTGCAAAAGCCTGATGAGGGGAATGACCTGACTCAGGCTGGCAGTGTCTGAACTGACTTCACGTGTGGCAAGTTCAAAGGGCATCAGAACCTTGCACAACGTTGAAATCATTCTCCACTGCACTTGAGACAGGTGCATTCCATCTCCTATATCGTGCTCAATTGTATAGGCTTGAATGGCCTTTTGCTGCTCCTCCAACCTCTGAAGCATATAGAGGGTTGAATTCCACCTCGTTACCACTTCTTGCTTCAGATGATGGCAGGGCAGGTTCAGTAGTTTTTGGTGGTGCTCCAGTCTTCTGTACGTGGTGCCTGTACGCCGAAAGTGTCCCGCAATTTTTCTGGCCACCGACAGCATCTCTTGCACGCCCCTGTCGTTTTTTAAAAAATTCTGCACCACCAAATTCAAGGTATGTGCAAAACATGGGACGTGCTGGAATTTGCCCATATTTAATGCACACACAATATTGCTGGCGTTGTCCGATGCCACAAATCCACAGGAGAGTCCAATTGGGGTAAGCCATTCCGCGATGATCTTCCTCAGTTGCCGTAAGAGGTTTTCAGCTGTGTGCGTATTCTGGAAAGCGGTGATACAAAGCGTAGCCTGCCTAGGAAAGAGTTGGCGTTTGCGAGATGCTGCTACTGGTGCCGCCGCTGCTGTTCTTGCGGCGGGAGTCCATACATCTACCCAGTGGGCTGTCACAGTCATATAGTCCTGACCCTGCCCTGCTCCACTTGTCCACATGTCCGTGGTTAAGTGGACATTGGGTACAACTGCATTTTTTAGGAGACTGGTGAGTCTTTTTCTGACGTCCGTGTACATTCTCGGTATCGCCTGCCTAGAGAAGTGGAACCTAGATGGTATTTGGTAACGGGGGCACACTGCCTCAATAAATTGTCTAGTTCCCTGTGAACTAACGACGGATACCGGACGCACGTCTAACACCAACATAATTGTCAAGGACTCAGTTATCCGCTTTGCAGTAGGATGACTGCTGTGATATTTCATCTTCCTCGCAAAGGACTGTTGAACAGTCAATTGCTTACTGGAAGTAGTACAAGTGGGCTTACGACTTCCCCTCTGGGATGACCATCGACTCCCAGCGGCAACAACAGCAGCGCCAGCAGCAGTAGGCGTTACACGCAAGGATGCATCGGAGGAATCCCAGGCAGGAGAGGACTCGTCAGACTTGCCAGTGACATGGCCTGCAGGACTATTGGCATTCCTGGGGAAGGAGGAAATTGACACTGAGGGAGTTGGTGGGGTGGTTTGCGTGAGCTTGGTTACAAGAGGAAGGGATTTACTGGTCAGTGGACTGCTTCCGCTGTCACCCAAAGTTTTTGAACTTGTCACTGACTTATTATGAATGCGCTGCAGGTGACGTATAAGGGAGGATGTTCCGAGGTGGTTAACGTCCTTACCCCTACTTATTACAGCTTGACAAAGGGAACACACGGCTTGACACCTGTTGTCCGCATTTCTGGTGAAATACCTCCACACCGAAGAGCTGATTTTTTTGGTATTTTCACCTGGCATGTCAACGGCCATATTCCTCCCACGGACAACAGGTGTCTCCCCGGGTGCCTGACTTAAACAAACCACCTCACCATCAGAATCCTCCTGGTCAATTTCCTCCCCAGCGCCAGCAACACCCATATCCTCCTCATCCTGGTGTACTTCAACACTGACATCTTCAATCTGACTATCAGGAACTGGACTGCGGGTGCTCCTTCCAGCACTTGCAGGGGGCGTGCAAATGGTGGAAGGCGCATGCTCTTCACGTCCAGTGTTGGGAAGGTCAGGCATCGCAACCGACACAATTGGACTCTCCTTGTGGATTTGGGATTTCAAAGAACGCACAGTTCTTTGCGGTGCTTTTGCCAGCTTGAGTCTTTTCAGTTTTCTAGCGAGAGGCTGAGTGCTTCCATCCTCATGTGAAGCTGAACCACTAGCCATGAACATAGGCCAGGGCCTCAGCCGTTCCTTGCCACTCCGTGTGGTAAATGGCATATTGGCAAGTTTACGCTTCTCCTCCGACAATTTTATTTTAGGTTTTGGAGTCCTTTTTTTACTGATATTTGGTGTTTTGGTTTTGACATGCTCTGTACTATGCCATTGGGCATCGGCCTTGGCAGACGACGTTGCTGGCATTTCATCGTCTCGGCCATGACTAGTGGCAGCAGCTTCAGCACGAGGTGGAAGTGGATCTTGATCTTTCCCTAATTTTGGAACCTCAACATTTTTGTTCTCCATATTTTAATAGGCACAACTAAAAGGCACCTCAGGTAAACAATGGAGATGGATGGATTGGATACTAGTATACAATTATGGACGGGCTGCCGAGTGCCGACACAGAGGTAGCCACAGCCGTGAACTACCGCACTGTACTGTGTCTGCTGCTAATATATAGACTGGTTGATAAAGAGATAGTATACTCGTAACTAGTATGTATGTATAAAGAAAGAAAAAAAAACCACGGTTAGGTGGTATATACAATTATGGACGGGCTGCCGAGTGCCGACACAGAGGTAGCCACAGCCGTGAACTACCGCACTGTACTGTGTCTGCTGCTAATATATAGACTGGTTGATAAAGAGATAGTATACTCGTAACTAGTATGTATGTATAAAGAAAGAAAAAAAAACCACGGTTAGGTCACTGGTATATACAATTATGGACGGGCTGCCGAGTGCCGACACAGAGGTAGCCACAGCCATGAACTACCGCACTGTACTGTGTCTGCTGCTAATATATAGACTGGTTGATAAAGAGATAGTATACTCGTAACTAGTATGTATGTATAAAGAAAGAAAAAAAAACCACGGTTAGGTCACTGGTATATACAATTATGGACGGGCTGCCGAGTGCCGACACAGAGGTAGCCACAGCCGTGAACTACCGCACTGTACTGTGTCTGCTGCTAATATATAGACTGGTTGATAAAGAGATAGTATACTCGTAACTAGTATGTATGTATAAAGAAAGAAAAAAAAACCACGGTTAGGTCACTGGTATATACAATTATGGACGGGCTGCCGAGTGCCGACACAGAGGTAGCCACAGCCATGAACTACCGCACTGTACTGTGTCTGCTGCTAATATATAGACTGGTTGATAAAGAGATAGTATACTCGTAACTAGTATGTATGTATAAAGAAAGAAAAAAAAACCACGGTTAGGTGGTATATACAATTATGGACGGGCTGCCGAGTGCCGACACAGAGGTAGCCACAGCCGTGAACTACCGCACTGTACTGTGTCTGCTGCTAATATATAGACTGGTTGATAAAGAGATAGTATACTCGTAACTAGTATGTATGTATAAAGAAAGAAAAAAAAACCACGGTTAGGTCACTGGTATATACAATTATGGACGGGCTGCGGAGTGCCGACACAGAGGTAGCCACAGCCGTGAACTACCGCACTGTACTGTGTCTGCTGCTAATATATAGACTGGTTGATAAAGAGATAGTATACTCGTAACTAGTATGTATGTATAAAGAAAGAAAAAAAAACCACGGTTAGGTGGTATATACAATTATGGACGGGCTGCCGAGTGCCGACACAGAGGTAGCCACAGCCGTGAACTACCGCACTGTACTGTGTCTGCTGCTAATATATAGACTGGTTGATAAAGAGATAGTATACTCGTAACTAGTATGTATGTATAAAGAAAGAAAAAAAAACCACGGTTAGGTCACTGGTATATACAATTATGGACGGGCTGCCGAGTGCCGACACAGAGGTAGCCACAGCCGTGAACTACCGCACTGTTCTGTGTCTGCTGCTAATATATAGACTGGTTGATAAAGAGATAGTATACTCGTAACTAGTATGTATGTATAAAGAAAGAAAAAAAAACCACGGTTAGGTCACTGGTATATACAATTATGGACGGGCTGCCGAGTGCCGACACAGAGGTAGCCACAGCCGTGAACTACCGCACTGTACTGTGTCTGCTGCTAATATAGACTGGTTGATAAAGAGATAGTATACTACTAATATTATATACTGGTGGTCAGGTCACTGGTCACTAGTCACACTGGCAGTGGCACTCCTGCAGCAAAAGTGTGCACTGTTTAATTTTAATATAATATTATGTACTCCTGGCTCCTGCTATAACCTATAACTGGCACTGCAGTAGTGCTCCCCAGTCTCCCCCACAATTATAAGCTGTGTGAGCTGAGCAGTCAGACAGATATATAATATATATAGATGATGCAGCACACTGGCCTGAGCCTGAGCAGTGCACACAGATATGGTATGTATGTGACTGAGTCACTGTGTGCTGTGTATCGCTTTTTTCAGGCAGAGAACGGATTATAAATAAAAGTGGTGGTCACTGGTCACTATCAGCAAAACTCTGCACTGTACACTACTGAGTACTCCTAATGCTCCCCAAAATTAGTAAATCAAGTGTCTAAACGGAGAGGACGCCAGCCACGTCCTCTCCCTATCAATCTCAATGCACGTGTGAAAATGGCGGCGACGCGCGGCTCCTTATATAGAATCCGAGTCTCGCGATAGAATCCGAGCCTCGCGAGAATCCGACAGCGTCATGATGACGTTCGGGCGCGCTCGGGTTAACCGAGCAAGGCGGGAAGATCCGAGTCGCTCGGACTCGTGAAAAAAAACATGAAGTTCTGGCGGGTTCGGATTCAGAGAAACCGAACCCGCTCATCTCTAGTTCTAATACCTTTGGGCCTAATTAATATTCGCAATGGCCGATGTTCATGCAACAGAGCGATTATTGGCAAACTGCGCTTGTGCTGCGATTGTAATGCACATATGTGGTAACACGATAAGTTGGTAGTTAAGTCGACGCTGATAAAGGCCGTACCTGTTTCTGTTATGCACACCAGTGCCTGCAGGAATGTACTGGTGTCTGAGCAGAGAGGGATGCAAAACAAATGAACTAACAGACAGACTGGGAAATATGACATCACGTACACAGAAAGTGATAGGGTAACAAAACCAACACAAAGTGAACAGAGAAGCCCAGAGGCTAAGAAACTGGGTGTCTCCCTAGTATTACAAATGCTAAGATGGAAAAAGCAAGATGTTGTGTTTTAATACGTAGAGAACCCGAAATGCTGTTGCTAAGGGCAACAGCAAAACCCTAAAGGGTTACCAACGGGTGTGGCAGCAAACTCCTTGGTCAGAGATGGAATAGTAGGCACAAGGAGAGTCTCCACAATCCTAATTCTCACTTGCAGGGCCCAGGTTCAGATTACTGCCACTAAACTGACACATGGACGCCCTGCACAGTGAGAGAGGATTAAGCATGCAGGTCTGAAAGTACAGCCACAAACCTGCTGGGTTCACAGAATAGCAAAAGAACCACAGCAGGCTAAACGACTGACTCCAGTCTTACTGCTAGGTCTGGATTGGCAGAGTGTAGTACCAAATCCCCAGGCCTATTTGCAGTAAGCAATAACAAATACAAAGCTACACAGTACTGGCTAATTTTCAGGAACTGACTAACCAACAAAGATTCAGCAGCATCTGCTTAATCTGAGAAGAGGCCTTATAAAGCAGGTGCTGTCCACGCCCCACTCAGACCTCACAGACTGTGAGCACAAAAACCAGCACCGGATCCCCTGCCTGTAACCACTGCACAGCAAAAGACCCGAACCGGAGTATCAGCTGCGCTCAGGTTACTCCGCTAGCACTTGTCTCCCGGTTGCCATGACGACGTGGCAGCACAGGGCAGGAGACCCTAACAGTACCCCCCCTCTGACGAGGGGTCAAAGAACCCCTACCACCGGGTTTATCGGGGAACTGCGAGAAGAAAGAGCGTATCAGTCTGGGGGCATGAAGATCACAACTGCGCACCCACGACCGCTCCTCCGGGCCATACCCCTTCCAGTGCACCAAAAATGACAGCCGACCCCGAACCATCTTGGAGTCAAGAATCCTTTCAACAACAAACTCCCTCTGGCCACGTATCAGAAGAGGGGAAGGTCTTCCTCTGGAAGAAGGATTACTAATCGCCCGTTTTAAAAGGGAACAATGAAATGTTTTATTGATACCCAAAGAACGGGGCAGATCTAACTGAAATGCCACTGGATTGATAACCCTGGTGATCTTATAAGGGCCGATGAACCGGGGGCCTAACTTATGAGATGGATGTCTCAACTTCAAATTCTTGGTAGACAACCAGACGAAGTCTCCTAATTTGAAGCTGCAGGGTCTTTTCCGCTTATCAAAAACCCTTTTGGTCACTAATGACACAGACACAAGGGCTTTCTTCACTTTCCTCCAAATACCTCTAAGGACCGAAACGACAGAGGAACCACCAGGCGTGGAGTCCAGGGGGTCAAAAGAATTGGCCTTAGGATGATGCCCATACACACAAAGGAAGGGAGATATCCCTGTAGCAGAGTGAGCCGCGTTGTTATAGGCAAACTCCGCCATGGACAGATGAGCAACCCAGTCAGTCTGACACTTGGAGACATAACACCTGAGGAACTGCTCCAAGGACTGGTTCACCCTTTCAGTCTGCCCATTAGACTGCGGATGGTAGCCTGACGACAAGCTGACAGAAATCTGGAGATCGGAACAAAATGCCCTCCAGAATTTGGCCACAAACTGGGATCCGCGGTCAGAGACCACATCAAGTGGCAACCCGTGGAGACGCACAACATGCAGCATAAATAATTCAGACAGGCGTCTGGCCGATGGCAGCCCAACCAGTGGAACGAAGTGCGCCATCTTCGAAAACCTGTCAACGACAACCCAGATGGCTGTCATCCCCGAGGATTTGGGCAAGTCCACCACAAAATCCATTGAAATGTGGGTCCATGGCTTAGATGGAATAGAGAGTGGATGTAATGGGCCAACAGGAACCCCTCTAGGAGTCTTATTTCGGGCACAGATGTCACATGCCCGAACCCACTGATCCACATCCTTAGCCACCGAGGGCCACCACACCGCCCTAGATAGCAACTCCCGAGTTCTGGCAATACCCGGGTGACCTGCCGACTTCTTGGCATGGAATTCCAGGAACACTCGCTGTCTTAACCTAGGAGGCACAAACAAAAGACCTACCGGAAGGTCTGGAGGAGCCTGCTCCTGTGCTCTAAGGACTAATGACAAGAGGTCCTGGGTAATGCCCACTTTAATACATGATGGGGACACAATGGGCAACGGCTCCTCGGTGGTCTCTTGGATTGGAGCAAAACTCCGCGAGAGCGCATCAGCCTTGATGTTTTTTGACCCAGGGCGATATGTTATCAAAAAATTAAAGCGAGCAAAAAACAAAGCCCATCGTGCCTGCCTGGCATTGAGACGCTTCGCTGACTCTAAATATGCCAAATTCTTATGGTCGGTGAGAATTGAGACCACAAACTTAGCCCCCACAAGCCAGTGTCTCCACTCCTCGAGTGCATCCTTAATAGCCAACAATTCCCGGTTACCCACGTCATAATTCATCTCGGCAGGCGAAAATTTACGGGAAAAGTAAGAACAGGGATGAAGGCGATTATCAGACACTCCCATCTGAGAAAGCACTGCCCCAATACCCATCTCAGAGGCATCCACCTCCACCACAAAAGGATGCTCTGGATCTGGGTGTCGCAGCACCTTGGCCGAAACAAATGCCCTTTTGAGACGGGCAAAAGCCGCTTTAGCCTCACAAGACCAGTGAGCAACATCCGCCCCTTTCTTAGTGAGTGCCACCAAGGGCGCCACTATAGACGAAAATCCAGCGATAAATCGTCTATAAAAATTTGCAAAGCCCAGGAAACGCTGAAGCGCCTTCAAACTAGTGGGCTGCACCCAATCCAGGACTGCCTGTACCTTGGAACCCTCCATTTGGAAACCTTCTGGGGAGATAATATATCCTAGAAATGCGATTTGCTGAACTTCAAATTCGCACTTCTCCAGCATCGCCCCAAGCCGGTGGTCTCTGAGTTTCTGGAGGACTAAGCGTACATGCTTCCGATGTTCCTCCAGGGAATGGGAGAAGATTAGGATGTCATCTAAGTATACGACTAAGAATCTATCCAAATATTCCCGGAGCACATCGTTTATGAAATCCTGGAAGACTGCCGGGGCATTACAGAGCCCAAAAGGCATCACCAAATATTCATAATGCCCTGAGTGGGTATTAAAGGCAGTCTTCCATTCATCCCCCTCTCTTATTCGGATTAGATTGTACGCACCGCGTAGGTCAATCTTAGAAAAAATGGTGGCAGTACGAAGCTGGTCAAACAAGACCGAAATGAGAGGCAGTGGGTATGAGTTTTTAATCGTGATACGGTTCAATTCCCTGAAGTCGATGCAGGGTCGCAATGAACCGTCCTTTTTACCCACGAAGAAGAACCCCGACCCAACTGGAGACTGTGAAGGTCTGATAAATCCCTTAGCCAAGTTCTCCTGAATGTACTCTGCCATAGCCTGAGTCTCAGGACGTGACAGGGAGTACAACCTGCTCTTGGGAAGCTTAGCATTCGGCAACAAATTAATGGCACAGTCATAGGGGCGATGGGGAGGTAGTACCTCTGCAACTTTTTTGGAGAACACGTCCGCAAAATCTGCATAACACCCTGGCAATCCTGGCAAACTTAGCTGCGAGAGCCTGACTGGAAGGCTCAAGCAACTCCTGAAACAATCAGTACCCCAACTAAGAATCTCCCCAGAGACCCAGTCAAATTGAGGATTGTGGGCCCTTAACCAGGGTAACCCCAACACCAATGGGGCAAAAGTACAGACAGTCACATAAAAGGACAATTTTTCAGAGTGTGTGGCTCCAATAAACAAAGAAATCTGGCTAGTGCAAGAGGTAATTTTACCCTGGGATAATGGTTCCCCGTTTAACCCACAAATTTCAATTTCCGACGCCAAGGGTACTAAGGAAACAGAGTGTTTCAGGGCGAATTGGCGGTCCATAAAAACCCCGTCGGCCCCACTGTCCACAAAGGCCTCAGTCTTGACAGTTTGACCGAGGATCTTCAAGGTCACCGGAATGATAAAAGTCTTCTTGGGAAATTCTGACTTCTGGCCTGACAGGATATTTCCCATCACCCTCAGGCCCTGAAGTTTTCCGGCTTTTCTGGGCATGATACTACTAGTGATGAGCGGATTCGGTTTTACTCGGTTTTACTCGGTTCTCAAAACGGCATCTTATTGGCTCACGGATGTCACGTGTTTTGGATAGCCAATAAGATGCCGTTTTGAGAACCGAGTAAAACCGAGTAAAACCGAGTAAAACCGAACCTCGCTCATCACTAGATACTACCACATGACCCTTATTCCCACAGTACAAACACAACCCCTGCTGTCTCCTCCGCATCTTCTCACGCGAGGAGAGGCGGGTAGCCCCAATCTGCATAGGCTCCTCGGAAAATTCCTCAGAGTCTGAGGTTCCCTTGGGAAAGAAGGAAACCTCGGTCTCCCTTTCAAGCCTACGCTCTCTCAGCCGTCTATCCACCCGGA
The DNA here is from genome assembly GCF_028390025.1 of Pseudophryne corroboree. Taxonomy (NCBI): domain Eukaryota; kingdom Metazoa; phylum Chordata; class Amphibia; order Anura; family Myobatrachidae; genus Pseudophryne; species Pseudophryne corroboree. Next base: position 278,854,004 of record NC_086454.1, on the reverse strand, counting down.
TGGATAACTGCATGAGCTGATCCAAGCTATCAGGCAAGGGATATTGTACCAGTTGGTCTTTTATCTGGTTAGAAAGACCTCTTCGGTACTGGTGTCTCAGGGCTGGGTCATTCCACTGGGTATCATGGGCCAACCTCCGAAACTCCGTACAGTAAACCTCAACTGGCCTTCGCCCTTGCTTAAGGATCGAAATCTGAGCCTCGGCTGAGGCCGTCTTGTCAGGGTCATCATACAACATGCCCAGTGCCGTAAAAAAAGCATCAACACTTTTAAGCGACGGACAATCAGGCTGCAACCCATATGCCCAGACCTGTGGGTCTCCTTGTAGCAAGGAAATCACTATGCCCACCCGCTGAATCTCTGACCCAGAAGACTGAGGCCTAAGCTGGAAATATAGCTTGCAGCTCTCCTTGAAACAAAAGAACTGCGAGCGATCTCCAGAAAAACGATCCGGAAGATTTACTTTCGGCTCCTTAACCCCTGAAGGTGCTGCTGCTGCGGGAGCTCCGCCAGCGGCCTGGGAGGTGTGCATTTTAATGGACAAATCACTAAATTGACGAGTCAGGACCTGCACCTGATCGACCACCTGTTGCAACGTATTTTGAGGGGTATGCTCCTTATTCCCACAAAATTTCAACAGGAGTATTGGGCTGCTGAATATGTTATGCACACCAGTGCCTGCAGGAATGTACTGGTGTCTGAACAGAGAGGGATGCAAAACAAATGAACTAACAGACAGACTGGGAAATATGACATCACGTACACAGAAAGTGATAGGGTAACAAAACCAACACAAAGTGAACAGAGAAGCCCAGAGGCTAAGAAACTGGGTGTCTCCCTAGTATTACAAATGCTAAGATGGAAAAAGCAAGATGTTGTGTTTTAATACGTAGAGAACCCGAAATGCTGTTGCTAAGGGCAACAGCAAAACCCTAAAGGGTTACCAACGGGTGTGGCAGCAAACTCCTTGGTCAGAGATGGAATAGTAGGCACAAGGAGAGTCTCCACAATCCTAATTCTCACTTGCAGGGCCCAGGTTCAGATTACTGCCACTAAACTGACACATGGACGCCCTGCACAGTGAGAGAGGATTAAGCATGCAGGTCTGAAAGTACAGCCACAAACCTGCTGGGTTCACAGAATAGCAAAAGAACCACAGCAGGCTAAACGACTGACTCCAGTCTTACTGCTAGGTCTGGATTGGCAGAGTGTAGTACCAAATCCCCAGGCCTATTTGCAGTAAGCAATAACAAATACAAAGCTACACAGTACTGGCTAATTTTCAGGAACTGACTAACCAACAAAGATTCAGCAGCATCTGCTTAATCTGAGAAGAGGCCTTATAAAGCAGGTGCTGTCCACGCCCCACTCAGACCTCACAGACTGTGAGCACAAAAACCAGCACCGGATCCCCTGCCTGTAACCACTGCACAGCAAAAGACCCGAACCGGAGTATCAGCTGCGCTCAGGTTACTCCGCTAGCACTTGTCTCCCGGTTGCCATGACGACGTGGCAGCACAGGGCAGGAGACCCTAACAGTTTCCCTGACGATGATGATGATGTTGGCTTCTTCCGGATCTCATCTACATGCTTCAGGCAGAAGTATCAGGATGCCCCAGAGACAACCCCCACACAAACAGTCACTACACGTTAGGACAGTGACTCAATTTTTATTATCTGGTGCAAAGGTTACTGTTCTGGTAATAGGGAAAAAGGTTAACGTTGCAGCAAATACATAGAATATCATTCACTGGCAGTTAACATAATGACACCATAGGTTATGCATACAATATAAAGTATAGTTCAGTATATTCATTAGCGGTCAGTAATAATTACTACTTTCTCAATACTAGCACACTATACCAATTGTCCAACAGATGTCAGTGCTAGTGTCACTACTGTATTACTCAAATGTTCCTTGTTATGTCCCTGAACTGCCAGGTCTACTGCCTGTAGTACGAGTAGCAGTTTATTTAGCAGATCCTATCAGTGATGAAACAGCGCTTAGCAGTAAGTGATAACGAGCAGTACAGTTCAGTCCCTCAGCACATTATAAAAGCAAGTGACAGGGGTTAGAAGCAGCGAGATAGAAAGCAATACAGCTCAGGTCCTCAGTTAATTAAAGAGGCAAATAAAAACAGTTCTAAAATCAGAGAATGGTAAAGGTAAGCCGTTAGCAAGTAGAAGAGGTGCAATGTCTTTAGCATCCAAGTGATGACAGCCTGACTCAGAAACTGGCTGTTACTTTGGCCGGCTGTTATCCCAAAGGCTGTCTGCTACACATCTGGCTAGCAGGCGCAAGTCTCTCTTCTGCGTAACTGAATGTAACTGCTGTGACAGAATCTTACTGTTACCCGTGTCTCAGTTTCTCACATTGGTGCTGACTGGGTGACTGTGACATTTAGTAAAACTCAGTAGTCTCCTTGATTAGGGGGCTACACAGCTTCCCTGTCTTATATCACTTTAAGTGGGTGCTCAGTCTATACAAGGCTGTGAAAAACAAGCTGGATAGCTGAGCTGCCTATGTCCCCCACTGGCCGTCTGCTATATCCCCCTGCAGCTGCCCTTTACCTCACAGCAAAGGCTCTCAGTCTGTCCTTAGGTCCATGCAGTGTTGTGCGGGTACCAATCTCCAGGTTGTTGGCTCACTCTTATAAAATCCACTGCTAACTGACGGCTGGCTGATCACACAGCACAGCTATTCCGTCACACCACATCTCCCGCATCCGTGGCTGTTCTCCACAGGTGTGCGTCTCACCCGTTGATCCCCACAGAGCTCTGAGGTAAAGGTGCATACACATGTTATGATGTAATCTTACAATTTTGACTATATAGTCAAAATCGAAGGAAAGTTAGTGCAAATCGCATCATGTGTACACAGCTTGGGATACTGCGCACTCCTGTGGGGTTGGTATCGCAAGAAAAGATAGACGGTGCAGGGAAGTCAATCTTGACTATATTGTGTACAGTCTAGTACATAGTATAGTCAAAATTGGCACTTAGTCAAAATCTCACATAGTCAAAATCTCAAGTAATGATAGTCAGTATTGGTGGTTCAGGGCTCCAGGGAGTTCAGAGGAAATCTCATAGTGAAAATCAGAGATAGTCAATGGCCCTCATTCCGAGTCGTTCGCTCTGTATATTTCATCGCATCGCAGTGAAATTCCGCTTAGTACGCATGCGCAATATTCGCACTGCGACTGCGCCAAGTAATTTAACAATGAAGATAGTATTTTTACTCACGGCTTTTTCTTCGCTCCGGCGATCGTAATGTGATTGACAGGAAATGGGTGTTACTGGGCGGAAACACGGCGTTTCAGGGGCGTGTGGTTAAAAACGCTACCGTTTCCGGAAAAAACGCAGGAGTGGCCGGAGAAACGGAGGAGTGTCTGGGCGAACGCTGGGTGTGTTTATGACGTCAAACCAGGAACGACAAGCACTGAACTGATCGCAGATGCCGAGTAAGTCTGAAGCTACTCTGAAACTGCTAAGTAGTTTGTAATCGCAATATTGCGAATACATCGGTCGCAATTTTAAGAAGCTAAGATTCACTCCCAGTAGGCGGCGGCTTAGCGTGTGTAACTCTGCTAAAATCGCCTTGCGAGCGATCAACTCGGAATGAGGGCCAATATCTCACCATGAGCATGCACCTATACCCACCTTCCTGCACAACAGGCTCCTCCTCTCAGTTCAGGGGTCAGCCAATTGCGGGACTCCAGGCTTCCCACTTTCACAGTGCTGTGGCTTCAATCCCCTGGGTTCTTGTGCTATCCATGTTGTGCCCCTGACATCATCAGGTGTAGGGAGTTGTTAACCCCTGCAACAACAGTGACGCTATTTAAGAATCCCCTGAGTTATAAGTCACAGTGCACAGAGGTTCTAAATTAGGTTTCTCTATCGTCCTAGTGGATGCTGGGGTTCCTGAAAGGACCATGGGGAATAGCGGCTCCGCAGGAGACAGGGCACAAAAAGTAAAGCTTTAGGATCAGGTGGTGTGCACTGGCTCCTCCCCCTATGACCCTCCTCCAAGCCTCAGTTAGATTTTTGTGCCCGGCCGAGAAGGGTGCAATCTAGGTGGCTCTCCTAAAGAGCTGCTTAGAAAAGTTTAGCTTAGGTTTTTTATTTTACAGTGAGTCCTGCTGGCAACAGGATCACTGCAACGAGGGACTTAGGGGAGAAGAAGTGAACTCACCTGCGTGCAGGATGGATTGGCTTCTTTGGCTACTGGACATTAGCTCCAGAGGGACGATCACAGGTACAGCCTGGATGGTCACCGGAGCCTCGCCGCCGGCCCCCTTGCAGATGCTGAAACAAGAAGAAGGTCCAGAATCGGCGGCATGAAGACTCCTCAGTCTTCTTAAGGTAGCGCACAGCACTGCAGCTGTGCGCCATTTCCTCTCAGCACACTTCACACGGCAGTCACTGAGGGTGCAGGGCGCTGGGAGGGGGGCGCCCTGGGAGGCAATGAAAACCTATTTTTGGCTAAAAATACCTCACATATAGCCTCCGGGGGCTATATGGAGGATATTTAACCCCTGCCAGAATCCGTTAAGAGCGGGAGACGAGGCCGCCGAAAAAGGGGCGGGGCCTATCTCCTCAGCACACAGCGCCATTTTCCCTCACAGAAAGGCTGGAGGGAAGGCTCCCAGGCTCTCCCCTGCACTGCACTACAGAAACAGGGTTAAAACAGAGAGGGGGGGCACTAATTTGGCGTTAAAAATATATAAAAAAGATGCTATAAGGGAAAACACTTATATAAGGTTGTCCCTATATAATTATAGCGTTTTTGGTGTGTGCTGGCAAACTCTCCCTCTGTCTCTCCAAAGGGCTAGTAGGTCCTGTCCTCTATCAGAGCATTCCCTGTGTGTGTGCTGTGTGTCGGTACGTGTGTGTCGACATGTATGAGGACGATGTTGGTGAGGAGGCGGAGCAATTGCCTGTAATGGTGATGTCACTCTCTAGGGAGTCGACACCGGAATGGATGGCTTATTTAGGGAATTACGTGATAATGTCAACACGCGGCAAGGTCGGTTGACGACATGAGACGGCCGACAAACAATTAGTACCGGTCCAGACGTCTCAAAAACACCGTCAGGGGTTTTAAAACGCCCGTTTACTTTAGTCGGTCGACACAGACACAGACAGGGACACTGAATCCAGTGTCGACGGTGAATAAACAAACGTATTCCTTATTAGGGCCACACGTTAAGGGCAATGAAGGAGGTGTAACATATTTCTGATACTACAAGTACCACAAAAGAGGGTATTATGTGGGATGTGAAAAAACTACCGTAGTTTTTCCTGAATCAGATAAATTAAATGAAGTGTGTGATGATGCGTGGGTTCCCCCCGATAGAAAATATGGGCGGTATACCCTTTCCCGCCAGAAGTTAGGGCGCGTTGGGAAACACCCCTTAGGGTGGATAAGGCGCTCACACGCTTATCAGAACAAGTGGCGGTACCGTCTATAGATAGGGCCGTCCTCAAGGAGCCAGCTGACAGGAGGCTGGAAAATATCATAAAAAGTATATACACACATACTGGTGTTATACTGCGACCAGCGATCGCCTCAGCCTGGATGTGCAGAGCTGGGGTGGCTTGGTCGGATTCCCTGACTAAAAATATTGATACCCTTGACAGGGACAGTATTTTATTGACTATAGAGCATTTAAAGGATGCATTTCTATATATGCGAGATGCACAGAGGGATATCTGCACTCTGGCATCAAGAGTAAGTGCGATGTCCATATCTGCCAGAAGATGTTTATGGACACGACAGTGGTCAGGTGATGCAGATTCCAAACGGCACAAAGGTGTATTGCCGTATAAAGGAAGAGGAGTTATTTGGGGTCGGTCCATCGGACCTGGTGGCCACGGCAACTGCTGGAAAATCCACCGTTTTTACCCTAAGTCACATCTCTGCAGAAAAAGACACCGTCTTTTCAGCTTCAGTCCTTTCGTCCCTATAAGAGTCATATCTGCCCAGGGATAGAGGAAAGGGAAGAAGACTGCAGCAGGCAGCCCATTCCCAGAAACAGAAGCGTTCCACCGCTTCTGACAAGCTCTCAGCATGACGCTGAGACCGTACAGGACCCCTGGATCCTACAAGTAGTATCCCAGGGGTACAGATTGGAATGTCGAGACGTTTCCCCTGCGCAGGCTCCTGAAGTCTGCTTTACCAAGGTCTCCCTCCGACAAGGAGGCAGTATGGGAAACAATTCACGAGCTGTATTCCCAGCAGGTGATAATTAAATTACCCCTCCTACAACAAGAAAAGGGGTATTATTCCACACTATATTGTGGTACTGAAGCCAGAAGGCTAGGTGAGACCTATTCTAAATCTAAAAAAATTTGAACACTTACAAAGGTTCAAATCAACATGGAGTCACTCAGAGCAGTGATAACGAACCGGGAAGAAGGGGACTATATGGTGTTCCGAGACATCAGGGATGCTTACCTCCATGTCCCAAATTTGCCCTTATCACTAAGGGTACCTCAGGTTCGTGGTACAGAACTGTCACTATCAGTTTCAGACGCTGCCGTTTGGATTGTCCACGGCACCCCGGGTCTTTACCAAGGTAATGGCCGAAATGATGGTTCTTCTTCGAAGAAAAGGCGTCTTAATTATCCCTTACTTGGACGATCTCCTGATAAGGGCAAAGTCCAGGGAACAGTTGGAGGTCGGAGTAGCACTATCTCGGATACTGTTACAACAGCAGGGGTGGATTCTAAATATTCCAAAATCGCAGCTGATCCCGACAACAAGTCTCCTGTGCTTAGGGATGATTCTGGACACAGTCCAGAAAAAGGTGTTTCTCCCGGAAGAGAAAGCCAGGGAGTTATCCGAGCTAGTCAGGAACCTCCTAAAATCAGTGCATCATTGCACAAGGGCCATGGTAAAAAAAAAATGGTGACTTCCTTCGAAGCAATTCCAGTCGGCAGATTTCATGCAAGAACTTTTCAGTGGGATCTGCTGGACAAATGGTCCGGATCGCATCTTCAGATGCATCAGCGGATAACCCTATATCCAAGGACAAGGGTGTCTCTCCTGTGGTGGTTACAGAGTGCTCATCTTCTAGAGGGCCGCAGATTCGGCATTCAGTTTTGGATGTTGGTGACCACGGAGGCCAGCCCGAGAGGCTGGGGAGCAGTCACACAAGGAAAAAATTTCCAGGGAGTGTGATCAAGTCTGGAGACTTTTCTCCACATAAATATAGCTAAGGGTAAATTTATAATGCTCTAAGCTTAGCAAGACCTCTGCTTCAAGGTCAGCCGGTATTGATCCAGTGGGATAAAACATCACGGCAGTCGCCCACGTAAATAGACAGGGCGGCACAAGAAGCAGGAGGGCAGTGGCAAAAACTGCAAGGACTTTTCGCTGGGCGGAAAATCATGTGATAGCACTGTCAGCAGTGTTTCATTCCGGGAATGGAAACTGGGAAGCAGACTTCCTCAGTAGGCACGACCTCCACCCGGCAGAGTGGGAACTTCATGGGGAAGTTTTCCACATGATTGTAAACCGTTGGGAATTACCAAAGGTGGACATGATGGCGTCCCGTCTGAACAAAAAACGGGACAGGTATTGCGCCAGGTTAAGAGACCCTCAGGCAATAGCTGTGGACGTTCTGGTAACACCGTGGGTGTACCAGTCGGTGTATGTGTTCCATCCTCTGCTTTTCATACCTAAGGTACTGAGAATTATAAGACGTAGAGGAGTAAGAACTATACTCATGGCTCCGGATTGGCCAAGAAGGACTTGGTACCCGGAACTTCAAGAGATGCTCACAGAGGACTTATGGCCTCTGCCGCTAAGAAGGGACTTGTTTCAGCAAGTACCATGTCTGTTCCAAGACTTACCGCAGCTGCGTTTGACGGCATGGCGGTGGAACGCCGGATCCTAAGGGAAAAGGCATTCAGGAAGAGGTCATTCCTACCCTGGTCAAAGCCAGAAAGGAGGTGACCGCACAACATTATCACCACATGTGGCGAAAATATGTTGCGTGGTGTGAGGCCAGGAAGGCCCCACGAAGAAATTTCAACTCGGTCGATTCCTGCATTTCCTGCAAACAGGAGTGTCTATGGGCCTCAAATTGGGGTCCATTAAGGTTCAAATTTCGGCCCTGTCGATTTTTCTTCAAGAAAGAATTGGCTTCAGTTCCTGAAGTCCAGAAGTTTGTCAAGGGAGTATTGCATATACAACCCCCTTTTGTGCCTCCAGTGGCACTGTGGGATCTCAACGTAGTTCTGGGATTCCTCAAAACACATTGGTTTAAAACCAGTCAAATCTGTGGATTTGAAGCATCTCACATGAAAAGTGAACATGCTCTTGGACCTGGCCTGGACCAGGCGAGTGTCAAATTGGTGTTTTTTTTCTCAAAAAAGCCCATATCTGTTTGTCCATTCGGACAGGGCAGAGCTGCGGACTCGTCCCCAGTTCTCTCCCTAAGGTGGTGTCAGTGTTTCACCTGAACCAGCTTATTGTGGTGTCTTGCGCCTACTAGGGACTTTTAGGACTCCAAGTTGCTAGATGTGGTCAGGGCCCTGAAAATATAGGTTCCAGGACGGCTGGAGTCAGGAAAACTGACTTGCTGTTATCCTGTATGCACCCAACAAACTGGGTGCTCTTGCTTCTAAGCAGACTTTTGCTAGTTGGATGTGTAATACAATTCAGCTTGCACATTCTGTGGCAGGCCTGCCACAGCCAAAATATGTAAATGCCCATTCCACAAGGAAGGTGGGCTCATCTTGGGCGGCTGCCCGAGGGGTCTCGGCTTTACAACTTTGCCGAGCGGCTATTTAGTCAGGGGCAAACACGTTTGTAAAATCCTACAAATTTGATAACCTGGCTAAGGAGGACCTGGAGTTCTCTCATTCGGTGCTGCAGAGTCATCCGCACTCTCCCGCCCGTTTGGGAGCTTTGGTATAATCCCCATGGTCCTTTCAGGAACCCCAGCATCCACTAGGACGATAGAGAAAATAAGAATTTACTTACCGATAATTCTATTTCTCGGAGTCCGTAGTGGATGCTGGGCGCCCATCCCAAGTGCGGATTATCTGCAATACTTGTACATAGTTACAAAAATCGGGTTATTATTGTTGTGAGCCATCTTTCAGAGGCTCCGCTGTTATCATACTGTTAACTGGGTTCAGATCACAGGTTGTACAGTGTGATTGGTGTGGCTGGTATGAGTCTTACCCGGGATTCATAAATCCTTCCTTATTGTGTATGCTCGTCCGGGCACAGTATCCTAACTGAGGCTTGGAGGAGGGTCATAGGGGGAGGAGCCAGTGCACACCACCTGATCCTAAAGCTTTACTTTTTGTGCCCTGTCTCCTGCGGAGCCGCTATTCCCCATGGTCCTTTCAGGAACCCCAGCATCCACTACGGACTCCGAGAAATAGAATTATCGGTAAGTATATTCTTATTATCACACATGCACAAGGGTGCCACTGTGATCCCACTCACACTGAGAACTGTGTCGCAGTGATTGACAGGAAGTGGCCATTTGAATGTGTTAAAGGGTAGTGGTGCATTCAGGGATGAATGCAGGCATGTCATGGCATTTTCGTGGCATGTATCTCCTGATGGCTGTGCCTGAGTCTCTACAGTCTGCGTAGCCATAGACCAATCCTTCAGTGTTCTCCGTAATAGCTTATAGTTCACTAATGTGTGCGCAATTTCGATTGAGTTTACGATGAGTCTGGTGGGTGGCTCTTTTCAACCCTTGGCAGCAGCTTCACTTGTTTATAGTAGCAGCTCTATAGACTAGAGAATAGCAGTTGCAATTAAATTTTCTTACAAACATGAATTAGGCCCTTTGTGAAGAAACTATGTGAAAACTTAGGTGTATCTGGATGCTGGGCACCAGTCACCTCCTTCAACACAGAAATCAACTGTGTGTGTTTTAAGGATTCTAAGGCAGCGTTATTACAGTCTCCTAGCATACACATACCCTCCAACATGACCCGCCTCACTAGGTACAGAATGCTCTGTTTCTGGACTTCCCTCTTAATTTATTATTGCCATCACCTGTGAAGAAACAGCTTTCTTATCATTTAACTAGTTCAACACAGGTGATAGAAATCATAAATTAAGAGGGAAGTCCAGAAACAGAGTATTTTGTACCTAGTGGCAGTGGCGGATTTAGGGGGGGGGGCACTCGGGCCCGTGCCCCCCCTGTCATTTGTGACCCCCCCCCCGGTGCCGCCGCCGCATAGGGAGATGACGGGCGCCCGCTGAGATTGTGTTACCAGCGGGCGCCCGTCTCCCTGCACAGCGGCAGCCGGAGGCAGGAGCTCAGTACTGAGCTCCGGCTTCCGGCGCTGTCACTGCGCCGTGCGCTATGGGAGAGACGTCAGTCATGACGTCTCTCTCATAGTGCTGAGTGACTGAGGAGCGGACGCCAGGAGGAGGAGGACTGCAGCGGCGCGGGAACGGGGCTCGGTAAGTATGTATTTTTCTTCCTTAATGCATCTACTGGGGGCTAACTATGGGGGACATTACTACTGGGGGGCATCAACAAGGGGCATTACTACTGGGGGGTCAAACTACTGGGGGCATTATAACTGGGGCATCTACTGGGGGCATCACTACTGAGGGGTCATCTATTGGGGGCAGCTACTGGGGGCCATATTTACTGGGGGCCATCTACTGGGGGCATTACTACAGGGGGGTCATCTATTGGGGAAAACTCGTAGGGGGGCATTATTACTGGGGGGTCATCTATTGGGGGCAGCTACTGGGGCATTATTACTGGGGGGCATCTACTGGGGGCATTACTACTGGGGGGTCATCTATTGGGGGCAGCTACTGGGGCATTATTACTGGGGGGCATCTACTGGGGGCATTACTACTGGGGGGGTCATCTATTGGGGGCAGCTACTGGGGGACATTTTTCCTGGGGGGCATCTACTGGGGGCATTATTACTGGGGGGCATCTACTGGGGGCATTACTACTGGCGGGTCGTCTATTGGGGGCAAACTCCTAAGGGGTATTACTACTGGGGGCAAACTACTGGAGGACATTATTACTAGGGGGCATCTACTGGGGCAAACTGCTGGGGGACATTATTACTGGGGGGGCATCTACTGGGGGACTATTACTGGGGGCCAACTACAAAGGTGCTAACTACTGGCGGTGTAACTACAGGGGCATTACTACTGGCGGCTTAACTACAGGGGCATTACTACTTGGGGGCTAAACTAAAGGGGGGGGTAAACTACTGGGGTCATGACTGCAGGGGAATTACCACTGGGGGCATAATGACTGGGGGCATTACTACAGGCAACATTACTACTGGGGGCAATATGGGCATTGCATAAGGGGCACCACTACTATGGGGTCTATATAAGGGGCACTACCAGTACAGTGGACATTGCATAATGAGCGCTACAACTGTGGGCATTGTATAAGAAGCGCCACCTCACATGCACCGAAGCCGCACGCAAATGTACTTGCCCCTTCCATGGTGCCCCCCCTATAATTTTCTTCTGGATCCGCCCCTGCCTAGTGGGGTGGGTCATGTTGGAGGGTCTGCATAGATGTATGTTGCCAATTCAGCTGCAGAGGCTGGCCCCCTCTCTGTCTGGGCCCGGCACTGCAGTCCTGGAAGTTCCCCCCCTGATGCAGGCCCAACCCCCTAAACCCCTAAACCCTTGTTCTGCTTCTACCTCTAGATACTTCTGTACATAGGGAAAATTAACATGTCCTGACTGTACTCTGGATGCCAGTCCCCTCTGTCCCACCCAGTCTGTGGTGTGATTAATGTTTGATACTTACTGTATATTACTGTATTTATTTATTTATGCTGTGGCATGCCTTTTGTATTGTACAACTGTAATACACTGTTACTGTGAAATGTTTTCTATGACTACCTGATATGGCACTGTATATATTTTGTGTAGCCTTATAAATAAAACATAATATAAAAATAAAAGATAATAATAATAATAATAATTATTATTATTATTATTATTAATATTATTATTATTATTATTATTATTATTATGGGGTTACCATTGGGTTAGCTTCTCTCAGAAATCAGGAACTATTCCACACCGTTTCTTTCATAGAGATTCTCAAACGATTGCAAGTATAGTATAATACCATTGAATATTTTTTCTATCTCAGTGCTATGTTATGCAAATTATGCAAATTATGCATGTTCCATACCTACTGTTACTGCCTACTACATACAAAATAGCTGAACAAAGTGTACAAGCCATCTATCATGGACCATAATGTATTCTTATGTTTCCCATAACTCTCACTTACCTGAGAGTTACCTACTACCTACAGTATTATGTATATGATGCATTTTACATATCTACTGCATCTCAAAGTATTCTAAAAGTCTTATTTTTCAAACACATTTGTATAACTGTATGATAGAAATATCAAATTGTAAGATAAAAACAATATGATTATGTAATATGAGATTGGGGTTGTAACATATATTAGTTGGATATTTTGTATAAAACAAATGGCTTGGTGTACTCAGAGGCAGAACTCTGGGAGGCAATGGAGTCATCTGCCGCCGGGCTCCTGCTCTGAAGGGGAGCACCTCTCCTCCCATTCTGTGACACCATTCAATTAAGTTAATTGATAGCTGCCGCTATCTCTTCAGTGGCCGACTTCCTCACTGGTTCCTGCACCTTACAAATCACACCCTTTTCATTATACTGAATATACACATTTTACAAGTGTCATACCCAGGATTAGAAACCCCAACATATTACACTGGAAGCAGACACCTTACTGATGACGCTGTTTGCTCCTGTATAGGAAAAATGAGAATTTTAACTATATGAAGTTACTTCTCTGACAATTACACATAACTTCATATAGTTAGAATTCTCATGCTTCCTCTACAGGAGCAAATAACTCCATCAGTAAAGTGTCTGCTGTTAGTGTAACAGGTCATGGGCTCTAATCCTGGGTATGACTGCTAAGAAATGTGTGATTTAAAATAAAAGACAATTAAATGTATAAATACAGTATATATTTTTTTCAGAACACTCCACACACACACGCACACACACACACACACACACACACACACACACACACACACACACACACACACGTGTGTGTGTATATATATGTATGTATATATATATATATATATATATTGTACGCACATCTATATATCTTAATATAGTAAATAGGGGGGCACCAATATTTATCTTGCCTCTGGGCAACTGGGACAAACTTACGCCATTGGATGTACTGTACACTTAGAACCTCAAATAATGTACAATGGTGCTGATTCAGGGATGGACGCAGATCACTACCTACACAGCCAGATCTGCGTCCATCTCCTCATATGCTGGGGGCTGCCCAGCACAGGGCAAGGCCGCCCGGCATGTGTGACTGGATGCCTCCCTTAATGCATCAAATTAAGGTTGACCCCTGGCAGCCCAGCCTGGCTATGCTGTCAGGTGGTCTGCTGCCATTTTTTCAATCAGAGCGGCATGTTTGTTATGCAGCCACCCCTAAAACTCTCCCGCCTAACCCTCCGTTTTTTTCCCATCAAGTCCCCCCCCCCACGCTGTGTCTCCACCCTGCGAACAGCCACCATTGTCAATCATCTTGCATCCACAACCTTCCTGTATGTGGCCAAAAGGAGAAGGGTCGCACAGTCACACTGCCAGTGCGCAGACCAGATAGACACAGCCGCTGCATAGGGATGTTTGCGGGGACGGATTGGCCATAGGGCTCCCTAGGAAGATTCCTGGTAGGCCGATGAGTCCCTGGGCCAGTTTTATGTGTTGTCATGTGGCTCCACCCCCCTCATGACCATCGCACTCAGTACACTGAATTGACCCCATTCATTCTGTTATTCCATCTCTGCAGTACAGCAACTCTGCCATCCAGTGATGCTGCCATGGCTACACGCAGTGGCGGATCTTGCCACGGGCAAGCAGGACTTTTGCCCGGGGCGCCGCCTTCCGGAGGGCGCTGGCGCCATCCGGAGGGCGCCGCAACGTGGCAAGATCCGCCACTGCTGCCCGCTGTGTCCATGTCCGCCTCCGCTGCCGTCCCCGTCCCGATCCCCGTCCCCGTCCGCCTCCTGAAGGGAACTAGATGCTATGCGTCTAGTTTCCCTTCCTGGAGAGTAACTGCTGAGCGGTGCGCGATGACGTCATCGCGCACCGCACAGCAAAGGTCCTCTCTACGAAGGGAACTAGACTCATAGCGTCTAGTTTCCCTTCGTGGAGAGGACCTTTTGCTGTGCGGTGCGCGATGACGTCATCGCGCACCGCTCAGCATTCAAGCGGCGCTTTTAATGTACAGGGGGCGTAATTGACCTGTATTAGGCCACACCCCATTTCCTGCCCGGGGCGCTCTGCGCCCTTGAACCGGCCCTGGCTACACGGTATGTTATACCTCTTGTGCTGCCCAGGGCCCTTATTCCGAGTTGTTCGCTCGCTTGCTGCTTTTAGCAGCATTGCACACGCTAGGCCGCCGCCCTCTGGGAGTGTATCTTAGCTTAGCAGAATTGCGAACGAAAGATTAGCAGAACTGCTACTAAATAATTCCCTGCAGTTTCTGAGTAGCTCCGGACCTACTCACAGATTGCGATCAGCTCGGTCCGTTTAGTTCCTGGTTTGACGTCACAAACACTCCCTGCGTTTGGCCAACCACTCCCCCGTTTCTCCAGACACTCCCGCGTTTTTGAGAAAAGGAGTGAGGGAGTGTGATCAAAGGCGCCTAATAATTTAGGAGGAAAGTTTAGAACTGATATACATAATAAAATATTAAATGAATAAACAAAGTTGCAATTATACTTAGGGGTTCTTTTAGATGCTCTCAATCAGGTGCATGCTGAGAGTGGATTTTACACTTTTAAATTAGTTTTTGACCATCTAAAGGTATTTTCTGGAGGTATTTGCTTTACAGAGGGGATTCCGGACTACCCTCTTGTATTGGAGTGTTTTCAATCACATCTCCCTATACCCCTATTTCGTACCTGATGAATAAGGTCCAAGTGTAATCAATTGTAATTTTAATTTTGACTCATGTCAAATAAAAACTTTTTATTTTAAATCTACATCGTTAGACCACTTTTTCTAAAAGACCTTGAAAGATACCTTTATATGTGGAGAACATCTACTGGACATGTGAGTGAGGTACGCTGTACCTAAAATTACTTGATCGAATAAAGATACCGTTATATGTTTGCTCCTACTATACACTATGTGAGTTTCGGTACGTCTTGAACTCTAGGAAAATTTGGTGGCGAGATTCTATCCTTCCTACTATCAAGTCCCTCATTCACCAGGGCCTCATTTTCTGGACACCATTTTTATAAGACATTTACTCATTAATTGTATTACACATTGTTTTTTCTCAAATTTTTTTGTTTCTACATATCAATTGAGGACTCTCTGAGGATTTATACCACAGACGGATAACTGATTGAGAGCATCTAAAAGAACCCCTAAGTATAATTGCAACTTTGTTTATTCATTTAATATTTTATTATGTATATCACTTCTAAACTTTCCTCCTAAATTATTAGGCGCCTTTGATCACACTCCCTCACTCCTTTTCTCATTGTATCTCTACCTGTGTTGTGGGCAGGTTTAGGGGTGTGATTGGGCTGACTGGTCCCGTTGCGCCAGAGTTCACTTTTCCTCTTTATCTTGACCACTCCCGCGTTTTTCCCTGACACGCCTGCGTTTTTTAGCACACAAATCGCAGAATAGCGAAAATCCGCAATGAGCGAACAACTCGGAATGACCCCCCATGTCGGGACACTTCTACAAATTTTTACAGGACCACTTTTAGTTCCCAAAACGCCCTCGGTCTGCAGCAAAAGATGCTAGGAAGGCCGCAATTGCGTACAATTAGGCCCTATAAGGAGTGATCCCACCCCCCCAACAGACTTCACCCCTCTTCAGACCACACCCCAATTAGGGCTGCTTCCATACATTTCCCGGGCTGGTTTTCCATCCCAATCCGCCCTTGGATGTGCGGCTGTGTCCATCTCTGCATCAGCACCGTGGGTATAACTTTAATAGTTAGCAAACACTGTTGCAAATAATGGGCCTAATTCAGATCTGATCGCAGCAGCAAATTTGTTAGCTAATGGACAAAACCATGTGCACTGCAGGGGGGGGGGGGCAGATATAACATGTGCAGGGAGAGTTATATTTGTGGGGGGGTGTTCAAACTGAAATCTAAATTGCAGTGTAAAAATAAAGCAGACAGTATTTACCCTGCACAGAAATAGAATAGCTCACCCAAATCTAACTCTCTCTGCAAATGTTATATCTGCCCCCCTGCACTGCACATGGTTTTGCCCATTAGCTAACAAATTTGCTGCTGCGATCATGTCTTAATTAGGGCCAATGTTGGCACACTTCCCCATTTTCTAGCTGTTTTAATGTAAATGAATTCAGTAAGTCAACAGAAAAACAATTATTTACTCAAAGCAAGTGAGATGTGGGGAGGTTCGGACCGTTATTATCGTAAGATATATCTTGAAATCACTTTTAATGCAGATGCTGATTTAGGGTTACTGCACATATCAATATAAACTGTGCTTTTTCTGCAACTGTGCTTTTGTTTTGCATATGGTGCATTTTTCCTACACTATGGCTGATGGTATTATGTTAGCTCATTATGAAAAATGCCTGACTGTAAAGACATGTCTGTTGTATAGATGTGTCTGCACTTTCACAAGATGCAATAACTGTGAGAGTAATACATTTCCTATGCTTATATGGCAGATTATAAAAAGTTAATGATAATATGTAAATACTATAGAATAATCAGAGTTTGAAAAAAACTAAAAGTTTTATTAAAAAATAAATGATAAAAATGTTTTTATAATAACCACAAAGTTTTGAAAAAGTAACAAATGCAATGGGTGGAAGAAAACAATGATTCATGACCAAATCTTCCCCATGGTCAAGTTCATCTTCAAAGAGCTTTAAGTGTCTATGAGGGTCATCCCGAGTTGATCGCTCGCTAGCAGTTTTTAGCAGCCGTGCAAACGCATAGTCGCCACCCACAGGGGAGTGTATTTTCGCTTTGCAGGAGTGCGGACGCCTGTGCAGCAGTGCGCCTGCAAACACATTTTGTGCAAAACAAGACCATCCCTGTAGTTACTTATCCTGTGCGATGATTACTGCGACGAGTGACACGGTAATGACATCAGATACCCGCCCAGCAAACGCCCAGCCACGCCTGCATTTTTCCAAACACTCCCAGAAAACGGTCAGTTGACACCCAGAAACGCCCTCATCCTGTCAATCTCCTTGCAATCGGCTGTGCATTTGGAATCGAAGCTAGAACCAGTGCAAAACCACAAAGGACTTTGCACCTGTACGATGCGCGTGCGCATTGCGGTGCATACGCATGCGCAGATTAGCTGTTTTTTCCACTGATCGCTATGCAGCGCACAGCGGCAGCTAGCGATCAACTCGGAATGACCCCCTATATTCTAAGCCTTGTTGAGAGATAAAGTAGGGAAAAATGAAATACCAGCTAACCAGCTCATTTTTGCCATGTCACAGGCTGTGTTTGAAAAATGACAGTTAGTAGCTGGTTGGTTGGTACTTTATCTCTGTCAATTTTATCTCTCTCCAAGACTAGAGTACATAGACCCCTAGTCACTGAAGATGGCCATGAAATATGTTTACTGCCATTGATCCCACTGGCCTTCTCCCATCTATAGAACCTTTTTATGACAAGAATTGATTGTAACTATATTGGTCATGTCATTTTTTGTTTTTAGTTTTTTTTGTTTTGTTCTTTTCTTAATCCATCAGGTCATTCTTTAATTCCACAGTTTTTCTAGTACTGATCTAAAAGTTTCTGTGCATTAGGTTATATAATTTGTAAAGTAATTTGGTCAATCTTGTTTTATTGTTTATATCACATACATCCATATTCAATTGTGTTAATATCTTAATGCTATAGGCAGAAATTGAACTTTCTCTGTGTAGAATTATTATTATTATTATTATTATTATTAACAGTTTCTTATATAGCACAGCATATTCCGTAGTGCTTTACAATTGGAACAACAGTGATAGAACAAAACTGAGTAATAACAGACAGACATAGAGGTAGGAAGCCTGCTCACAAGGCTTACAATATATAGGAAAATGGGCATTAATACACAAGGATAAGTGCTAACTATTGCATAATGGTCCAGCCAGATTGCAAAGTTTCTAAATTGTGTGTATAATATGGTTATTCAGCAATGTTGGCCAGGTGCTAGGAGAATGTGAAAGTGAAGAAAGATAAAATATGTGTGGACTGTACAGATTGGGATGTAATTAGATAGGGAAGAATTGAAGGTTATGTGGGTGAGTCCAGAATTTGATAAACTTGTCTGAAGAGGTGAGTTTTCAGGGAACGCTTGAAGATTTAGAAACTAGAGGTGAGTCTTATTGTGCTTGAGAAACCAATAACAAACAGTTTCGTGTGTGTACACACAACTTATGCTGCCCCGTTTTCTGTTTTAGTGTGTCTCCATGGTAACCGGGCCGGACGTGTGACGTCACTTCCGGCGCGACGGGGGTCCCGCGGCCGGAGGTGCCGCTGCAGTTCGTTAGCCAGGCACACCTGGATGCACACTGAGGAGGAGGGTAAGTTGTCTCACTTAATGATCTTGTGTATTTAAGCACTGTTTTTTGACCACGAGTGTTGTCTGAGGAAGGGGCTAGTCCCCGAAACGTCACAATAAAGGTTGCCCTGCGGGGTTTTGTTTATTCACATCCTTTTGCCAAGTCTTTGAGTGCCGCCCTCTCCAAGGTATTATATGCTGTTCAGAGGTTTTTAAGCCCTGAAGGGAAGGCACCGGAGCAGGATTTGCATCAGACCGGAGTGCCGGGGTTCCAGTGTTATCCACACGTGTGTGTATATATATATATATATATATATATATATATATATAAAATTCTCCATGTAAACATTTGCACTCTTCTAATCACTTATTCAAGTAGGTGCTCCCTTAAGTCTGTTCCATAATAGTCCAGAAAAAATAAATGCAT
Source organism: Pseudophryne corroboree (assembly GCF_028390025.1). Taxonomy (NCBI): domain Eukaryota; kingdom Metazoa; phylum Chordata; class Amphibia; order Anura; family Myobatrachidae; genus Pseudophryne; species Pseudophryne corroboree. The sequence continues at coordinate 278,834,992 of NC_086454.1, read as the reverse complement.
AGGAAGAGGCACTCAATCATCATAGTCATATAGCAAAAATCTTTTCAATTTATTTTCACCCAGGATAGGGCATTCATAAAAATCACAAAACTGGTGGTGGCTCTGCATAAAAATGTGAAAACATCTGCATCAATTTTAACACTGAAAGTGCATCAGCAATACATAGTAAGGATTACTAAGAAGGTCACTATAAATAGTTCAAACCAATCAGTCCATCGACCTCGGTCCCTGAAAGACCGTTCAAGACCTGCGCATCATATCAACACTACCTTCCACAATCCAAAGCCATCTGAAAGCAGACACACACTAGACACAACGTATTATGGCCCTCATTCCGAGTCGTTCGCTCGGTAAATTTCATCGCATCGCAGTGATTTTCCGCTTAGTGCGCATGCGTAATGTCCGCACTGCGACTGCGCCAAGTCATTTTGCAATGAAGATAGTATTTTTACTCACGGCTTTTTCTTCGTTCCGGCGATCGTAATGTGATTGACAGGAAATGGGTGTTACTGGGCGGAAACAGGCAGTTTTATGGGCGTGTGGGAAAAAACGCTACCGTTTCCGGAAAAAAGCGGGAGTGGCTGGAGAAACGGAGGAGTGTCTGGGCAAACGCTGGGTGTGTTTGTGACGTCAACCCAGGAACGACAAGCACTGAACTGATCGCAGATGCCGAGTAAGTCTGAAGCTACTCTGAAACTGCTAAGAAGTTTGTAATCGCAATATTGCGAATCTTTCGTTCGCAATTTTAAGAAGCTAAGATTCACTCCCAGTAGGCGGCGGCTTAGCGTGTGCAATACTGCTAAAATCGCCTTGCGAGCGAACAACTCGGAATGACCTCCTATATACCCAACTTATACAACAAAACTTACTGAAGCTGAGTCTGAACCGCCATCCAGCTTCCCGCGGCGTGTGTTTCACTGCACTGCACATGTGCCACCCATCATCACTACAGAATGTCACATGCTCAAACCTGCGTCACTGCCGGAACGACCATGCGTTCCACGGCACCCCTGACTTCCGGGTATTGCGTTCCACTTTCAGAAACGTCACTTCCATTGACGGATCGACAATTTCAAAAATGCATAGGCTGTTACCATGGATACCCGTTGGTGCGTGTACCAGGCTACCGCCCACACAATACACCATAGGGATCAACATGGTGCTATCACCAATGTTACTGCACCTCTGTTATCACATATATATAAGTGGATCCAAATACTTAATAAATATAATTATTCCATTAAAAATGGGCAGCACAGCACACAAGCGAAACATGCACAACCACACTGGTGCTGGAGGTCATGATCGGAACAGCCACAGTCAAAATATCAAATACCAATTTATCTAAACAGAGAAAAAAGTCTATATTGTTGATATAACATTAATCAATCAAATTACATATGTCACAACGTGTCTGCTACCAAAATAAGCTCCTAATAGTGATCTCTATCCAAATGCCACATGCCAACATGACACCCAACTATAGTTTAAATACATGAATATACAGTATCACATTATTCTATACTATCTGCATGGACAAAAATTCCAAGCAAACATGCTCATAACAATTATAACACAACAAATATACATGTAGTTGCAAACACTCACAGTGAATACCCCATGTGTAAATCAATGGTCGAATATCACAGAGTTATAAAAAACATCGAAAATTATAACTCTCATTTAAGCCCTTGGGGGACTTAGTATCCAAAATATGAATCCATCGAGACTCCAATTGGAGTAACTTCCTTCCTCGGTCTCCTCCCCTAGTCAACTTGGGGACATGGTCAATGATCATGCATTTAAGCGCTTCAAGTTGGTGTCCATTTTAAAAAAAATGTAGAGCCACCGGTTTGTCACTCTGCTGGTTCAGAATAGCCTGTTGAAATTGAAAGGCGATGGTTTGCCATCCTCTCTCTAAATGTAGTAGTGATTTTACCCACATAATAGAGTCCACATGGGCACATTAAAATATAAATCACAAAGTTCGTTGTACACGTAACCCGGTGTTTAATTGAAATCTTTTTACCCATATGTGGATGGGCAAACACATTCCCTGCCAGCATACTGTTACAGGTTGTACAACCCGAGCATCGAAAACAGCCCACTCTACAAGTAGTGAGCCACATACGCTTAGGTCTTGTATTAAAGTTCTTCATGGGTTGCATCAACAGCTGCTTCAAATTAGGACCCCGGGAAAAGGATATCAACGCAACCTGCATGAATGCTTTATCAGTGGCAATAATAGGCCAATGTTTTTAAACGAACGTGCAAATATTGGTGCATTTACATCATATTGGGTGGTGACAACCATATCTGCACTTTTGAACTTGGTTTTGTCTGTCTCCCCCTAAAGATGTATCGTGCCCTCTTAAAGGCCAATTGTGTTTCTCGTAAATCACTTTGTGTATTATTACACATTACACAAAGAAATTGAGAGATTGGAAAACCATTTTTGAGGGAACTACAGTGATGGCTAGTGGAATATAGGAATATATTCCTGTCTGGGTTCTTACGGTACAAAGTCGTCCCTAATTTATTACCATCTTTGAATATAAGGACATCGAGGAACTCTATATGGTCGGTCTGAACATTATATGTAAAATGAATCGGACTAGGTAACACATTTAACTTCGACACCATCTCCTCAAAACTATCACGTGTGCCTCTCCACAAGATGAAAATATCATCTATATATCTGTAATAGTGCAGAATGCTGGGACCGAATCTGGGATAGATATTAACTTTTTCATACTGAGTCATAAATATATTGGCATACACTCGAGCCAAATTAGAACCCATCGCGGTCCCAGCATTCTGCACATAAAAAGAGTCAGCATATTGAAAATTATTCTGTGTAAGAATAACTTGAATCATGTCACACACAAAGTCAATTGGGGGTCCATAAAAATCAAAAACAAACAAAGCTTGTTCCACAGACAACACACTAAGATCATGAGGAATGACAGTGTATAGGGATGAAACATCCATAGTAGCAAATATACATTCTGGAGATAATGACTCTATTTGAGTAAGCTTGTTCAAAAAATCTTCAGTATCCTGTATATAGCTTCTACTGCTAACAACAACAGGTTGCAGCAGGAAATCCACATACTTGGCCAAAGGTTGCAATACTGAATTCTCTGCAGACACTATCGGCTGACCTGGGGGCCTATCAACCAATTTGTGAATTTTAGGAATACAATACAAGATGGAAGTGACAGGATGGTCAACAGTCAAAGCTCTAACAAGCTGATCATCTAAGCATCCACTAGATAATCCACGGGCCAATAATAAATCAACCATAGTTTTTATCTCATACATTGGATAATATAATTTCTTAGTATAAGTGGCAGTATCACTCAATTGTGCTATTATATCATCATGGTAATATTGATAATCCAACACTACCACTCCCCCACCTATTTCTGCTGTATGTATTACAATCTCATTATTGCTTTGAAGTGACTTAACAGCTATTCTCTGTTCAAAAGTTACATTATGGTAATAGTTTGACTTTCTGTTGGATACAGAGAGATCATTCTCAACCATCATCAAAAAGGTCTTAATACTTGGATTAGCTGATGTGGGATCAAATTACTGGACCTTTTCAAACAAAACCTATTGGTGTTATCATTAGACACATCAGTATCCTTATAAAACTCTCTGAGCCGTAATTTACGGTCCGACTTATATAAATCCACCCGAGAGTCAAACTCATCACGTTTAAATGTAGGTACAAACAAAAGCCCTAACGATAACACAGATTTTTCTGCTGGCGTCAATATGTGTTTAGAGAAATTAAATACATTGTTGCCAATCATCTCCTCCTTCTTCTTCTTCCTTTTACTCCTCCTAGTGCGGCCCTTCCTCCTATATTGCCACCAATTCCCATGGGATACAATTGGGGTGGGCTTCAGTATGCCGAATGTCAGGATCCCGGCGCACAGGTTGATCCCGACACCCAGCATACCGACAGATATTCTCCCTCATGGGGGTCCATGACCCCCCTGGAGGGAGAACAAATAGCAGGACGCGCGTAGCGCGTCACAGTGCCCGCAGCGTGGCAAGTGCAGCGAGCCCACAAGGGGCTCCTTTGCACTCGCCACACTGTCGGTATGCCGGCGGTCGGGCTCCAGGTGCCGGTATGCTGGTCACCGGGAGCCCGGCCACCGGCATACCATACTACATCCTACAATTGAACCCCTAAAAAAGACTGGCTACTAGATGGTAAAAGATTATTATTCTCTGCTTCTGAAGAGGAATAAGAGGAATCGACTGAAAATGGTATTCTATGGGGTAAATTTACTAAGATTCGTATTTTCCCGTTTCAGGTCAAAGTTCAATCACGAATGACATCGAAAGTGTAAAACTGCAACTTTTTGAATTTGTTACGATGGATTTACTAAGCTGTCGTATTCGGGTTTTTCTTTTCTTCCGATGTCGATGTCATTCGTGTTTTTTTTGTGTTTTTTACGGCAGTGATTAGCAAAACACTGCCGACTTTTTTACAATTAATCTCGGCCGGATCTGTGTGATCCGTGCTGGGGTTCTATTTTTTTTTTTTTTTTTTAATTAAACACTGTAAAATTTTAAAAAAAAATTGCGTGGGGTCCCCCCTCCTAAGCATAACCAGCCTCGGGCTCTTTGAGCCGATCCTGGTTGCCGAAATATGGGAAAAAAATTGACAGGGGTTCCCCCATATTTAAGCAACCAGCATCGGGCTCTGCGCCTGGTCCTGGTTCCAAAAATACGGGGGACAAAAAGAGTAGGGGTCCCCCGTATTTTTAAAACCAGCACCGGGCTCCACTAGCTGGACAGATAATGCCACAGCCGGGGGTCACTTTTATATAGTGCCCTGCGGCCGTGGCATCAAAAATCCAACTAGTCACTCCTGGCCGGGGTACCCTGGGGGAGTGGGGACCCCTTCAATCAAGGGGTCCCCCCCCCAGCCACCCAAGGGCCAGGGGTGAAGCCCGAGGCTGTCCCCCCCCATCCAATGGGCTGCGGATGGGGAGGCTGATAGCCTTTGTTGTAAAAGAAAAGATATTGTTTTTAGTAGCAGTACTACAAGGCCCTGCAAGCCTCCCCCGCATGCTGGTACTTGGAGAACCACAAGTACCAGCATGCGGCGGAAAAACGGGCCCACTGGTACCTGTAGTACTACTACTAAAAAAATACCCAAAAAAACACAAGACACACACACCGTGAAAGTATAATTTTATTACATACATACACACATACATACATACTTACCTTATGTTCCCACGCAGGTCGGTCCTCTTCTCCAGTAGAATCCAAGGGGTACCTGTTGAAGAAATTATACTCACGAGATCCAGGGGTCCAGGCTCCTCGGGAAATCCAGGGGTAATCCACGTACTTGAAAAAAATAACAAAACGGACACTCGAGCCACGCACTAAAAGGGGACCCATGTTTGCACATGGATCCCCTTTTCCCGACTGCCAGAAAACCCACTCTGACTTCTGTCTAAGTGGGTTTCTTCAGCCAATCAGGGAGTGCCACGTTGTAGCACTCTCCTGATCGGCTGTGTGCTCCTGTACTGAGTGACAGGCGGCACACGGCAGTGTTACAATGTAGCGCCTATGCGCTCCATTGTAACCAATGCTGGGAACTTTCTTGCTCAGCGGTGACGTCACTTTAGGTCAACCGCAGGGCAGAAAGTTCCCATCATTGGTTACAATGTAGCGCATAGGCGCTACATTGTAACACTGCCGTGTGCTGCCTGTCAGTCAGTACAGGAGCACACAGCCGATCAGGAGGGTGCCACAACGTGGCGCTCCCTGATTGGCTGAAGAAACCCACTTAGACAGAAGTCAAAGTGGGTTTCTGGCATTCGTGGAAAGGTGACCCATGTGCAAACATGGGTCCCCTTTCAGTTCGTGGTCGGGACAACCGTTTTTTTTTTTTTTTCAAGTACGTGGATTACCCCTGGATTTCCCGAGGAGCCTGGACCCCTGGATCTCGTGAGTATAATTTCTTCAACAGGTACCCCTTGGATTCTACTGGAGAAGAGGACCGACCTGCGTGGGAACATAAGGTAAGTATGTATGTATGTGTGTATGTATGTAATAAAATTATACTTTCACGGTGTGTGTGTCTTGTCTTTTTTTGGGTATTTTTTTAGTAGTAGTACTACAGGTACCAGCGGGCCCGTTTTTCCGTCGCATGCTGGTACTTGTGGTTCTCCAAGTACCAGCATGCGGGGGAGGCTTGCTGGGCCTTGTAGTACTGCTACTAAAAACAATATCTTTTCTTTTACAACAAAGGCTATCAGCCTCCCCATCCGCAGCCCATTGGATGGGGGGGGACAGCCTCGGGCTTCACCCCTGGCCCTTGGGTGGCTGGGGGGGGGGGGGACCCCTTGATTGAAGGGGTCCCCACTCCCCCAGGGTACCCCGGCCAGGAGTGACTAGTTGGATTTTTGATGCCACGGCCGCAGGGCACTATATAAAAGTGACCCCCGGCTGTGGCATTATCTGTCCAGCTAGTGGAGCCCGGTGCTGGTTTTAAAAATACGGGGGACCCCTACTCTTTTTGTCCCCCGTATTTTTGGGACCAGGACCAGGCGCAGAGCCCGATGCTGGTTGCTTAAATATGGGGGAACCCCTGTCATTTTTTCCCCCATATTTCTGCAACCAGGATCGGCTCAAAGAGCCCGAGGCTGGTTATGCTTAGGAGGGGGGACCCCACGCAATTTTTTTTGAAAAAATAAGCACTTTCCCACCCCTTCCCACTGATATACATGCACGGATCTCATGGATCCGTGCATGCCTATCCAATCACGAATAAAAAAAAAAGGTCTGTTTTTTTTTAGCACTTTTTTACGAGTTGTAATTTTTCACGGCAGTGTTTGTTTGTTTTTTGCTTTGCACTTCTTAGTAAATGACCGAGATTCATACTTAAACAGCCGCGTTTTGACCGATGGTGTATTCATTCGTAATTTTTTACTTGGACTTGCAAAAAATTACGAATGCTCTCATCTCTGCCGTGATTAGTGTTTAGTAAATTACCGAGATGACACTTTGATGAAAAAACGGCATCTCGGTCAAAATCGGGAGCTTAGTAAATTTCCCCCTATGTTTGTTAACTGAATATCGCTGTATAGATACTCTCATATTCTCCCCCGTGAGACATCTGTATACTGTGTGGTTCCGATAATCATTATGAACTATCTCCAACGTATTTATTTTTTTATGTTATCAAGTCCTTCTTATACCGGTCGATCTGTGTCATCAACAAGTTTAGGCTGATGGTGTGTTCTAAAGTTCTCCAGGTCAGTTCTCGTATGCTTTGTGAATTTCTAATTATTTTAAATAAACATTTCAATGCCAGCATTAATATATACTGCAAGGCTCATCTTATTACCATATACGATAAAAGTGCTCCAAACGTCGCCGCACTATGTCCCTTAAGAAAAAGCAAGTACACACACATGGTATGCTGAGGTCCAACGCTCAGAGATATATGTATTTGATATTAAAAGTTATGCATACAAAATAACATATAAATATGGTTACAGAGTTACAGTTACAAAAGAAGCAGTTGCAGTTACATAAGAATCAGTTACAGCTACATAATAATAAGTTACAGTTAATTTACATACGCTTAGTTTCACTGGTTCCAAGCAGCCAGTCATCAGGTAGGAGACTTCTGATAAGGGTTTGTGTGTGTGTGTGTGTGTGTGTGTGTGTGTGTGTGTGTGTGTGTGTGTGTGTGTGTGAGAGAGAGAGAGAGAGAGCGAGTGAATGAGAATGTATGAGAGAGCTGCCTGATTCTGGGTCCCTCTTTTTATACAGTAAAATAATGGGTGTATACAACAGTGGGTTTTATCTTCTTCCATTGGTTTAGAGGCCAGACCTCTCAAGAAATCGACGGCTGATAAGTCAGTGTGTGTGAGGGCTTTTGTCCTATGTTGCAGGCACATGTGTTTGCCCCCAGTGCCGTAACTAGGCATTTTAGCGCTGTGTGCAAGAAATGGTGTTGGCGCCCCCCTATGTAAAACAGGGGCAGTGCGCGCCGTAGGCGCGCAAAAAATATATTGGGGCGTGGCTTCACGAGGAAGGGGCGTGGCCACAAAATAATGGCAATTCATACTACAGTGCACAGTAGTCTTCATTATTCAAATTACACTGCACAGTAGCGCCACTACACCAGGTAGAGCCCCTTTTACACATTACGGCAGACAGCGTCCCCTTTGTACACATTACGGCAGACAGCGTCCCCCTTTTTACACATTACGGCAGACAGCGTCCCCTTTTTACACATTACGGAAGACAGCGTCCCCTTTCTACACATTACGGCAGACAGCGTCCCCCTTTTTACACATTACGGCAGACAGCGTCCCCTTTTTACAAATTACGGCAGACAGCGTCCCCTTTTTACACATTACGGCAGACAGCGTCCCCTTTTTACACATTACGGCAGACAGCGTCCCCCTTTTTACACATTACGGCAGACAGCGTCCCCCTTTTTACACATTACGGCAGACAGCGTCCCCCTTTTTACACATTACGGCAGACAGTCCCTCTTTTTATACATTACGGTAGACAGCGTCCCATTTTTACGGATTACAGCAGCCAGTCCCCCTTTTTACTCATTACGGCAGACAGTGTCCCCTTTTTACGCATTACGGCAGCCAGTCCCCCTTTTTACGCATTACAGCAGACAGCGTCCCCCTTTTTACACATTACGGCAGCCAGTCCCCCTTTTTACTCATTACGGCAGACAGTGTCCCCTTTTTACGCATTACGGCAGACAGCATCCCCCTTTTTACACATTACGGCAGACAGTCCCCCTTTTTACTCATTGCGGCAGACAGAATAGAGAGAGAGAGAGAGAGAGAGAGAGAGAGAGAGGGGACAGAAAGTGAGAGAGTCAGTCAGGACATATATACTGTACATCTGCATATATTCTCACCCTGCAGTGCTGAAACTGGCTCTGAGCTCTGCTGCTTCTGGTGACTCCTCCTCAGTACCTGAGGCGCAGGATGGCTGCAGACCTGGCTGGTGATAGAGGGCGGGTGGGCGCCGTCGCTGCTGCTCGTTGATCTGCTCCGCTCCTCGGCCACTCCATGCCGCCGCTGGTTGTTCCTAGATTACCACACGCCGCCGCTGGTCACCACGCGCCGCTCCTCGATCTTCACAGCTCCTCGGTCTTCTTTCACCACCATGTCCGCCCCCAGAATGCCGTGCGCAATGATGTCACGGCCGCACCGGCATTGTGGGAAGGTGGAGGGGGGAGATAATAGAGGCGGTGGGAGTGTCGAGTGGGAGGCGGGACTACTCAGCAGGCAAGGGAAAGCTAGACCGGGCGGCCATACATATAATAACTTATGCCGCATTTTATAACTGTCGTGCCGGCGCCGCCTACTATATTTAGTGCCCTGACTCCTGGCTGTCCTCGCAGCGTAGCGGGGGACTCTGCCTGCGCTCCCTGTAGGAGTGCGCTGTGTGCAACGCCCACTCTGCACACACCTAGTTACGGCTGTGTTTGCCCCTAGGGCCATGCTGTGAAGCCAGTTCCAGTTGACCAATATCCACACCTTGCTCTGCACATTATTCCATACATATCTTATATTACCGTGAATTTTGCAGTCTCAGTGTGCAACAGTTTATCCGTAATGACCAGATTACTGATGGTAAAACACTGATTATTATGAGACTAAACATGATATGATTAACTTGTTCCATTTCAATAATACATATATATCTGGTTTTACACTCTATTATATAAATATAATTTAATACCAGACTAGTGCTTAACATGTTGTGTCTATGTGTTGTATGTATATGTGTTAAATATATCTTTGTGGCTTCTCTGTGCGAATGCGTATGCTACCGTATTTCCTGTGCATGCTGCATGTATGCGCACGCCGGTAACGTACACGAACAGAGGCCACTCTATTTGAAGTTTACATGTGGTGTGTATGTAATATTTTTGGACTTCGGCAACTTCAACTCAATCCCCACTCCGCCCACTTCCAACAAAATGAGGTCAAGGGAACATTTGTTTAAAACACCACACCACTTACTACAGAAGCTGGGGTTGGTTCGCCCAATAGTTGGGATATTATGAACCCTGAACACACAAGGGATTTTTTTTCTGTCGATAGTAATCGGACAGGAACTGGCCATGGAGAACCAAGTCCACCTCACGTTTACTTAGCCTCAACACACACATACATACATACATACATCACACCACAACACACACACAGTATATGATACATACATGAGGCACACACGTGAAACAGACCTGGGCTAGTGATGAGGCTGCTAGCCCCCAGGGCAATGCCTCGGGGGCCTTCTCCAGACGGTGATGTCAGGATAGGCAGCGACAACCCCCTGTTTGTCTTAGGGATGGCCATTGACCATTGATGATTCAAAATCATCGATGGTTTATGGCCGATATAGAAAACTTTTGCCATTGATGGGGAAGTACCAGATGGTTTCTCTCCATTGATGTAAAGGTATAATCAAATATATATATATATTAGTGATGAGCGGGTTCGGATACTCGGGATCCAAACCCCCCCGAACTTCACCTTTATTTTCACAGGTCCAAGCAACTCGGATCCTCCCGCCTTGCTCGGTTAACCCGAGCGCGCCCGAACGTCATAATCCCGCGGTCGGATTCTCTCGAGATTCATATTCTATATAAGGAGCCGCGCGTCGCCGCCATTTTTCACTCGTGCATTGGAGATGATCGTGAGAGGACGTGGCTGGCGTCCTCTCAGTTTCTATGTTCAGTGGGCTGCAAATTGTGCTGCAAATATCTGTGCTCAGTGTGCTGCAAATATCTGTGCTCAGTGTGCTGCAAATATCTGTGCTCAGTGTGCTGCAAGTGCAAATATCTACTTTCTCTGCCTGAAAAACGCTCCATATCTGACAGTGCTACCTACCTCTGTGTCGTCAAGTTTACTATCCATCCATACCTGTGGTGAATTTCAGTTTTGCACAGTTTGCTGACCACCAATATATACTATACAGCAGTATGGTACAGTAGTCCACTGCTCTACCTACCTCTGTGTCGTCAAGTATACTATCCATCCATACCTGTGGTGAATTTAAGTTTTGCACAGTTTGCTGACCACCAGTATATACTATATAGCAGTACGGTACAGTAGGCCACTGCTCTACCTACCTCTGTGTCGTCAAGTATACTATCCATCCATACTTGTGGTGTATTTCAGTTTTGCACAGTTTGCTGACCACCAGTATATACTATATAGCAGTACGGTACAGTAGGCCACTGCTCTACCTACCTCTGTGTCGTCAAGTATACTATCCATCCATACCTGTGGTGCATTTCAGTTTTGCACAGTTTGCTGACCACCAGTATATACTATATAGCAGTACGATACAGTAGGCCACTGCTCTACCTACCTCAGTGTCGTCAAGTATACTATCCATCCATACCTGTGGTGCATTTCAGTTTTGCACAGTTTGATGACCACCAGTATATACTATATAGCAGTACGGTACAGTAGGCCACTGCTCTACCTACCTCTGTGTCGTCAAGTATACTATCCATCCATACCTGTGGTGCATTTCAGTTTTGCACAGTTTGCTGACCACCAGTATATACTATATAGCAGTACGGTACAGTAGGCCACTGCTCTGCCTACCTCTGTGTCGTCAAGTATACTATCCATCCATACCTGTGGTGCATTTCAGTTTTGCACAGTTTGCTGACCACCAGTATATACTATATAGCAGTACGGTACAGTAGGCTACTGCTCTACCTACCTCTGTGTCGTCAAGTATACTATCCATCCATACCTGTGGTGAATTTAAGTTTTGCACAGTTTGCTGACCACCAGTATATACTATATAGCAGTACGGTACCTGTAGGCCACTGCTCTACCTACCTCTGTGTCGTCAAGTATACTATCCATCCATACCTGTGGTGCATTTCAGTTTTGCACAGTTTGCTGACCACCAGTATATACTATATAGCAGTACGGTACAGTAGGCCACTGCTCTACCTACCTCTGTGTCGTCAAGTATACTATCCATCCATACCTGTGGTGCATTTCAGTTTTGCACAGTTTGCTGACCACCAGTATATACTATATAGCAGTACGATACAGTAGGCCACTGCTCTACCTACCTCAGTGTCGTCAAGTATACTATCCATCCATACCTGTGGTGCATTTCAGTTTTGCACAGTTTGATGACCACCAGTATATACTATATAGCAGTACGGTACAGTAGGCCACTGCTCTACCTACCTCTGTGTCGTCAAGTATACTATCCATCCATACCTGTGGTGCATTTCAGTTTTGCACAGTTTGCTGACCACCAGTTTATACTATATAGCAGTACGATACAGTAGGCCACTGCTCTACCTACCTCTGTGTCGTCAAGTATACTATCCATCCATACCTGTGGTGCATTTCAGTTTTGCACAGTTTGCTGACCACCAGTATATACTATATAGCAGTACGGTACAGCAGGCCACTGCTCTGCCTACCTCTGTGTCGTCAAGTATACTATCCATCCATACCTGTGGTGAATTTCAGTTTTGCACAGTTTGCTGACCACCAGAATATACTATATAGCAGTACGATACAGTAGGCCACTGCTCTACCTACCTCTGTGTCGTCAAGTATACTATCCATCCATACCTGTGGTGCATTTCAGTTTTGCACAGTTTGCTGACCACCAGTATATACTATATAGCAGTACGGTACAGTAGGCCACTGCTCTACCTACCTCTGTGTCGTCAAGTATACTATCCATCCATACCTGTGGTGCATTTCAGTTTTGCACAGTTTGCTGACCACCAGTATATACTATATAGCAGTACGATACAGTAGGCCACTGCTCTACCTACCTCTGTGTCGTCAAGTTTACTATCCATCCATACCTGTGGTGCATTTCAGTTTTGCACAGTTTGATGACCACCAGTATATACTATATAGCAGTACGGTACAGTAGGCCACTGCTCTACCTACCTCTGTGTCGTCAAGTATACTATCCATCCATACCTGTGGTGCATTTCAGTTTTGCACAGTTTGCTGACCACCAGTATATACTATATAGCAGTACGATACAGTAGGCCACTGCTCTACCTACCTCTGTGTCGTCAAGTATACTATCCATCCATACCTGTGGTGCATTTCAGTTTTGCACAGTTTGATAACCACCAGTATATACTATATAGCAGTACGGTACAGTAGGCCACTACTCTACCTACCTCTGTGTCGTCAAGTATACTATCCATCCATACCTGTGGTTCATTTCAGTTTTGCACAGTTTGCTGACCACCAGTATATACTATATAGCAGTACGGTACAGTAGGCCACTGCTCTACCTACCTCTGTGTCGTCAAGTATACTATCCATCCATACCTGTGGTGCATTTCAGTTTTGCACAGTTTGCTGACCACCAGTATATACTATATAGCAGTACGATACAGTAGGCCACTGCTCTACCTACCTCTGTGTCGTCAAGTATACTATCCATCCATACCTGTGGTGCATTTCAGTTTTGCAGTTTGCTGACCACCAGTATATACTATATAGCAGTACGATACAGTAGGCCACTGCTCTACCTACCTCAGTGTCGTCAAGTATACTATCCATCCATACCTGTGGTGCATTTCAGTTTTGCACAGTTTGATGACCACCAGTATATACTATATAGCAGTACGGTACAGTAGGCCACTGCTCTACCTACCTCTGTGTCGTCAAGTATACTATCCATCCATACCTGTGGTGCATTTCAGTTTTGCACAGTTTGCTGACCACCAGTTTATACTATATAGCAGTACGATACAGTAGGCCACTGCTCTACCTACCTCTGTGTCGTCAAGAATACTATCCATCCATACCTGTGGTGCATTTCAGTTTTGCACAGTTTGCTGACCACCAGTATATACTATATAGCAGTACGGTACAGCAGGCCACTGCTCTGCCTACCTCTGTGTCGTCAAGTATACTATCCATCCATACCTGTGGTGAATTTCAGTTTTGCACAGTTTGCTGACCACCAGTATATACTATATAGCAGTACGATACAGTAGGCCACTGCTCTACCTACCTCTGTGTCGTCAAGTATACTATCCATCCATACCTGTGGTTCATTTCAGTTTTGCACAGTTTGCTGACCACCAGTATATACTATATAGCAGTACGATACAGTAGGCCACTGCTCTACCTACCTCTGTGTCGTCAAGTATACTATCCATCCATACCTGTGGTGCATTTCAGTTTTGCATAGTTTGATGACCACCAGTGTATACTATATAGCAGTACGGTACAGTAGGCCACTGCTCTACCTACCTCTGTGTCGTCAAGTATACTATCCATCCATACCTGTGGTGCATTTCAGTTTTGCACAGTTTGCTGACCACCAGTATATACTATATAGCAGTACGATACAGTAGGCCACTGCTCTACCTACCTCTGTGTCGTCAAGTATACTATCCATCCATACCTGTGGTGCATTTCAGTTTTGCACAGTTTGATGACCACCAGTATATACTATATAGCAGTACGGTACAGTAGGCAACTGCTCTACATACCTCTGTGTCGTCAAGTATACTATCCATCCATACTTGTGGTGCATTTCAGTTTTGCACAGTTTGCTGACCACCAGTATATACTATATAGCAGTACGGTACTGTAGGCCACTACTCTACCTACCTCTGTGTCGTCAAGTATACTATCCATCCATACCTGTGGTGAATTTCAGTTTTGCACAGTACGATACAGTAGGCCACTGCTCTACCTACCTCTGTGTCGTCAAGTATACTATCCATCCATACCTGTGGTGCATTTCAGTTTTGCACAGTTTGCTAACCACCAGTATATACTATATAGCAGTACGATACAGTAGGCCACTGCTCTACCTACCTCTGTGTCGTCAAGTATACTATCCATCCATACCTGTGGTGCATTTCAGTTTTGCACAGTTTGCTGACTACCAGTATATATTATATAGCAGTACGAGACAGTAGGCCTTTGCTCTACCTACCTCTGTGTCGTCAAGTATACTATCCATCCATACCTGTGGTGCATTTCAGTTTTGCAGTTTGCTGACCACCAGTATATACTATATAGCAGTACGGTACAGTAGGCCACTGCTCTACCTACCTCTGTGTCGTCAAGTATACTATCCATCCATACCTGTGGGGCATTTCAGTTTTGCATAGTTTGCTGACCACCAGTATATACTATATAGCAGTACGGTACAGTAGGTCACTGCTCTACCTACCTCTGTGTCGTCAAGTATACTATCCATCCAAACCTGTGGTGCATTTCAGTTTTGCACAGTTTGCTGACCACCAGTATTTACTATATAGCAGTACGGTACAGTAGGCCACTGCTCTACCTACCTCTGTGTCGTCAAGTATATTATCCATCCATACCTGTGGTGCATTTCAGTTTTGCACAGTTTGCTTTCCACCAGTATATAATATATAGCAGTACGGTACAGTAGGCCACTGCTCTACCTACCTCTGTGTCGTCAAGTATACTATCCATCCATACTTGTGGTGCATTTCAGTTTTGCACAGTTTGCTGACCACCAGTCTATACTATATAGCAGTACGATACAGTAGGCCACTGCTCTACCTACCTCAGTGTCGTCAAGTATACTATCCATCCATACCTGTGGTGCATTTCAGTTTTGCACAGTTTGATGACCACCAGTATATACTATATAGCAGTACGGTACAGTAGGCCACTGCTCTACCTACCTCTGTGTCGTCAAGTATACTATCCATCCATACCTGTGGTGCATTTCAGTTTTGCACAGTTTGCTAACCACCAGTATATACTATATAGCAGTACGGTACAGTAGGCCACTGCTCTACCTACCTCTGTGTCGTCAAGTATACTATCCATCCATACCTGTGGTGCATTTCAGTTTTGCACAGTTTGATGACTACCAGTTTATATTATATAGCAGTACGAGACAGTAGGCCACTGCTCTACCTTCCTCTGTGTCGTCAAGTATACTATCCATCCATACCTGTGGTGCATTTCAGTTTTGCACAGTTTGCTGACCACCAGTATATACTATATAGCAGTACGGTACAGTAGGCCACTGCTCTACCTACCTCTGTGTCGTCAAGTATACTATCCATCCATACCTGTGGGGCATTTCAGTTTTGCATAGTTTGCTGACCACTAGTATATACTATATAGCAGTACGGTACAGTAGGTCACTGCTCTACCTACCTCTGTGTCATCAAGTATACTATCCATCCATACACGTGGAGCATTTCAGTTTTGCACAGTTTGCTGACCACCAGTATTTACTATATAGCAGTACGGTACAGTAGGCCACTGCTCTACCTACCTCTGTGTCGTCAAGTATATTATCCATCCATACCTGTGGTGCATTTCAGTTTTGCACAGTTTGCTTTCTACCAGTATATAATATATAGCAGTACGGTACAGTAGGCCACTGCTCTACCTACCTCTGTGTCGTCAAGTATACTATCCATCCATACTTGTGGTGCATTTCAGTTTTGCACAGTTTGCTGACAACCAGTCTATACTATATAGCAGTACGGTACAGTAGGCCACTGCTCTACCTACCTCTGTGTCGTCAAGTATACTATCCATCCATACCTGTGGTGAATTTCAGTTTTGCACAGTTTGCTGACCACCAGTATATACTATATAGCAGTACGATACAGTAGGCCACTGCTCTACCTACCTCAGTGTCGTCAAGTATACTATCCATCCATACCTGTGGTGCATTTCAGTTTTGCACAGTTTGATGACCACCAGTATATACTATATAGCAGTACGGTACAGTAGGCCACTGCTCTACCTACCTCTGTGTCGTCAAGTATACTATCCATCCATACCTGTGGTGCATTTCAGTTTTGCACAGTTTGCTAACCACCAGTATATACTATATAGCAGTACGGTACAGTAGGCCACTGCTCTACCTACCTCTATGTCGTCAAGTATACTATCCATCCATACCTGTGGTGCATTTCAGTTTTGCACAGTTTGATGACTACCAGTTTATATTATATAGCAGTACGAGACAGTAAGCCACTGCTCTACCTACCTCTGTGTCGTCAAGTATACTATCCATCCATACCTGTGGTGCATTTCAGTTTTGCACAGTTTGCTGACCACCAGTATATACTATATAGCAGTACGGTACAGTAGGCCACTGCTCTACCTACCTCTGTGTCGTCAAGTACACTATCCATCCATACCTGTGGGGCATTTCAGTTTTGCATAGTTTGCTGACCACCAGTATATACTATATAGCAGTACGGTACAGTAGGTCACTGCTCTACCTACCTCTGTGTCATCAAGTATACTATCCATCCATACCTGTGGTGCATTTCAGTTTTGCACAGTTTGCTGACCACCAGTATTTACTATATAGCAGTACGGTACAGTAGGCCACTGCTCTACCTACCTCTGTGTCGTCAAGTATATTATCCATCCATACCTGTGGTGCATTTCAGTATTGCACAGTTTGCTTTCCACCAGTATATAATATATAGCAGTACGGTACAGTAGGCCACTGCTCTACCTACCTCTGTGTCGTCAAGTATACTATCCATCCATACTTGTGGTGCATTTCAGTTTTGCACAGTTTGCTGACCACCAGTCTATACCATATAGCAGTACGGTACAGTAAGCCACTGCTCTACCTACCTCTGTGTCGTCAAGTATACTATCCATCCATACCTGTGGTGCATTTCAGTTTTGCACAGTTTGCTGACACCAGTATATACTATATAGCAGTACGATACAGTAGGCCACTGCTCTACCTACCTCAGTGTCGTCAAGTATACTATCCATCCATACCTGTGGTGCATTTCAGTTTTGCACAGTTTGATGAACACCAGTATATACTATATAGCAGTACGGTACAGTAGGCCACTGCTCTACCTACCTCTGTGTCGTCAAGTTTACTATCCATCCATACCTGTGGTGCATTTCAGTTTTGCACAGTTTGCTGACCACCAGTATATACTACATAGCAGTACGGAACAGTAGGTCACTGCTCTACCTACCTCTGTGTCGTCAAGTATACTATCCATCCATACCTGTGGTGCATTTCAGTTTTGCACAGTTTGCTGACCACCAATATATACTATATAGCAGTACGGTACAGTAGGCCACTGCTCTACCTACCTCTGTGTCGTCAAGTATACTATCCATCCATACCTGTGGTGAATTTAAGATTTGCACAGTTTGCTGACCACCAGTATATACTATATAGCAGTACGGTACAGTAGGCCACTGCTCTACCTACCTCAGTGTCGTCAAGTATACTATCCATCCATACCTGTGGTACATTTCAGTTTTGCACAGTTTGATGACTACCAGTATATATTATATAGCAGTATGAGACAGTAGGCCACTGCTCTACCTACCTCTGTGTCGTCAAGTATACTATCCATCCATACCTGTGGTGCATTTCAGTTTTGCACAGTTTGATGACCACCAGTATATACTATATAGCAGTACGGTACAGTAGGCCACTGCTCTACCTACCTCTGTGTCATCAAGTATACTATCCATCCATACCTGTGATGCATTTCAGTTTTGCACAGTTTGCTGACCACCAGTATATACTATATAGCAGTACGGTACAGTAGGCCACTGCTCTACCTACCTCTGTGTCGTCAAGTATACTATCCATCCATACCTGTGGTGCATTTCAGTTTTGCACAGTTTGCTGACCACCAGTATATACTATATAGCAGTACGGTACAGTAGGCCACTGCTCTACCTACCTCTGTGTCGTCAAGTATACTATCCATCCATACCTGTGGTGAATTTCAGTTTTGCACAGTTTGCTGACCACCAGTATATACTATATAGAAGTACGGTACAGTAGGCCACTGCACTACCTACCTCTGTGTCGTCAAGTATACTATCCATCCATACCTGTGGTGCATTTCAGTTTTGCACAGTTTGCTGACTACCAGTATATATTATATAGCAGTATGATACAGTAGGCCACTGCTCTACCTACCTCTGTGTCGTCAAGTATACTATCCATCCATACCTGTTGTGCATTTCAGTTTTGCTGACCACCAGTATATACTATATAGCAGTACGGTACAGTAGGCCACTGCTCTACCTACCTCTGTGTCGTCAAGTATACTATCCATCCATACCTGTGGTACATTTCAGTTTTGCACAGTTTGCTGACCACCAGTATATACTATATAGCAGTACGATACAGTAGGCCACTGCTCTACCTACCTCAGTGTCGTCAAGTATACTATCCATCCATACCTGTGGTGCATTTCAGTTTTGCACAGTTTGATGACCATCAGTATATACTATATAGCAGTACGGTACAGTAGGCCACTGCTCTACCTACCTCTGTGTCGTCAAGTATACTATCCATCCATACCTGTGGTGCATTTCAGTTTTGCACAGTTTGCTGACCACCAGTATATACTATATAGCAGTACGGTACAGTAGGCCACTGCTCTACCTACCTCTGTGTCGTCAAGTATACTATCCATCCATACCTGTGGTGCATTTCAGTTTTGCACAGTTTGATGACTACCAGTTTATATTATATAGCAGTACGAGACAGTAAGCCACTGCTCTACCTACCTCTGTGTCGTCAAGTATACTATCCATCCATACCTGTGGTGCATTTCAGTTTTGCACAGTTTGCTGACCACCAGTATATACTATATAGCAGTACGGTACAGTAGGCAACTGCTCTACCTACCTCTGTGTCGTCAAGTATACTATCCATCCATACCTGTGGGGCATTTCAGTTTTGCATAGTTTGCTGACCACCAGTATATACTATATAGCAGTACGGTACAGTAGGTCACTGCTCTACCTACCTCTGTGTCATCAAGTATACTATCCATCCATACCGGTGGTGCATTTCAGTTTTGCACAGTTTGCTGACCACCAGTATTTACTATATAGCAGTACGGTACAGTAGGCCACTGCTCTACCTACCTCTGTGTCGTCAAGTATATTATCCATCCATACCTGTGGTGCATTTCAGTATTGCACAGTTTGCTTTCCACCAGTATATAATATATAGCAGTACGGTACAGTAGGCCACTGCTCTACCTACCTCTGTGTCGTCAAGTATACTATCCATCCATACTTGTGGTGCATTTCAGTTTTGCACAGTTTGCTGACCACCAGTCTATACCATATAGCAGTACGGTACAGTAGGCCACTGCTCTACCTACCTCTGTGTCGTCAAGTATACTATCCATCCATACCTGTGGTGCATTTCAGTTTTGCACAGTTTGCTGACCACCAGTATATACTATATAGCAGTACGGTACAGTAGGCCACTGCTCTACCTACCTCTGTGTCGTCAAGTATACTATCCATCCATACCTGTGGTGAATTTCAGTTTTGCACAGTTTGCTGACCACCAGTATATACTATATAGAAGTACGGTACAGTAGGCCACTGCACTACCTACCTCTGTGTCGTCAAGTATACTATCCATCCATACCTGTGGTGCATTTCAGTTTTGCACAGTTTGCTGACTACCAGTATATATTATATAGCAGTATGAGACAGTAGGCCACTGCTCTACCTACCTCTGTGTCGTCAAGTATACTATCCATCCATACCTGTGGTGCATTTCAGATTTGCACAGTTTGCTGACCACCAGTATATACTATATAGCAGTATGATACAGTAGGCCACTGCTCTACCTACCTCAGTGTCGTCAAGTATACTATCCATCCATACCTGTTGTGCATTTCAGTTTTGCTGACCACCAGTATATACTATATAGCAGTACGGTACAGTAGGCCACTGCTCTACCTACCTCTGTGTCGTCAAGTATACTATCCATCCATACCTGTGGTGCATTTCAGTTTTGCACAGTTTGCTGACCACCAGTATATACTATATAGCAGTACGATACAGTAGGCCACTGCTCTACCTACCTCAGTGTCGTCAAGTATACTATCCGTCCATACCTGTGGTGCATTTCAGTTTTGCACAGTTTGATGACCATCAGTATATACTATATAGCAGTACGGTACAGTAGGCCACTGCTCTACCTACCTCTGTGTCGTCAAGTATACTATCCATCCATACCTGTGGTGCATTTCAGTTTTGCACAGTTTGCTGACCACTAGTATATACTATATAGCAGTACGGTACAGTAGGCCACTGCTCTACCTACCTCAGTGTCGTCAAGTATACTATCCATCCATACCTGTGGTGCATTTCAGTTTTGCACAGTTTGCTGACCACTAGTATATACTATATAGCAGTACGGTACAGTAGGCCACTGCTCTACCTACCTCAGTGTCGTCAAGTATACTATCCATCCATACCTGTGGTGCATTTCAGTTTTGTACAGTTTGATGACCACCAGTATATACTATATAGCAGTACGGTACAGTAGGCCACTGCTCTACCTACCTCTGTGTCGTCAAGTATACTATCCATCCATACCTGTGGTGCATTTCAGTTTTGCACAGTTTGCTAACCACCAGTATATACTATATAGCAGTACGGTACAGTAGGCCACTGCTCTACCTACCTCTATGTCGTCAAGTATACTATCCATCCATACCTGTGGTGCATTTCAGATTTGCACAGTTTGATGACTACCAGTTTATATTATATAGCAGTACGAGACAGTAAGCCACTGCTCTACCTACCTCTGTGTCGTCAAGTATACTATCCATCCATACCTGTGGTGCATTTCAGTTTTGCACAGTTTGCTGACCACCAGTATATACTATATAGCAGTACGGTACAGTAGGCCACTGCTCTACCTACCTCTGTGTCGTCAAGTATACTATCCATCCATACCTGTGGGGCATTTCAGTTTTGCATAGTTTGCTGACCACCAGTATATACTATATAGCAGTACGGTACAGTAGGTCACTGCTCTACCTACCTCTGTGTCATCAAGTATACTATCCATCCATACCTGTGGTGCATTTCAGTTTTGCACAGTTTGCTGACCACCAGTATTTACTATATAGCAGTACGGTACAGTAGGCCACTGCTCTACCTACCTCTGTGTCGTCAAGTATATTATCCATCCATACCTGCGGTGCATTTCAGTATTGCACAGTTTGCTTTCCACCAGTATATAATATATAGCAGTACGGTACAGTAGGCCACTGCTCTACCTACCTCTGTGTCGTCAAGTATACTATCCATCCATACTTGTGGTGCATTTCAGTTTTGCACAGTTTGCTGACCACCAGTCTATACCATATAGTAGTACGGTACAGTAGGCCACTGCTCTACCTACCTCTGTGTCGTCAAGTATACTATCCATCCATACCTGTGGTGCATTTCAGTTTTGCACAGTTTGCTGACCACCAGTATATACTATATAGCAGTACGATACAGTAGGCCACTGCTCTACCTACCTCAGTGTCGTCAAGTATACTATCCATCCATACCTGTGGTGCATTTCAGTTTTGCACAGTTTGATGAACACCAGTATATACTATATAGCAGTACGGTACAGTAGGCCACTGCTCTACCTACCTCTGTGTCGTCAAGTTTACTATCCATCCATACCTGTGGTGCATTTCAGTTTTGCACAGTTTGCTGACCACCAGTATATACTATATAGCAGTACGGTACAGTAGGCCACTGCTCTACCTACCTCTGTGTCGTCAAGTATACTATCCATCCATACCTGTGGTGCATTTCAGTTTTTCACAGTTTGCTGACCACCAATATATACTATATAGCAGTACGGTACAGTAGGCCACTGCTCTACCTACCTCTGTGTCGTCAAGTATACTATCCATCCATACCTGTGGTGAATTTAAGATTTGCACAGTTTGCTGACCACCAGTATATACTATATAGCAGTACGGTACAGTAGGCCACTGCTCTACCTACCTCTGTGTCGTCAAGTATACTATCCATCCATACCTGTGGTGCATTTCAGTTTTGCACAGTTTGCTGACTACCGGTATATATTATATAGCAGTATGAGACAGTAGGCCACTGCTCTACCTACCTCTGTGTCGTCAAGTATACTATCCATCCATACCTGTGGTGCATTTCAGTTTTGCACAGTTTGATGACCACCAGTATATACTATATAGCAGTACGGTACAGTAGGCCACTGCTCTACCTACCTCTGTGTCATCAAGTATACTATCCATCCATACCTGTGATGCATTTCAGTTTTGCACAGTTTGCTGACCACCAGTATATACTATATAGCAGTACGGTACAGTAGGCCACTGCTCTACCTACCTCTGTGTCGTCAAGTATACTATCCATCCATACCTGTGGTGCATTTCAGTTTTGCACAGTTTGCTGACCACCAGTATATACTATATAGCAGTACGGTACAGTAGGCCACTGCTCTACCTACCTCTGTGTCGTCAAGTATACTATCCATCCATACCTGTGGTGAATTTCAGTTTTGCACAGTTTGCTGACCACCAGTATATACTATATAGAAGTACGGTACAGTAGGCCACTGCACTACCTACCTCTGTGTCGTCAAGTATACTATCCATCCATACCTGTGGTGCATTTCAGTTGTGCACAGTTTGCTGACTACCAGTATATATTATATAGCAGTATGAGACAGTAGGCCACTGCTCTACCTACCTCTGTGTCGTCAAGTATACTATCCATCCATACCTGTGGTGCATTTCAGATTTGCACAGTTTGCTGACCACCAGTATATACTATATAGCAGTATGATACAGTAGGCCACTGCTCTACCTACCTCAGTGTCGTCAAGTATACTATCCATCCATACCTGTTGTGCATTTCAGTTTTGCTGACCACCAGTATATACTATATAGCAGTACGGTACAGTAGGCCACTGCTCTACCTTCCTCTGTGTCGTCAAGTATACTATCCATCCATACCTGTGGTGAATTTCAGTTTTGCACAGTTTGCTGACCACCAGTATATACTATATAGCAGTACGGTACAGTAGGCCACTGCTCTACCTACCTCTGTGTCGTCAAGTATACTATCCATCCATACCTGTGGTGCATTTCAGTTTTGCACAGTTTGCTGACTACCAGTATATACTTTATAGCAGTATGAGACAGTAGGCCACTGCTCTACCTACCTCTGTGTCGTCAAGTATACTATCCATCCATACCTGTGGTGCATTTCAGTTTTGCACAGTTTGCTGTCCACCAGTATATACTATATAGCAGTACGGTACAGTAGGCCACTGCTCTACCTACCTCTGTGTCGTCAAGTATACTATCCATCCATACCTGTGGTGCATTTCAGTTTTGCACAGTTTGCTGACCACCAGTATATACTATATAGCAGTACGATACAGTAGGCCACTGCTCTACCTACCTCAGTGTCGTCAAGTATACTATCCATCCATACCTGTGGTGCATTTCAGTTTTGCACAGTTTGATGACCATCAGTATATACTATATAGCAGTACGGTACAGTAGGCCACTGCTCTACCTACCTCTGTGTCGTCAAGTATACTATCCATCCATACCTGTGGTGCATTTCAGTTTTGCACAGTTTGCTGACCACCATTATATACTATATAGCAGTACGGTACAGTAGGCCACTGCTCTACCTACCTCTGTGTCGTCAAGTATACTATCCATCCATACCTGTGGTGCATTTCAGTTTTGCACAGTTTGCTGACCACCAGTATATACTATATAGCAGAACGGTACTGTAGGCCACTGCTCTACCTACCTCTGTGTCGTCAAGTATACTATCCATCCATACCTGTGGTGAATTTCAGTTTTGCACAGTTTGCTGACCACCAGTATATACTATATAGCAGTACGGTACAGTAGGCCACTGCTCTACCTACCTCTGTGTCGTCAAGTATACTATACATCCATACCTGTGGTGCATTTCAGTTTTGCACAGTTTGCTAACCACCAGTATATACTATATAGCAGTACGGTACAGTAGGCCACTGCTCTACCTACCTCTGTGTCTTCAAGTATACTATCCATCCATACCTGTGGGGCATTTCAGTTTTGCATAGTTTGCTGACCACCAGTATATACTATATAGCAGTACGGTACAGTAGGTCACTGCTCTACCTACCTCTGTCGTCAAGTATGCTATCCATCCATACCTGTGGTGCATTTCAGTTTTGCACAGTTTGCTGACCACCAGTATTTACTATATAGCAGTACGGTAAAGTAGGCCACTGCTCTACCTACCTCTGTATCGTCAAGTATACTATCCATCCATACCTGTGGTGCATTTCAGTTTTGCACAGTTTGCTGACCACCAGTATATACTATATAGCAGTACGGTACAGTAGGCCACTGCTCTACCTACCTCTGTGTCGTCAAGTATACTATCCATCCATACCTGTGGTGCATTTCAGTTTTTCGCAATATATATAGTAGTAGGCCATTGCTATTGATATATTACTGGCATATAATTCCACACATTTAAAAATGGAGAACAAAAATGTGGAGGGTAAAATAGGGAAAGAGCAAGATCCACTTCCACCTCGTGATGAAGCTGCTGCCACTAGTCATGGCCGAGACGATGAAATGCCATCAACGTCGTCTGCCAAGGCCGATGCCCAATGTCATAGTAGAGAGCATGTAAAATCAAAAAAACAAAAGTTCAGTAAAATGACCCTAAAATCAAAAAACTTGCCAATATGCCATTTATGACACGGAGTGGCAAGGAACGGCTGAGGCCCTGGCCTATGTTCATGGCTAGTGGTTCAGATTCACATGAGGATGGAAGCACTCATCCTCCTGCTAGAAAAGTTAAAAGAGTTAAGATGGCAAAAGCACAGCAAAGAACTGTGCGTTCTTCTAAATCACAAATCCCCAAGGAAAGTCCAATTGTGTCGGTTGCAATGCCTGACCTTCCCAACACTGGACGGGAAGAGGTTGCGCCTTCCACCATTTGCACGCCCCCTGCAACTGCTGGAAGGAGCACCCGCAGTCCAGTTCCTGATTGTCAAATTGAAGATGTCACTGTTGAAGTACACCAGGATGAGGATATGGGTGTTGCTGGCGCTGGGGAGGAAATTGACAAGGAGGATTCTGATGGTGAGGTGGTTTGTTTTAGTCAGGCACCCGGGGAGACACCTGTTGTCCGTGGGACGAATATGGCCATTGACATGCCTGGTCAAAATACAAAAAAAATCACCTCTTCGGTGTGGAATTATTTCAACAGAAATGCGGACAACTGGTGTCAAGCCGTGTATTGCCTTTGTCAAGCTGTAATAAGTAGGGGTAAGGACGTTAACCACCTAGGAACATCCTCCCTTATATATCAACTAGACCGCATTCATCAGAAGTCAGTGACAAGTTCAAAAACTCTGGATGACAGCGAAAGCAGTCCACTGACCATTAAATCCCTTCCTCTTGTAACCAAGCTCCTGCAAACCACACCACCAACTCCCTCAATGTCAATTTCCTCTTTAGACAGGAAGGCCAATAGTCCTGCAGGCCATGTCACTGTCAAGTCTGACGAGTCCTCTCCTGCCTGGGATTCCTCCGATGCATCCTTGAGTGTAACGCCTACTGCTGCTGGCGCTGCTGCTGTTGCTGCTGGGAGTCGATTATCATCCCAGAGGGGAAGTCGGAAGACCACTTGTACTACTTCCAGTAAGCAATTGACTGTCCAACAGTCCTTTGCGAAGAAGATGAAATATCACAGCAGTCATCCTGCTGCAGAGCGGATAACTCAGGCCTTGGCAGCCTGGGTGGTGAGAAACGTGTTTCCGGTATCCACCGTTAATTCACAGGGAACTAGAGACTTGATTGAGGTACTGTGTCCCCGGTACCAAATACCATCTAGGTTCCATTTCTCTAGGCAGGCTATACCGAAAATGTACACAGACATCAGAAAAAGAGTCACCAGCAAGAACAGCAGCGGCAGCACCAGTAGCAGCATCTCGTAAATGCCAACTCGTTCCTAGGCAGGCTACGCTTTGTATCACCGCTTTCAATAAGAGGCACACAGCTGACCTCTTACAGAAACTGAGGAACATCATCGCAGAATGGCTTACCCCAATTGGACTCTCCTGGGGATTTGTGAAATCGGACAACGCCACCAATATTGTGCGTGCATTACATCTGGGCAAATTCCAGCACATCCCATGTTTTGCACATACATTGAATTTGTTGGTGCAGAATTATTTGAAAAACGACAGGGGCGTGCAAGAGATGCTGTCGGTGACCCGAAGAATTGCGGGCCACTTTCGGCATTCAGCCACCGCGTGGCGAAGACTGGAGCACCAGCAAACATTCCTGAACCTGCCCTGCCATCATCTGAAGCAAGAGGTGGTAACGAGGTGGAATTCAACCCTCTATATGCTTCAGAGGATGGAGGAGCAGCAAAAGGCCATTCAAGCCTATATATCTGCCAACGATATAGGCAAAGGAGGGGGAATGCACCTGACTCAAGCGCAGTGGAGAATGATTTCAACGTTGTGCAAAATTCTGCAACCCTTTGAACTTGCCACACGTGAAGTCAGTTCAGACACTGCCAGCCTGAGTCAGGTCATTCCCCTCATCAGGCTTTTGCAGAAGAAGCTGGAGACATTGAAGGAGGAGCTAAAACAGAGCGATTCTGGTAGGCATGTGGGACTTGTGGATGGAGCCCTTAATTCGCTTAACCAGGATTCACGGGTGGTCAATCTGTTGAAATCAGAGCACTACATTTTGGCCACCGTGCTCGATCCTAGATTTAAAACCTACGTTGTATGTCTCTTTCCGGCAGACACAAGTCTGCAGAGGTTCAAAGACCTGCTGGTGAGAAAATTGTCAAGTCAAGCGGAACGTGACCCGTCAACATCTCCTCCTTCACATTCTCCTGCAACTGGGGCCGCGAGGAAAAGGCTAAGAATTCCGAGCCCACCCGCTGGCGGTGATACAGGGCAATCTGGAGCGAGTTCTGACATCTGGTCCGGACTGAAGGACCTGCCAACGATTACTGACATGTCGTCTACTGTCACTGCATATGATTCTGTCACCATTGAAAGAATGGTGGAGGATTATATGAGTGACCGCATCCAAGTAGGTACGTCAGACAGTCCGTATGAATACTGGCAGGAAAAAGAGGCAAATTGGAGGCCCTTGCACAAACTGGCTTTATTTTACCTAAGTTGACCCCCCTCCAGTGTGTACTCCGAAAGAGTGTTTAGTGCAGCCGCTCACCTTGTCAGCAATCGGCGTACGAGGTTACTTTCAGAAAATGTGGAGAAGATGATGTTCATCAAAATGAATTATAATCAATTCCTCCGTGGAGACATTCACCAGCAATTGCCTCCAGAAAGTACACAGGGACCTGAGATGGTGTATTCCAGTGGGGACGAATTAATAATCTGTGAGGAGGGGGATGTACACAGTGAAAGGGGTGAGGAATCAGACGATGAGGAGGAGGTGGACATCTTGCCTCTGTAGAGCCAGTTTGTGCAAGGAGAGATTGATTGCTTCTTTTTTGGTGGGGGCCCAAACCAACCAGTCATTTCAGTCACAGTCGTGTGGCAGACCCTGTCGCTGAAATGATGGGTTCGTTAAAGTGTGCGTGTCCTGTTTATACAACATAAGGGTCGGTGGGAGGGCCCAAGGACAATCACATCTTGCACCTCTTTTTTCTTTTATTTTTCTTTGCATCATGTGCTGTTTGGGGACTATTTTTTTGAAGTGCCATCCTACCTGACATTGCAGTGCCACTCCTAGATGGGCCAGGTGTTTGTGTCGGCCACTTGTGTCGCTTAGCTTAGCCATCCAGCGACCTTGGTGCACCTCTTTTTTTCTTTGCATCATGTGCTGTTTGGGCACTTTTTTTTAAATCTGACACTGCAGTGCCACTCCTAGATGGGCCAGGTGTTTGTGTCGGCCACTTGGGTCGCTTAGCTAAGTCACACAGCTACCTCATTGCGCCTCTTTTTTTCTTTTCATCATGTGCTATTTGGGGACTATTTTTTTGAAGTGCCATCCTGTATGACACTGCAGTGCCACTCCTATATGGGCCAGGTGTTTGTGTCGGCCACTTGTGTCGCTTAACTTAGCCATCCAGCGACCTTGGTGCACCTCTTTTTTTCTTTGCATCATGTGCTGTTTGGGGACTATTTTTTGAAGTGCCATCCTGTCTGACACTGCAGTGCCACTCCTAGATGGGCCAGGTGTTTGTGTCGGCCACATGGGTCGCTTAGCTTAGTCACACAGCTACCTCATTGCGCCTCTTTTTTTCTTTGCATCATGTGCTGTTTGGGGACTATTTTTTTGAAGTGCCATCCTGTCTGACACTGCAGTGCCACCCCTAGATGGGCCAGGTATTTGTGTCGGCCACTTGGGTCGCTTAGCTTTGTCATCCAGCGACCTCGGTGCAAATGTTAGGACTAAAAATAATATTGTGAGGTGTGAGGTGTTCAGAATAGACTGAAAATGAGTGAAAATTGTGGTTATTGAGGTTAATAATACTATGGGAACAAAATGACCCCCAAATTCTATGATTTAAGATGTTTTTGAGGGTTTTTTGTAAAAAAAACACCCAAATCCAAAACACACCCGAATCCGACAAAAAAAATTCAGGGAGGTTTTGCCAAAACGCGTCCAAATCCAAAACACCGCCTCGGAACTGAATCCAAAACCAAAACGCAAAACCCGAAAAATTTCCGGTGCGCATCACTAATATATATATATATATATATATATATATATTTATATTTATATTTTAATGTGGTTCCAGGACATGGAGCATAGCTCTACCCCCCCCCCGACACATGCAAAGCCTGCCCCTGTATTCTGATTGGCCCATGGGCCAGCGATTGAAAAAACAGGGATGACCATCGATAATGGGAATGAATAGTTGGCAGCCATAGATGGTCACTTTCCATATCGCCATAGATGGAAACCATTGATGGCAACCACACTGATGGCCATCCCTAGTTTGCCCAGCCTGAACCAGGCTTCTATTCCCCAGCAGTAGCACTGGGCTGAAGCCGGCAGGCTAGGGCACCTTCGCAGCCCGGAACCTAACCATGTCCAGCAATGGGAAAGTCTGGATGGCTATGGAGCTGCAGCTGGATGTGGCCGCAGGGAGGGAGGGCACCCCCTGCTGCGTCCCCTGCCCCATCCAGCGATGCACACTCCGCTTTAGCCACCCTGAAGGCTTGCACCCCACAGCAACCCGCACATCACCCGCAAGGGGACCTGGAGCCACAGCAGCAACAGGAGGGTCTCCAGGAACTCATTGGTAGCTGTTGCACATACATCATCTCTGTGCCCGGGCTCCACATGGTATGAATCGGGTCAGTCCTGCTGGAGTCAGTACTGACCCGCATTAGTGCTGACGCTTCTGGGTCACATACACATGCCGAGGCACAGTGTTTGGGAGTGGGCTCCTCCAGCTGCTGCAGACATTATAAAACACTGCTGTGGATACACTGCTCTAGTGGCGCCCCCTCTGCCAAGTTTGCCGTGGCATGTGTCCTGCTCGCACCACCCTTGTTACGCGTCTGTTCCTAAGGTTCATGTCCAGAGCATAAGACCCGCCCCACAGGCCAGCACAATCAAATTGCCCTTAGGCATCACACTAGAGAAAACTAGCAGTTGTGTTAAAAGTTTTTACATTAACAAAAAATAGCAGCTAAGTACTAAAAGTAGGTGAGAAATAGTAATTAGGATGTTAAAAAGTGTTACATAGGTGAGAAATAGTAATTAGGATGTTAAAAAATGTTACATTAGTGAAAAGCAGTTTAGGTACTAAACAGTGTTAGCTTAAGTGTTACAATAATGATGCCCCAAAGCAGCCTGACCACAACAAGCCAGGGGGCCCCACACCCCGAACCATTCGTAATACTAATATATTATATATATTTATCCAAAACTGACCATTCATAGTGCCTATTCCAGCATGTAGTCTGCAAATGCATGGACCCTATACTAATAAAAAACACCCAAAAGCAGGTGAGAGGGGTGCTAGTTCAATCTGAAGGAGTCTCTGCCTCCAAGTGTACACACATGTATTGTACACAATATATAATATATGGGAGGGGGGCTGGACTGCACACCCTAATTCTACACATAATAAGAGGTGCTATCATGCTGAGACTTGTAGTAACATACAGAAAAAAAGAGAATCAATACTAACAAAACTGACAATCAACACTGACATAAACTCTGCAATTTAACATTTAATTAAAATTGAGGTAATTAACATCATTTTTGCCCCAAAACTATGGGCCCACTTACCACAACCAGTTGTCGTTTCTCAAAAGGTAGTGATAGAAATACCCAATGTTAGTGTACTAATCTACTGCTCCCTAGAATTTCCTTCTTATTTACAATGGATTGGAGGGAATTATCTTTTAATACAGTGGTTCCCAAACTTTTTTTAATCATGGCGCCCTAGAGTATCAGAATTTTTTCACGGCTCCTCTAGGCCAAAAGTTTCTTTGAGAATTTTAGAAAACAAGAAGTAAGTTATGTTTATGTGTCATCCTTCGTTTCTTTACTGTGTTGCGGGACAACATTTGCTTCTGTTTTCCCTCATATTTTATAATTGGCAGCCACAAGCACTGGTTTTGTCTATTACTTTGACCAAAAATAGTTTGAATTGGTCCTGGACCACCTATCCAAGGCACCCCTGCTAGTGTCCCGATGCACCCCAGGGTACCTAGGCACATAGTTTGGGAACCACTGTTTTAATAGATTATTTACTAACTGGCTTCCCTCCATCCAAAACTAGAGATGAATGGTTCGGTTTTTACTCGGTTATGTTTGTTTCTGAAAACATCATCTTATTAGCTATCCGGCTCTCAGATGTTTTGCTCAGCCAATAAGATGACGTTTTCAGATCTGAACTTGCGCTGAGTTGGTGAAAAGAACTGAGTGAAAACCCAACTGCTCATTTCAAGCCAAGACCCTAAGTCCCAAGCATCAAGAATTCAAAGTTCCATGAGTGTACCACTTCTGTAATATAAGACAACTTTATGGCATATACAGTAAACAGTAATTCTAGACATATATCAAGCAGCTATAAACAATATTATAAACACACAAATGTATATTAAGTAAAAAGTGAGCTGTGCAAATATATAGTTGGGAATTTAAAAATAAAGATATTCTAGATAAATGAGTTTTGTTTTGTCCTTTTCTTTGTCCACCTGGCAGGATTTCATTACGAACAGGTCAGCATGCTTTCTGAAATTAAATGTGTAGCATTCTAAAGAGGAGTAATCAATAATTAATTTGGTATAATGTGTTTAGTGTATACTATATTGTTGCAAAATTGGCAAAATCCTTAATTAACGCGGTCCACCTATTTGAACAGCTTTAGACTTAAATGACTATTCATTCCTGTGCAATTTTGAACTTAAATATTTTTTTCTGTAAAGTACTCTAACTTTGAGTTTTCATCCTAAGTGAATCATTACATTGCTACAAGTCAGTATCATGGGAAGTGCAACAAACATTCATAAATATATGGCAGCAGGCAAGGAGCAACGTCTGAAGAATGTTCTAATTAAGCAGGTATGTTTTGGCATTCTTTAAAATGCTAGACAGTAGCCTTAACCAACATCTGTGGCATATTACAACATGCTTTAGGTAAGTTTAACATTATATTGTTGTTTTCAAAATAATATAGCCATGAATAATAGTATATTAGATCTTGCAAATATATATTCTTAGACTTGCTGTAAAATATTACTTAGCGATGCCTTTCCCTAGACTACTTTCGTTCATATATTTAATAGAAATCTAGTGTAGAGTAAATGATTTGTGTGTGCTGTGAGATCTTCTACAGCAAAATAATAAGGTTTTATTGTCATGACTTAGAGGAAGCTAAATGGTTAGCTACTATTTGCCATGTAGCCGAGATGTGCTTCGTATTAGATATTTTCTTGTCCTCCCAAGGGTTCACTATGTTACCATTATTTTAGAGAATATAATTTAAAATGCATACATAATTGCTTTTTCACTGATATTTTTTTAAACTTTCTCAAAGATAAAGTACACCGTCAAAATATAAACAGATATGCATGAAAATTGCACTTGTTAAGATGTGACCTAATGATTCTTGATCCTCAGAAGATGATATTTTTATAGTACTGTATATCTGCCAGGCTCTAGTAATTTAGATGCTGTTCATAAAACTGCTATTGCATTATTATTTTATTTATGTAATCAGGAGGAATTGTCTAGTTGAGACACTAAAACAAAATAAAGTATGATAGGGCTAGTGAGCCTGTGCTGTTTTCCATTTTATTACAATGAAAAGTGAAGAGTTTCTTGGTGTGTGGGGCTGGAGCCAAGGCCATCTTAACTTACAGTATAGGCACATCAAGCAGCTGCCCAGGGCCCCACAATTTCCGGAGCCTTTGAGCAGGGAAGGTTGGTTGTCACACAATAAGAGTGGTAAGACAGCATGCTCTACCTGCCTCCCAGCCTGCAGCCAAACAGTGAATAGCTGTCAGCATGCTGATTGGGGAATGGCTGAAGCTATCCACCAGTCAGACTGCTGAAAGCCATACACTGTATAGAAACATGTTGAAGGCATGAAACTGCAGGAGGAGCAAGTTATGATTTTTTCGTAATTGGTTCCTGTGAATTGGGGTGTTGGGGCCCAGTGCATTGCTTTTCCCAGGGCCTACTATGATGTTAAGACAACCATGGCTGGAGTAAGGGACATTGGTAGCAGTGGGGACATTGATGCCCCAGTGGTAACAGTATGATGTACTGTATACAAGCCCTAAGACCTGTAAAAACTAAGAACTGTATAGAATAATCATCAACTTTTTTTTTAACAATGAATAATAATGCCAGTAAATAAGTAACTTTTGATAAAGAAAAAGAGCAATATTCTCATTCAAATAGGGACATCATATAAATTATGTAATAAAGAGTCAAGCCTTTCTATTCTGTACTAGAGGAACATTTATAAAATAAATAATATTGTATATCAATTGCAAGATGTGAACATATACAGTACACTGCTATTATTGCCATTATTTTGATATATGCAGGACAAATTAAGTTGCATTAAACTGCACTGTACAGTAGACATTATTATAAAGTCTTGTGGAAGTCGCTACCACTTGGAAACTGTTAATAAGTGCCATCGATTTCTTTGCGATTAATTTGTGATTTTTGTTATCTCTATTTTCTTTTTTGTTACACTGCAGGTGTAAAGTTAGTTATTAGTCTTCATCAGGCCTGGACTGGCCCACAGGGGTACAGGGGAAACCACCAGTGGGCCCCACTGCCTGGGGGCCCCACCTCCTGCTCTAAGGATCAGGTTCCAGACTGTGCACTTGAATTATATATTATACATATGTTACCTTATACTGGACTATGGTGTATTTTCTACAGTGCATTGCTGTTATTAATCTGTTATTAATCTGGTACATTATCATGCATGCAGCATCTGAATTTACTGTATATATTTATAAAGGGGCCCATACATTGCACTCTCTAATGGTTAGTCAAACCAATGAAGTGGCAGACCCCACCCCCTCTGCAGACTGACCACATCCCTAAACATGGGCCCCTACCACTACATTCCCACGGAGGGCCCTACATGCCCCAGTCTGACACTGGTCTTCATAACTTGATGATCGTGAATCCAGACTCTCAAAAAATAGTAATGTGACCTCAAGAAAATATAAGACTTTGGACCCTATATGTTAATATACTCTCATCGTGTTGTACAGTTTTAAAAAATATCTATTTTCTTATCAGTGAAGCAACCAGCTAAATTCTATGTGCACCTTTTCTTCATCTGAACCCACAAATGAAGATGAAGTATTGGCTCTCTTCTCACCTTTCTAATCTAGTACCTCTCCTCTTGATCATACAGTATACCCCTCCCAAATCGGTAGATCTCTGTCATCTGTGCTCATCCCAACCTTAACTAAAATCTGCAATCTCTCTCTCTGTCTTGCTGACTAGTATCTCTCTATAATTATTCAAGCCTCCAGTGATTACTCCTATTCTGAAAAAAAAAAACCCCACCACAAGGCAGAACCTTTTCCTAATAGTACAGTACAGTCTTTCTAAAGACAACTTGTGTTGGGATGATGGGATCCACATTGATCTTTATACAAACAATCATGTTAACTGTTTTCATGGAAATCCCTTAAACTTTAATTTCACTCTTGAAAATGCATTAGATCACAATCAGCCAACCACATTCTGTATCTAAAAATCATTTTGTGGCTTAGGACCCCTATTTAATTAAGTAGAATGGCCAGTTTTGTTCAACTGTTTCTAAGGCTCGAAATTATACCATAGTTGGTCCTATATGAAAATGACCCCCCCCCCCTTTGTCTTTCTTTGTCAAATTCTTTTTTACAATCTACGTAACACCATTTTAAATTAGCATTAGTATTTGCTATCGAGATTCTCTTCTCTTCCAATTTCCGAAATGATAATAATTTTACTATTTTCCGTTTTTAATTTCTTTTGTTTTCTCACCTATCCCAATTGTTTAACTTAATTGAAAATAAGTTAAAATCTCTTAGCAACAGATTTTCCTGAGCCACCATGCATGTGCCTGTTCTCATAGTATATTAAAAACTCTATAAATCACTAAGTCTTTGCATTTGCTATTGAAATTCTCTTCTCTTCCAATTTCCGAAATAATCATAATTTTACTATTTTCCATTTTAAATTTCTTTTGTTTTCTCACCTATCCCAATTGTTTAACTTAATTGAAAATAAGTTAAAATCTCTTAGCAGCAGATTTTCCTGAGCTACCATGCATGTGCGTGTTCTCATAATATATTAAAAACTCTATAAATCAATAATTTATTGTACTCTATAAATCACTAATACTTTGTATTGCTCTGTCTAAATTATTGATACTTCCCAATTCAAAAATTAACAGAAACAAGAGTCACAAAATACTGTAGTGGAACAAAAATGTACAGAATGAAACACATATAGTAGACGTACTTTACTGTACATTGATGAATCTTGTTCATACAGTGATGTGATAAAATTATATAAATAGATGATAAACCATGTAAAATAAGTAGTGGACAAACATTCAATTTATATGCTGTACAGTTGAAAACAAGGCTGAGCTACCTTGACCATAGACAGTTTTTTTTAAAGTTCATTGGCAGTGTCCACTTAAACTAACATTAATTACAGTTAGTCTATTACAAAGATTTTCTTGAAAAATAGAAGCTGTATAAAATTGTGTGGTTCATTATTATCACTGTACAAGGGCCTAGCTACTATAAGTGCAGGGCGTGCAGCTGTATGGGGCCCAGAGCTGGGAGGGCCTACCATCCCTGTCAAAGTAACATGTGTTGTATACGTTGCTCACCATTGGTGGGGCCTGCAATACAGTATATCTAGGTATGCCACTGATCCTACCCATTGTAAGGTGGTCTTAAATGAACCGCAGGGCATCATATTGTTACATATTAACATAGTAACAAAGTAACGTAGGTTGAAAAGAGGCAAAATGCCCATTGTCTTCAACCTGTATTCTGTATTAAGTTCAGTTGATTATAATGAACCTGCTGAAGAATGTTTTATGACTATCTAACAACTATAAATCATGTTTCACCCGGATTATCAACGTCAATATTTTAAATGTTATAACCTTAGATATCCTTTTCAATCATAAATTCATCCAATACTTTTTTAAATGCATTTACAGAGTCCACCATTACCACTTTCACTGGCAAGGAATTCCAAATCCTTATTGCCCTAACAGTGAAGAACCCTTTCCTCTGTTGCTTACGGAATTTTCTCTCCTCCAGCCTCAGCGAGTGCCCACGTGTCCTAAACAGAGTTATTTTAATAAATAATTCCTCTAATAACTATTTGTATTGCCCCTTTACATTGACACACGCAGGGGGGTTTCTGAGTACCCAGAAACCCCCTTGATAGACCACTTGTATTTTTCAGAGATGGAGACAGCCTTGTCTTCGTCTCTGCACTGGCTGAGGGCTACCCGCAGCCGCGATCAGAAGGGAGCTGCCATATAAGTCCAGGCCAGTGGTGCTGCCATGTCAGTCTAGTGGTGCTGCCATATAAGTCCAGGGGTTAAGCCATATTAGTTCAGGGGTACAAACCTATAAGTCCAGTACAGTGGTGCTGCCATATAAGTCTGGCGGAACGCCATATAATTCCCGGAGTAGTGCCATATAAGTCCAGTCCAGTGGTGATGCCATTTAAGGTCAGTGATACTGCCTTATAAGTCTAGGGGTACTGCCGTATAAGTACAGTAGAACTGCCGTATAAGTCCAGCAGTACTGCCATATAAGTTCAGGAGTACTGCTTTATAAGTCCAGGGGTACAACCCTATAAGTGCAGTCCAGTGGTGCTGCCATGTAAGTCCAGTGGTGCTGCAGTATAAGTCCAGGGGTACTGCCGTATAAGTCCAGTCCATTGGTGCTGCCGTACAAATACAGTGGTACTGCCGTATAAGTCCAGAAGTACTGCCATATAAGTCCAGCCCAGTGGTACTGCCATGTTAGTCCAGAAGTGCTGCAGTAAAAGTCCAGGGGTACTGCCATATAAGTCCAGATGAGTGGTGCTGCTGTATAAGTCCAGTGGTACTACCATATAAGTCCAGTCCAGTGAAGCTGCTATATAAGTGCAGCGGTATGGTGGTGTATGTCCAGGGGTACTGCCGTATAAGTCCAGTGGAATTGCCATATAAGTCCAGAGGTATTGCCATTTAAGTCCAGTAGTACTGCCGTATAAGTCCAGTGGTACTGCCGTATAAGTACAGGAGTACTGCCGTATAATTCCAGGGGTACTGCCATATAAGTCCAGGCCAGTGGTGCTGCCATGTAAGTCCAGTGGTGCTGCCATATAAGTCCAGGGGTTAAGCCATATTAGTTCAGGGGTACAAACCTATAAGTCCAGTACAGTGGTGCTGCCATATAAGTCTGGCGGAACGCCATATAATTCCCGGAGTAGTGCCATAAAAGTCCAGTCCAGTGGTGATGCCATTTAAGGTCAGTGATATTGCCTTATAAGTCTAGGGGTACTGCCATATAAGTACAGTAGAACTGCCGTATAAGTCCAGCAGTACTGCCATATAAGTCCAGGAGTACTGCTTTATAAGTCCAGCAGTATTGCTGTATAAGTCCAGGAGTACTGCCATATAAGTCCAGTCCAGTGGTGCTGTCATATAAGTCCAGTGGTGCTGCAGTATAAGTCCAAGGGTACTGCCATAGAAGTTCAGTCCAGTGGTGCTGCCGTATAAGTTGAGGAATACTGCCGTATAAGTCCAGTCCATTGGTGATGCAATATAAGTCCAGTGGTGCTGCCATATAAGTCCAGGGGTACTGCCATATAAATACAGTCCAGTGGTGCTGCCATGTAAGTCCAGTCCAGTGGTGCTGCCGTTTAAGTCTAGCGGTACTGCCATATATGTCTAGGGGTACTGCGGTATAAGTCCAGTGAAATTGTTGTATAAGTCCAGCAATATTGCCGTATAAATCCAGGAGTACTGCCATATAAGTCCAGTCCAGTGGTGCTGTCATATAAGTCCAGTGGTGCTGCCGTATAAGTCCAGGGGTACTGACGTATAAGTCCAGTCCAGTGGTGCTGCCTTATAAGTCCAGTGGTACTGCCGTATAATCCAGAGGTACTGCCGTATAAGTCCAGTCTAGTGGTGCTGCAGTAAAAGTCCAGGGGTACTACCGTATAAGTCCAGTCCAGTGGTGCTGCCATATAAGTCCAGCGGTACTGCCGTACAAGTGCAGGGGTACTGCCATATAAATATAGTAGAATTGCTGTATAAGTCAAGTGGTACTGCTGTATAAGTCCAGTGGTACTGCCGTATAAGTCCAGTGGCACTGCTGTATAAGTCCAGGAGTACTGCCGCATAAATTTAGTCCAGTTCTATTGCCATGTAAATCCAGTGTTGCTGCCATATAAGCCCAGCTGTACTATCATATAAGTCCAGTTGTACTGCTGTATAAGTCATGGGGTACTGCCGTATACGTTCAGCGGTACTGTCGTATAAGTCATGGGGTACTACCTTTTTAGTCCAGTCCAGTTGTGCTGCCGTATAAGTCCAGTCCAGTGGTGCTGCCATATAAGTCTAGCGGCACGGCGGTATAAGTCCAGTGGTACTGCCATATAAGTCCAGTGGAACTGCCGTATTATTCCAGAGGTACTGCCTTTTAAGTCCAGTGGTACTGCTGTATAAGTCCAGTGGTACTACCGTATAAGTCCAGTAAATACTACCATATAAATCCAGGGGTACTGCCATATAATTCCAGAACAGTGGTGCTGCCGTGTAAGTCCAGTGGTGCTGCCATATAAGTCCAGGGGTACAGCCATATAAGTCCAGGGGTACTAACTTATAAGTCCAGTCCAGTGGTGATGCCATATAAGTCCAGTGGTGCTGCCATATAAGTCCACAGATACTGTCGAATAAATCCAGTCCAGTGGTGCTGTCGTATAACTCCAGTCCAGTGGTGCTGCCATTTAAGTCCAGTAGTAAAGCCATATAAGTCTAGGGGTACTGTCGTAGAAGTCCAGTGGAACTGCCATATAAGTCCAGCAGTACTGCCGTATAAGTCCAGGAGTACTGCCGTATAAGTCCAGTTCAGTGGTGCTGCCATGTAAGTCCAGTGGTGCTGCAATATAAGTCCAGTGGTACTGCTGTATAAATCCAGTCCATTGGTGCTGCCGTATAAGTCCAGTTGTACTGCCGTATAAATCCAGTCCAGTGGATCTGCCATATAAGTCCACCGGTACTGCCGTATAAGACCAGCGGTACTGCCATATTACTCCAGGAGTAGTGCCGTAGAAGTCCAATCAAGTGGTGCTGCCATATAAGTACAATCCAGTGGTGCTGCCATTCAAGTCCAGCGGTACTGACGTAGAAGTCTAGGGGTACTGCCGTATAAATCAAGTGAAACTGCTGTATAAGTCCAGGAGTACTGCCTTATAAATCCAGTCCAGTGGTGCTGACATGTAAGTCCAGTGGTGCTGCAGTATAAGTCCAGGGGTACTGCCATATAGGTCCAGTCCAGTGTTTCTGACATATAAGTCCAGGGGTACTGCCATATTAGTCCAGGGGTACTGCTGTATAAGTCCTGTCCAGTGGTGCTGTCATATAGGTTCAGTATAGTGGTGCTTCTGTATAAGTCCAGTCCAGTGGTGCTGACGTATAAGTCCAGCGGTACTGCTGTATAAGTCCAGCAGTACTGCCATATAAGTCCAGGTGTACTGCCGTATAAGTTCAGTCAAGTGGTGCTGCCGTATAAGTACAGTGGAGCTGCCATATAAGTCTAGGGGTACTGCCATATAAGTCCAGTGCAGTGGTGCTGCCATATAAGTCTGGTGCTACGGCCATAAAGGCCAGGAATAGTGCCATATAAATCCAGTCCAGTGGTGCTGCCATATAAGTCCAGTCCAGTGGTGCAGCCATTTAAGTCCAGAGGTACTGCCATATAAGTCATGGGGTATTGTCGTATAAATCCAGTGTAACTGTCGTATAAGTCCAGGAGTACTGCCGTATAAGTCATGGGGTACTGCCGTATAAGTCCAGTCCATTGTTTCTGCCGTATAAGTCCAGTGGTACTGCCAAATTAGTCCATAGGTACTGCCACATAAGTCCAGTCCAGTGGTGCTGCAGTTTAAGTCCAGTGGTGCTGCAATATATGTCCAGGGGTACTGCCGTATAAGCCCAGTCAGTGGTGCTGTCGTATAAGTTCAGTCCAGTAGTTCTGCCATATAAGTCCAGCGGTACTCCCATATAAGTCCAGTCCAGTGGTGCTGCCATGTAAGTCCAGTCCAGTGGTGCTGCCGTTTAAGTCCAGCGGTACTGCCATATATGTCTAGGGGTACTGCGGTATAAGTCCAGTGGAATTGCTGTATAAGTCCAGCAGTATTGCCATATAAGTCCAGGAGTTCTGCCATATAAGTCCAGTCCAGTGGTGCTGCCATATAAGTCCAGTGGTGCTGCCGTATAAGTCCAGGGGTACTGACGTATAAGTCCAGTCCAGTGGTGCTGCTGTATAAGTCCTGTGGTACTGCCGTATAATCCAGAGGTACTGCCGTATATGTCCAGTCTAGTGGTGCTGCAGTAAAAGTCCAGGGGTACTGCCATATAAGTCCAGTCCAGTGGTGCTGCCATATAAGTCCAGCAGTACTGTCGTATAAGTCCAGCGGTACTGCCATATAAGTCCAGGGGTACTGCCATATAACTACAGTCCAGTGATGCTGCCGTATAAATCCAGTGATGCTGCAGTATAAGTCCAAGGGTACTGCCGTAGAAGTTCAGTCCAGTGGTGCTGCCGTATAAGTTGAGGAAAACTGCTGTATAAGTCCAGTCCGTTGGTGATGCCATATAAGTCCAGTGGTGCTGCCATATAAGTCCAGGGGTACTGCCATATAAATACAGTCCAGTGGTGCTGCCGTATGTGTCCAGTGGTGCTGCCATATAAGAAAAAAAGCAATTGTTTCCCCAGCACCCTGAATGATAACAGTAACCAGATATAAATCCCACATGATAATAGAATTCAGAGATCTTCGTTACACATATTTGCGCAAATGTGTGGTTAAGCCCCAAAGCCGCATCAAGGCCTCTCTGTATATTTGGGGTCCCTAGCGCTATATCTAGGTGCAGAGTGTGGCACCCCAAAACACCAGAATGAGCCAGAAAGCCCAGCGTGGCATACCAGTGTAAAAAACTATAGTGTTAATAAATTAGTATTTAGGAAGCCGAAGCTATAGAGGGGGTGATACAAACATGAAATGTAATTAAAATAGAGAAATAGTGTTAGAAAATTAATAAGTGAAAAGTGTTAATAGAATGTAAAGGTATGCCACACTAAAGCCATCCAGCTCAGCCAGTCCAGAGGCACCACACCTCACACCTCCATTACCCCAATCTGGGTCTAATATTAACCAGCAAGGAGCCACATGATAATGGCTCCTTACTAAAATATGTCTAAGCTAAGAGCTACCTACCTTGGAGCAACCCCATAATGCTCCATGTGGCATGTCAGGGCCTGCACCTCCTCCTAATGCAGGAACCTCTCTGCCTCTCACAACAGACATATAGATTGGTAAATGCTCAATTAGCTTAGTGATATCATTCAGGTGCTCGAAAGGAAGGGGTATTTCTGAACAAGAAAAAAAGCAATTGTTTCCCCAGCACCCTGAATGATAACAGTAACCAGATATAAATCCCACATGATAATAGAATTCAGAGATCTTCGTTACACATATTTGCGCAAATGTGTGGTTAAGCCCCAAAGCCGCATCAAGGCCTCTCTGTATATTTGGGGTCCCTAGCGCTATATCTAGGTGCAGAGTGTGGCACCCCAAAACACCAGAATGAGCCAGAAAGCCCAGCGTGGCATACCAGTGTAAAAAACTATAGTGTTAATAAATTAGTATTTAGGAAGCCGAAGCTATAGAGGGGGTGATACAAACATGAAATGTAATTAAAATAGAGAAATAGTGTTAGAAAATTAATAAGTGAAAAGTGTTAATAGAATGTAAAGGTATGCCACACTAAAGCCATCCAGCTCAGCCAGTCCAGAGGCACCACACCTCACACCTCCATTACCCCAATCTGGGTCTAATATTAACCAGCAAGGAGCCACATGATAATGGCTCCTTACTAAAATATGTCTAAGCTAAGAGCTACCTACCTTGGAGCAACCCCATAATGCTCCATGTGGCATGTCAGGGCCTGCACCTCCTCCTAATGCAGGAACCTCTCTGCCTCTCACAACAGACATATAGATTGGTAAATGCTCAATTAGCTTAGTGATATCATTCAGGTGCTCGAAAGGAAGGGGTATTTCTGAACAAGAAAAAAAGCAATTGTTTCCCCAGCACCCTGAATGATAACAGTAACCAGATATAAATCCCACATGATAATAGAATTCAGAGATCTTCGTTACACATATTTGCGCAAATGTGTGGTTAAGCCCCAAAGCCGCATCAAGGCCTCTCTGTATATTTGGGGTCCCTAGCGCTATATCTAGGTGCAGAGTGTGGCACCCCAAAACACCAGAATGAGCCAGAAAGCCCAGCGTGGCATACCAGTGTAAAAAACTATAGTGTTAATAAATTAGTATTTAGGAAGCCGAAGCTATAGAGGGGGTGATACAAACATGAAATGTAATTAAAATAGAGAAATAGTGTTAGAAAATTAATAAGTGAAAAGTGTTAATAGAATGTAAAGGTATGCCACACTAAAGCCATCCAGCTCAGCCAGTCCAGAGGCACCACACCTCACACCTCCATTACCCCAATCTGGGTCTAATATTAACCAGCAAGGAGCCACATGATAATGGCTCCTTACTAAAATATGTCTAAGCTAAGAGCTACCTACCTTGGAGCAACCCCATAATGCTCCATGTGGCATGTCAGGGCCTGCACCTCCTCCTAATGCAGGAACCTCTCTGCCTCTCTCAACAGACATATAGATTGGTAAATGCTCAATTAGCTTAGTGATATCATTCAGGTGCTCGAAAGGAAGGGGTATTTCTGAACAAGAAAAAAAGCAATTGTTTCCCCAGCACCCTGAATGATAACAGTAACCAGATATAAATCCCACATGATAATAGAATTCAGAGATCTTCATTACACATATTTGCGCAAATGTGTGGTTAAGCCCCAAAGCGGCATCAAGGCCTCTCTTTATATTTGGGGTCCCTAGCGCTATATCTAGGTGCAGAGTGTGGCACCCCAAAACACCAGAATGAGCCAGAAAGCCCAGCGTGGCATACCAGTGTAAAAAACTATAGTGTTAATAAATTAGTATTTAGGAAGCCGAAGCTATAGAGGGGGTGATACAAACATGAAATGTTATTAAAATAGAGAAATAGTGTTAGAAAATTAATAAGTGAAAAGTGTTAACAGAATGTAAAGGTATGCCACACTAAAGCCATCCAGCTCAGCCAGTCCTGAGGCACCACACCTCACACCTCCATTACCCCAATCTGGGTCTAATATTAACCAGCAAGGAGCCACATGATAATGGCTCCTTACTAAAATATGTCTAAGCTAAGAGCTACCTACCTTGGAGCAACCCCATAATGCTCCATGTGGCATGTCAGGGCCTGCACCTCCTCCTAATGCAGGAACCTCTCTGCCTCTCACAACAGACATATAGATTGGTAAATGCTCAATTAGCTTAGTGATATCATTCAGGTGCTCGAAAGGAAGGGGTATTTCTGAACAAGAAAAAAAGCAATTGTTTCCCCAGCACCCTGAATGATAACAGTAACCAGATATAAATCCCACATGTTAATAGAATTCAGAGATCTTCGTTACACATATTTGCGCAAATGTGTGGTTAAGCCCCAAAGCCGCATCAAGGCCTCTCTGTATATTTGGGGTCCCTAGCGCTATATCTAGGTGCAGAGTGTGGCACCCCAAAACACCAGAATGAGCCAGAAAGCCCAGCGTGGCATACCAGTGTAAAAAACTATAGTGTTAATAAATTAGTATTTAGGAAGCCGAAGCTATTGAGGGGGTGATACAAACATGAAATGTAATTAAAATAGAGAAATAGTGTTAGAAAATTAATAAGTGAAAAGTGTTAATAGAATGTAAAGGTATGCCACACTAAAGCCATCCAGCTCAGCCAGTCCAGAGGCACCACACCTCACACCTCCATTACCCCAATCTGGGTCTAATATTAACCAGCAAGGAGCCACATGATAATGGCTCCTTACTAAAATATGTCTAAGCTAAGAGCTACCTACCTTGGAGCAA
The DNA here is from genome assembly GCF_028390025.1 of Pseudophryne corroboree. Taxonomy (NCBI): domain Eukaryota; kingdom Metazoa; phylum Chordata; class Amphibia; order Anura; family Myobatrachidae; genus Pseudophryne; species Pseudophryne corroboree. The sequence goes on along the minus strand of NC_086454.1, from coordinate 278,790,372 downwards.
CCCCATAATGCTCCATGTGGCATGTCAGGGCCTGCACCTCCTCCTAATGCAGGAACCTCTCTGCCTCTCTCAACAGACATATAGATTGGTAAATGCTCAATTAGCTTAGTGATATCATTCAGGTGCTCGAAAGGAAGGGGTATTTCTGAACAAGAAAAAAAGCAATTGTTTCCCCAGCACCCTGAATGATAACAGTAACCAGATATAAATCCCACATGATAATAGAATTCAGAGATCTTCATTACACATATTTGCGCAAATGTGTGGTTAAGCCCCAAAGCGGCATCAAGGCCTCTCTTTATATTTGGGGTCCCTAGCGCTATATCTAGGTGCAGAGTGTGGCACCCCAAAACACCAGAATGAGCCAGAAAGCCCAGCGTGGCATACCAGTGTAAAAAACTATAGTGTTAATAAATTAGTATTTAGGAAGCCGAAGCTATAGAGGGGGTGATACAAACATGAAATGTTATTAAAATAGAGAAATAGTGTTAGAAAATTAATAAGTGAAAAGTGTTAACAGAATGTAAAGGTATGCCACACTAAAGCCATCCAGCTCAGCCAGTCCTGAGGCACCACACCTCACACCTCCATTACCCCAATCTGGGTCTAATATTAACCAGCAAGGAGCCACATGATAATGGCTCCTTACTAAAATATGTCTAAGCTAAGAGCTACCTACCTTGGAGCAACCCCATAATGCTCCATGTGGCATGTCAGGGCCTGCACCTCCTCCTAATGCAGGAACCTCTCTGCCTCTCACAACAGACATATAGATTGGTAAATGCTCAATTAGCTTAGTGATATCATTCAGGTGCTCGAAAGGAAGGGGTATTTCTGAACAAGAAAAAAAGCAATTGTTTCCCCAGCACCCTGAATGATAACAGTAACCAGATATAAATCCCACATGTTAATAGAATTCAGAGATCTTCGTTACACATATTTGCGCAAATGTGTGGTTAAGCCCCAAAGCCGCATCAAGGCCTCTCTGTATATTTGGGGTCCCTAGCGCTATATCTAGGTGCAGAGTGTGGCACCCCAAAACACCAGAATGAGCCAGAAAGCCCAGCGTGGCATACCAGTGTAAAAAACTATAGTGTTAATAAATTAGTATTTAGGAAGCCGAAGCTATTGAGGGGGTGATACAAACATGAAATGTAATTAAAATAGAGAAATAGTGTTAGAAAATTAATAAGTGAAAAGTGTTAATAGAATGTAAAGGTATGCCACACTAAAGCCATCCAGCTCAGCCAGTCCAGAGGCACCACACCTCACACCTCCATTACCCCAATCTGGGTCTAATATTAACCAGCAAGGAGCCACATGATAATGGCTCCTTACTAAAATATGTCTAAGCTAAGAGCTACCTACCTTGGAGCAACCCCATAATGCTCCATGTGGCATGTCAGGGCCTGCACCTCCTCCTAATGCAGGAACCTCTCTGCCTCTCACAACAGACATATAGATTGGTAAATGCTCAATTAGCTTAGTGATATCATTCAGGTGCTCAAAAGGAAGGGGTATTTCTGAACAAGAAAAAAAGCAATTGTTTCCCCAGCACCCTGAATGATAACAGTAACCAGATATAAATCCCACATGATAATAGAATTCAGAGATCTTCGTTACACATATTTGCGCAAATGTGTGGTTAAGCCCCAAAGCCGCATCAAGGCCTCTCTGTATATTTGGGGTCCCTAGCGCTATATCTAGGTGCAGAGTGTGGCACCCCAAAACACCAGAATGAGCCAGAAAGCCCAGCGTGGCATACCAGTGTAAAAAACTATAGTGTTAATAAATTTGTATTTAGGAAGCCGAAGCTATAGAGGGGGTGATACAAACATGAAATGTAATTAAAATAGAGAAATAGTGTTAGAAAATTAATAAGTGAAAAGTGTTAATAGAATGTAAAGGTATGCCACACTAAAGCCATCCAGCTCAGCCAGTCCAGAGGCACCACACCTCACACCTCCATTACCCCAATCTGGGTCTAATATTAACCAGCAAGGAGCCACATGATAATGGCTCCTTACTAAAATATGTCTAAGCTAAGAGCTACCTACCTTGGAGCAACCCCATAATGCTCCATGTGGCATGTCAGGGCCTGCACCTCCTCCTAATGCAGGAACCTCTCTGCCTCTCACAACAGACATATAGATTGGTAAATGCTCAATTAGCTTAGTGATATCATTCAGGTGCTCGAAAGGAAGGGGTATTTCTGAACAAGAAAAAAAGCAATTGTTTCCCCAGCACCCTGAATGATAACAGTAACCAGATATAAATCCCACATGATAATAGAATTCAGAGATCTTCGTTACACATATTTGCGCAAATGTGTGGTTAAGCCCCAAAGCCGCATCAAGGCCTCTCTGTATATTTGGGGTCCCTAGCGCTATATCTAGGTGCAGAGTGTGGCACCCCAAAACACCAGAATGAGCCAGAAAGCCCAGCGTGGCATACCAGTGTAAAAAACTATAGTGTTAATAAATTAGTATTTAGGAAGCCGAAGCTATAGAGGGGGTGATACAAACATGAAATGTAATTAAAATAGAGAAATAGTGTTAGAAAATTAATAAGTGAAAAGTGTTAATAGAATGTAAAGGTATGCCACACTAAAGCCATCCAGCTCAGCCAGTCCAGAGGCACCACACCTCACACCTCCATTACCCCAATCTGGGTCTAATATTAACCAGCAAGGAGCCACATGATAATGGCTCCTTACTAAAATATGTCTAAGCTAAGAGCTACCTACCTTGGAGCAACCCCATAATGCTCCATGTGGCATGTCAGGGCCTGCACCTCCTCCTAATGCAGGAACCTCTCTGCCTCTCACAACAGACATATAGATTGGTAAATGCTCAATTAGCTTAGTGATATCATTCAGGTGCTCGAAAGGAAGGGGTATTTCTGAACAAGAAAAAAAGCAATTGTTTCCCCAGCACCCTGAATGATAACAGTAACCAGATATAAATCCCACATGATAATAGAATTCAGAGATCTTCATTACACATATTTGCGCAAATGTGTGGTTAAGCCCCAAAGCCGCATCAAGGCCTCTCTGTATATTTGGGGTCCCTAGCGCTATATCTAGGTGCAGAGTGTGGCACCCCAAAACACCAGAATGAGCCAGAAAGCCCAGCGTGGCATACCAGTGTAAAAAACTATAGTGTTAATAAATTAGTATTTAGGAAGCCGAAGCTATAGAGGGGGTGATACAAACATGAAATGTAATTAAAATAGAGAAATAGTGTTAGAAAATTAATAAGTGAAAAGTGTTAATAGAATGTAAAGGTATGCACACTAAAGCCATCCAGCTCAGCCAGTCCAGAGGCACCACACCTCACACCTCCATTACCCCAATCTGGGTCTAATATTAACCAGCAAGGAGCCACATGATAATGGCTCCTTACTAAAATATGTCTAAGCTAAGAGCTACCTACCTTGGAGCAACCCCATAATGCTCCATGTGGCATGTCAGGGCCTGCACCTCCTCCTAATGCAGGAACCTCTCTGCCTCTCACAACAGACATATAGATTGGTAAATGCTCAATTAGCTTAGTGATATCATTCAGGTGCTCGAAAGGAAGGGGTATTTCTGAACAAGAAAAAAAGCAATTGTTTCCCCAGCACCCTGAATGATAACAGTAACCAGATATAAATCCCACATGATAATAGAATTCAGAGATCTTCGTTACACATATTTGCGCAAATGTGTGGTTAAGCCCCAAAGCCGCATCAAGGCCTCTCTGTATATTTGGGGTCCCTAGCGCTATATCTAGGTGCAGAGTGTGGCACCCCAAAACACCAGAATGAGCCAGAAAGCCCAGCGTGGCATACCAGTGTAAAAAACTATAGTGTTAATAAATTAGTATTTAGGAAGCCGAAGCTATAGAGGGGGTGATACAAACATGAAATGTAATTAAAATAGAGAAATAGTGTTAGAAAATTAATAAGTGAAAAGTGTTAATAGAATGTAAAGGTATGCCACACTAAAGCCATCCAGCTCAGCCAGTCCAGAGGCACCACACCTCACACCTCCATTACCCCAATCTGGGTCTAATATTAACCAGCAAGGAGCCACATGATAATGGCTCCTTACTAAAATATGTCTAAGCTAAGAGCTACCTACCTTGGAGCAACCCCATAATGCTCCATGTGGCATGTCAGGGCCTGCACCTCCTCCTAATGCAGGAACCTCTCTGCCTCTCACAACAGACATATAGATTGGTAAATGCTCAATTAGCTTAGTGATATCATTCAGGTGCTCGAAAGGAAGGGGTATTTCTGAACAAGAAAAAAAGCAATTGTTTCCCCAGCACCCTGAATGATAACAGTAACCAGATATAAATCCCACATGATAATAGAATTCAGAGATCTTCGTTACACATATTTGCGCAAATGTGTGGTTAAGCCCCAAAGCCGCATCAAGGCCTCTCTGTATATTTGGGGTCCCTAGCGCTATATCTAGGTGCAGAGTGTGGCACCCCAAAACACCAGAATGAGCCAGAAAGCCCAGCGTGGCATACCAGTGTAAAAAACTATAGTGTTAATAAATTAGTATTTAGGAAGCCGAAGCTATAGAGGGGGTGATACAAACATGAAATGTAATTAAAATAGAGAAATAGTGTTAGAAAATTAATAAGTGAAAAGTGTTAATAGAATGTAAAGGTATGCACACTAAAGCCATCCAGCTCAGCCAGTCCAGAGGCACCACACCTCACACCTCCATTACCCCAATCTGGGTCTAATATTAACCAGCAAGGAGCCACATGATAATGGCTCCTTACTAAAATATGTCTAAGCTAAGAGCTACCTACCTTGGAGCAACCCCATAATGCTCCATGTGGCATGTCAGGGCCTGCACCTCCTCCTAATGCAGGAACCTCTCTGCCTCTCACAACAGACATATAGATTGGTAAATGCTCAATTAGCTTAGTGATATCATTCAGGTGCTCGAAAGGAAGGGGTATTTCTGAACAAGAAAAAAAGCAATTGTTTCCCCAGCACCCTGAATGATAACAGTAACCAGATATAAATCCCACATGATAATAGAATTCAGAGATCTTCGTTACACATATTTGCGCAAATGTGTGGTTAAGCCCCAAAGCCGCATCAAGGCCTCTCTGTATATTTGGGGTCCCTAGCGCTATATCTAGGTGCAGAGTGTGGCACCCCAAAACACCAGAATGAGCCAGAAAGCCCAGCGTGGCATACCAGTGTAAAAAACTATAGTGTTAATAAATTAGTATTTAGGAAGCCGAAGCTATAGAGGGGGTGATACAAACATGAAATGTAATTAAAATAGAGAAATAGTGTTAGAAAATTAATAAGTGAAAAGTGTTAATAGAATGTAAAGGTATGCCACACTAAAGCCATCCAGCTCAGCCAGTCCAGAGGCACCACACCTCACACCTCCATTACCCCAATCTGGGTCTAATATTAACCAGCAAGGAGCCACATGATAATGGCTCCTTACTAAAATATGTCTAAGCTAAGAGCTACCTACCTTGGAGCAACCCCATAATGCTCCATGTGGCATGTCAGGGCCTGCACCTCCTCCTAATGCAGGAACCTCTCTGCCTCTCACAACAGACATATAGATTGGTAAATGCTCAATTAGCTTAGTGATATCATTCAGGTGCTCGAAAGGAAGGGGTATTTCTGAACAAGAAAAAAAGCAATTGTTTCCCCAGCACCCTGAATGATAACAGTAACCAGATATAAATCCCACATGATAATAGAATTCAGAGATCTTCGTTACACATATTTGCGCAAATGTGTGGTTAAGCCCCAAAGAGGAGAGCTTCTGAGCATACAGAAAGCTCTGAATGGCAGAGCTCTCTGCTTCACTGACTGGATACAGATGGCTGAGGGAGATGCTCCTGCGGATACCCAGCAGCAACAGCTCCGCTAGCAAGCCATCTGCTATTGAAGTCCGGCGGTCAACCTCGGAATACAGAGAAAGTGATTGCGTTTGTGTAAGTATGATGATTGGTGTGTGTGTGTGTGTGTGTGTGTGTTTGTGTGTGTGTGTGTGTGTGTGTGTTGTATATGTGCCTGATGTGTGTGTGTATGCATGCTATGCAGGGCCGGCGCTACCACTAGGCAGCTTTAGGCAGCTGCCTATGGGCGGCGACCACTGGAGGGCGGCACTGCACACTGAATGAATCCGACAACGCTTTATCACCCTGCTGACAATAGTTCAACATGAGTTCAACGTGAGTGGGTCATCCCCCGCCCCCATCAACCCGCTCCCCCGCTCCCGAACGTTACCTTCAGTGTTCGTAAATACGTGCCAGGGTGGGTGGGTCCCCTGGGACGTGCTGCACGGATATTGGTTTGTTTTAATGATTGAAGTCTGCCTTTGCCCGACTGCAGAAGTGGAGGAGGAGCCAGCCTGCGAGGGGGACAGCAATCATTAAAATAAACCAATATCAGTGCCACGCGTCCCAGGGGAGTTTGTACAGCCCTCCCTCCCTCTCTCTTCCCTCCTCCCCGGGAACTAAGGAACAGCAGCGCCGCCGTTCTTCACATCACCCTCCAACAGTGGCTACCTACGATGCTGTTCCAGCACAGCACACAGAGGAAATGTGCAGTGCAGAACGATGTAAGGTAACTCACACTGGCTCTGTCTGTTCTGCTGTGACATACACATTCAGGCTGAAGCACCCGGCAGCGCTCCGTCTCCAGCTCCGGCTGACCGGTCACTGCTCCCTGCTGCACGTGTACAGAAACACTGACTGAAGTAATGCATAGTACACAGTAGTGTCTGCCACAGCTTCTAGGAATGTGCTACACTGCCCCCCCCCCCTCCCCCATGGGAATCTGTGACTGTTAACACCTTATCCCCCAGGACAATCTCAATTTGCAGAGAAACTTCAGCCATGTAGTTCTGGTTTCTGCTATTGGTTTAGAAAGGTTCACAATACACAGAAAGTTCTCTTCAGGAGCATCATGCAGAGAAGGTGTAGGTGCGGTATATAGGGATGGTGTAGGTATGGTATATAGGGATGGTGTAGGTGCGGTATATAGGGATGGTGTAGGTATGGTATATAGGGATGGTGTAGGTGCGGTATATAGGGATGGTGTAGGTGCGGTATATAGAGATGGTGTAGGTGCGGTATATAGAGATGGTGAAGGTGCGGTATATAGAGATGGTGAAGGTGCGGTATATAGAGATGGTGTAGGTGCGGTATATAGAGATGTTGAAGGTGCGGTATATAGAGATGGTGAAGGTGCGGTATATAGAGATGGTGTAGGTGCGGCATATAGAGAAGGTGTGGGTGCGGCATATAGAGATGGTGTAGGTGCGGCATATAGAGATGGTGTAGGTGCGGCATATAGAGAAGGTGTAGGTGCGGTATATAGAGAGGGTGTAGGTGCGGTATATAGAGATGGTGTAGGTGCGGTATATAGAGAGGGTGTAGGTGCGGCATATAGAGAAGGTGTAGGTGCGGTATATAGGGATGGTGTAGGTGCGGCATATAGGGATGGTGTAGGTGCGGCATATAGAGATGGTGTAGGTGCGGCATATAGAGAAGGTGTAGGTGCAGTATATAGAGATGGTGAAGGTGCGGCATATAGAGAAGGTGTAGGTGCGGTATATAGAGATGGTGAAGGTGCGGCATATAGAGAAGGTGTAGGTGCGGCATATAGAGATGGTGTAGGTGCGGCATATAGAGAAGGTGTAGGTGCGGCATATAGAGATGGTGTAGGTGCGACATATAGGGATGGTGTAGGTGCGGCATATAGAGATGGTGAAGGTATGGTATATAGAGAAGGTGTAGGTGCGGTATATAGAGGTGTAGGTGCGGTATATAGTGATGGTGTAGGTGCGGTATATAGAGATGGTGAAGGTGCGGTATATAGAGATGGTGAAGGTATGGTATATAGAGAAGGTGTAGGTGCGGTATATAGAGAAGGTGTAGGTGCGGTATATAGTGATGGTGTAGGTGCGGCATATAGAGATGGTGTAGGTGCGGCATATAGGGATGGTGTAGGTGCGGCATATAGAGATGGTGTAGGTGCGGCATATAGAGAAGGTGTAGGTGCGGCATATAGAGAAGGTGTAGGTGCGGTATATAGAGATCGTGTAGGTTCGGTATATAGAGATGGTGTAGGTGCGGTATATAGGGATGGTGTAGGAGCGGTATATAGAGATGGTGTAGGTGCGGTATATAGAGATGGTGTAGGTGCGGCATATAGGGATGGTGTAGGTGCGGCATATAGGGATGGTGTAGGTGCGGTATATAGAGAAGGTGTAGGTGCGGTATATAGTGATGGTGTAGGTGCGGTATATAGAGATGGTGAAGGTATGGTATATAGAGAAGGTGTAGGTGCGGTATATAGAGAAGGTGTAGGTGCGGTATATAGTGATGGTGTAGGTGCGGTATATAGAGATGGTGAAGGTATGGTATATAGAGATGGTGAAGGTATGGTATATAGAGATGGTGAAGGTATGGTATATAGAGATGGTGAAGGTATGGTATATAGAGATGGTGTAGGTGTGGTATATAGAGATAGTGTAGGTGCGGTATATAAAGAAGGTGTAGGTGCGGCATATAGAGATGGGACCCAGAAACAGGTGAATAGGACCCCATTTTTTGTAAGTAATGGGTCACCGGGACCCACAAGCTTTTTCACTCACCGCGATCCCCCCCCCCCCCCGCGCAATTATGCTCCTGAATGTTGCTTCCTCCTCTCTGTATCATTACCAGCCCCCCCCCCCCCCTCCCGCGATTGTGCTCCCAAATGTTACCCGCTGCCTCCCCACCTCCTGCATCTTGTGCTGCCAGGGCCAGGCTGAGGAGTGTCAAGACCTCCCCTTTGCACTAAAGACACAGCAACATTAGGACCTGGGACAACCTCAATGACCATGCGCCCTCCCGCCCCCGGCTGTTGCTGCTGTGTGGCTGATCCTGACATTGAGCTGCCCTGAGCCGCTGAACAGCTGCAGCTACTGTACCACACTTTTCCAGTTATCTGGCTAGACACATAGCGGCTGCGGATGACAGCTGCCTCCCGGGCTCCTCCCAGCCAGCTGCGCAGTGCAAGGTGGCACTAGGTGAGCACTACTGGGTGCATTGTTTGTGTGTGGGTGACATTGTGGGTTACATTGGGTGAATGCTGTATATGGGTGCCAGTGAATGACTGCTGTGTGTGGGTGACATTGGGTGACTGCTGTGTGTGAATGTGTGCGACAGTGGGTGACTCCTGTGTGAGTGACTGTGCCAAGTTTAAATTGCCACCATATCTGCGGGGTGCTCCTGATTTGAGATGTCTATGTTGGGAATGGAGCTGCATTGGATGAGAAATTGCATTGGGGAGAGGGGCTAGGGGTTAAAGAAAAGAAAGCTAGTGAGAGGTGTGGGGCTGAGAGAAGGAATCAGGTAGGCAGTGGGGCAAGGATGCAGGCAGGGAGTGAAACAAGCAATGAGAGGTGCGGGGAATGAGGGGGTGGGCGTGGGCAGGGGTTGAGAGGGAAGAAGGAGCCGAATGGGTAGCAGGCAAAATGCAAGGAGTAAGTAAAGGTGAGAGACACAGGCATTCAGACACCAAGGAGAGCAAGTGTTTTTTTTGGGGGGGGGGGGGGGGGGGGGGTTAGGCTGAAGTTTTGCCTAGGGTGCCGAGATACCTTGCACCGGCCCTGATGCTTTGTGTGCATTTGTGTATCTACTGTGTGCTAGTGTGAATGTACTCTGCAGGTGCTGGCAAATAAGGCTTTTTATTTGGTTCATTTGTTTCTTTTTGCTGTATGTGTGACTATATTTGTGTGTGTGTACTGTGTGTATACTATGTGTGTGTTTTTAAGTATACTTCATGTGAATATGTGTATGTATATATGTATAAAATAAATATATATATATATATATTTATATATATATAGTATATATGATTCATCTAACACGGAGGCACCCGGTGCAGCAATATTTTCTAAAGGAGAGCCGGATCACATGGACAGTGTATATATATATATATATATATATATATATATACATACACACACACACGGAACCCCCCCCCCCAGGAAAATCCTGCGTTTGCCACTGCTTTACATATTTGAAGACATTAATAATGTCTCCTCTTAGACGCCTCTTTTCCAGTGTATACATATTCCACCTGGTAAGTCTTTCCTCATAATCCACTCCCTCTAGCTCTTTAATCAATTTAGTAGCTCGCCTTTGAACCCTTTCGAGTTCAACAATATATTTTTTATACAGTGGTGCCCGAAACTGAACACAATATTCCAGGGGGTAAATTTATTAAGATAGTAGTTCTATTTAAGATGGGATGTTTCCCATAGCAACCAATCAGCTTCTACTTCTCATTTATCTAGCACCTTCTTGAAGATAAACAAGAAAAAGGGAAAGAAGGCTGCGCTGTCAGAGGAAAGAACAGTACCATTCACTAAGTGTGTAAATTTTAAAACAATTTATTAAAAAACAATAACTCATTAAAAAAAAAACAGTAGTTTGTGCAAATAAGCCAATTATAAGCAAGAAGTGATTTTGCCAATTATATAGGATGGATGAAGTTTACCCCAGGTAATGATTCAGGACTGATGTTTTATATTCTGTAGGATCCGTTCCACATTTTGCCCATAGATGATATGTCCAGTTAGATTCCACTGTAAAGAGTCCCTTTTAAATGGTATTATAGAGAGTCCAAAAGAAAGTTCCATATGCCGCTAGAGGGTCATTGCAATGTCCCATAGATGGTGGGTACCTCATGTAATGCGGAGATAGGATGGTGCCTCTTTAGGACTCCACTGGATAGCTGGTAAGCGATGTGGGCTGGTTCGGGTCCAATTCAGGGTTGTCCTGTTCCAAAGGGTAAATTTCTGACGCGTTTCGCTGCATAGACCTTGCAGCTTTTTCACTTCTTGCTTATAATTGGCTTATTTGCACAAACTACTGTTTTTTTTAATGAGTTATTGTTTTTCAATAAATTGTTTTCAAATTTACACACTTAGTGAATGGTACTATTCTTTCCTCTGACAGCGCAGCCTTCTTTCCCTTTTTCTTGTTTATCCTCTAGGGAGTGACTCCCCTAAAAACTGGCTGCTGCTTAGCCAAGCACCTCGCCTCACAGCGCCCGAATACCCCTGGGTATTTTGTACCTTATTCCTGTACCTTCTAGAAGATAATACCTGGAATCTGATTGGTTGCTATGGGCAACATCCCATCTTAAATAGAACTCCCATCTTAGTAAATTTACCCCTAGGTGTGGACGTACCAATGATTTGTACAGTGGCAGGCTTACATCCTCGTCCCTTGTCTCAATTTCCCATTTGATGCACTTACTTTCCTTCTTTACTGCGCTTTGACATTGTATACGTTTAATAAGCTAATTATCAATGAGTACCCCAAAATCTTTTTCAAAAACAGTTACCCCTAGACTTTCCCCTTTTAATATGTAGGATGCAAGTTTGTTTTTGTCCCGAAATGCATAACCTTGCCTTTTTCTATATTGAACCTCATTCTCCATTTCGACGCCCAGATTTCAAGTTTAGATAAGTCATTCTGCAGAGAGTCCACATCTATTTCTGAATTAATTACCCTACACAGTATAAATTGGGTCACTGTAATGTTGCACAACATAAAGTGTAACCTAATATGAACTGAGGGCACTGTAATCTGGCAATATATGGCCTGGGGTCACTATCTGTTATAATATTAATTGGGGGTTCTGTGTTACTTAACGTGTACTGGCAGCCATACAATGTGACATGCTTAGCTATAGGTATGTCTAGTGGGACAACAATCATCAGTAAGCTGTACTGTGTCTGCTAATTATCATATATGAATATCATGAATGCTTAGCTATAGGTATGTCTAGTGGGACAACAATCATCAGCAAGCTGTACTGCGTCTGCTAATTATCATATATGAATATCATGAATGCTTAGCTATAGGTATGTCTAGTGTATTAATTAATATTAGCAGATTTAATCAAGTTTAATTTTCAGTTATTTGGGGAATGTGTGATGGATTCATCCCTACACACTATTTGTTTGTGTACGTTTTATTGCTCCAAATGGGTGATGGGCTAGGGGAGTGTCCAATCAATCAATGTGCTTACATACACGTTTGTTGTTCTTAATATTAGTGTGTAGTCTAGCTGAATCAGCGTAGCTGAATCATTGTGGGTAGAAAGATTTCAAAGGGAGAAAATTTCTAAGGGTTTCATCTGTGACTTATACTGGACTTTAACTGGACGGAAACTGCATGGAAACTCCAAACAAAAGCAAATAAACCATCACCATCCACCAATACTTGGACTGCAGCTACAAATGTTTGTACACACCTAATATTCTCCAATCCTCACTTACTCAGGAAACTATACATTCACTTTCTGCAAAAACACCTGCAATGCAACTTTTACTCTGATCCTGCAAATACCTGGATAACAAATGTTTTATTGAGAAGCATATTTGATGAAGTAACACTGACTTGTGGTTTGCCAACACTGTGTAATTTTCCATCTAACATCAGCAAATATTTTACTTACTGTTAACCTGTAGATATTAACGACATTTTAAATACTTGCAAATCGTATTTATTTCTGCAAACTTCACTGCTCTCTCATTCAGCCACCACTCCTCCTCCTACTCTCATTTTACTTCCACTTTTTACCCCATCCACACTATTGTCAGGCTGGCAACATCCCCCAGTAATCCTTGTCTTCCTAATCCTTTTTTCTGTCCCCTGGTACCACCTCTATCCCTCTCTCCCAGTCTCCTACATCTCATCCTCTCTCCTCTCCTCTGTCTACCATCCTCCCCTCTGCATCCCTTCCCCTCCTCTTCCATTTCCCCATTGGAATTTACTTCTGCCCCTTCACACCATTTCTACCTCACCACTCAACCCTGCTCTCTCCCTTCTCTGCCTGTCTCCTCACCTCTCCTCCACCAGCATCAAACTGCACTCCCTCCCTGTCTCACTCCTGCAGTCTCCCTTCCTAGCCAAGGCCCCAGCTCCATCATTACACCCTCTTTATCCCTTCATTCATTCACATCTCTCCCACAAACTCATACACCCTATCCTGTGCACTCTGGAATGCCAGATCTGTTTGTAACAAACTGGCCCCCACTCATGACCTTTTCATTTCCAACTCCCTGCACCTTCTGGCCATTACAGAAATCTGGATTACTCCCCATGACACCACTTCTCCTGCTGCTCTCTCTGCTGGGGGCCTCACATTCTGACACACACCCCGACCCTGGGGTCGCCATGGGGGTGGTGTTGGGATCCTTTTACCCTCAAGCTACACATACCATCTTATACCTCCAGAACCATCTCTTACACTCTCTACATTTGAGGTCCATGCAATACGCCTCTACCAACCTACTAATCTTCGAGTTGCTGTCATTTACCGTCCACCTGGCATTTCCTCCAAATTCCTCGACAACTTTGCTTCCTGGCTACCTCACTTCCTCTCTTCTGACATTCCCTCCATTATTCTAGGTGATTTCAACATCCCTATCGATAACCCCATAAAATCACCTGCCTCTAAACTCCTTAACCTCACCTCTTCACTTGGTCTCTCCCAGTGGACCACCTCACCCCCCATGTGAACGGGAGCTCACTGGATCTGGTTTTCACTCACCGCTGTGATATTTCTGATTTCTCCAATTCCCCTTTTCCCCTCTCTGATCACCACTTGCTCTCTTTCAATTTATCTATCTCTACTTCCCCATCTCTCCCTCCTAAGGCTACCATCACTAAGCATAACATTGAGGCTATTGACATCTCATCCCTATCCTCCCTGTTTGACTCACTTCTCCTCTTCTCTCTCTCACATGCCCTGAACAAGCCACATCCCTATACAATGCATCTCTTACTTCTGCCCTTGACTCTGTTGCTCCACCAACCACTGTTCACCCTCGCAGATCAACACCTCAACCCTGGCACACCAAATGCACCAGATATCTACAAAAATGCTCACGTACTGCCGAGCGACAGTGGAGGAAATCACGCTCTAAAGCAGACTTCCTCCATTTCAAATTCATGCTCTCATCCTTCAGTGCTGCCCTTTCCCTCGCTAAACAATCATACTTCAAAATCCTCATCTCTACCCAGTCTTCCAACCCCCGGCCCCTCTTTGCCACTGTTAACTCCGTCCTCTGCCAACCACTACCTCCTCTCCCTTCCTCATTGTCTGCTCTTGACTTTGCCACTTATTTCACATCCAAGATTGACTCCATATGTCAGGATACCACATCCCAACAGACCGGCAACCAGCCACCACCCATCACTTGCCACCCCTCTCCTTCCGTCTTACCAACTCTGACATCTTTCTCCCATGTATCTCCCTTGTATCTGGTGAGGAAGTCATGGCCCTCATCCATTCCCCCCCCCCCAGCGGGGAGCTCGACCCTATCCCCTCCCACCTCCTCCGCTACCTCTCTCCTTCTGCCTGTTCCCATCTTGCCCACCTTTTCAATCTTTCTCTCTCATCAGGCACTGTCCCCTCTGCCTTCAAGCATGCTCTTGTCTCCCCTATTCTTAAAAAACCTACCCTTGAACCTAACACTCTCTCCAACTATCGACCCATCTCTCTCCTCCCCTTTGCCTTCAAACTTTTTGAGCGTACTGTCTATAATCGCCTCACTGCCTTTCTTTCCTCTCACTCACTGCTTGACCCATTCCAGTCTGGTTTCCGTTCTCTCCACTCCACTGAAAATGCCCTCACAAAAGTCTGCAATGACCTCCATACAGCCAAATCTAAGGGCCACTACTCTCTGCTTATTCTTCTTGACCACTCTGCTGCTTTTGACATTGTGGGCCATCGTCTCCTTCTGCAAATCCTTCACTCTCTTGGTCTGCATGATACTGCCCTCTCCTGGCTGTCCTCCTTCCTCTCTGATTGTTCCTTCTCTGGCTCCTCTCATGATGCTACTTCCCCCCCCACTTCCACTAACTGTTGGTGTCCCCTACGGCTATGTTCTTGGTCCTCTCCTTTTCTCTCTCTGTACGTCCTCTTTAGGTGAACTCATTAGTTCTTTTAACTTCCAATACCACCTCTATGCTGATGACACTCAAATCTACCTCTCCTCCCCTGATCTCTCCACGGCTCTCCTCACTCGTACCTCAAACTGTCTTTCTGCTATCTCTTCCTGGATGTCCCAGTGCTTTCTTAAACTCAACATGTCTAAGACTGAGCTGATCATCTTCCAACCCTCCCGCACAGCCTCACCTCCCACAATCTCATTATTCATTGATGGCACGACTATCTCCCCTAGCCCCCAAGTACACTGTCTTGGCATAATCCTTGACTCCTCCCTCTCCTTCAAACCACACATTCAGCATCTCTCACAAACCTGTCATTTTCATCTCAAAAACATTTCCAGAATCAGACCTTTTCTCACCCAGGATGCTACTAAGATCATTATTCATTCACTGATTATTTCCAGACTGGACTACTGTTATCTCCTCCTAACTGGCCTCCCTGACAACTACCTCTCTCCACTCCAATCTATCCTCAATGCTGCTTCCCGGCTCATCTTCCTCACCAAACGCACTACGTCGACCTCTCCTCTCCTACAGGCCCTTCACTGGCTTCCCTTCCCTTTCAGAATCCAATTCAAACTTCTCACACTCGCTTACAAAGCACTTACCCACTCCTCTCCCATCTACATCTCTGACCTTATCTCCCTTTACTCTCCCACCCTTCCTCTTCGCTCTGCTAATGCACGCCAACTATCCTGTCTTCTGATTACTTCCTCCCACTCCTATCTCCAAGATTTTTCACGTGCTGCTCCCTTTCTCTGGAATTCTTTACCTCTCCCCCTCAGACTCTCCACCTCTCTACAAAACTTCAAACGGGCTCTTAAGACCCATTTCTTTACCAAACCCAGCCAAATCTCATCCTAACCCTCTGTTCCACGCTCTCAATGTACACCATCTGTGTCACCCCTGTATGTCTACCCCTCCCCTTAGAATGTAAGCTCTCATGAGTAGGGCCCTCATCCCTCATGTGCTTATACTTTTCTTACTTTAATAGTCCTCAACTGCCCAGATCCTGCAGTTTTTTGGCCACCTGGAACTTATCTCTATGTTGTTTACTGGTGTAGATATGCTTAATTACCCTGTACTTGTCCTATATTGTCTTCAACTGTAAATCACTGTTTTCCTGTTTTGACTATGTGCATATGTACTCTGTAATTGGGCGCTGCGGAACCCTTGTGGCACCATATAAATAAAGAATAATAATAATAATGTAAACAAGGGCACTACTATGGTTAATAAAATAATGTTGAACACTACTGTGGGACATAACATTAACTAAGGCACTACTGTGGTTCAGGAAATTAACTAGGGCACTCTTATGGGGCATAAAATTACCAACTACTGCAGGGAGGTGCCTTGCTAGAAGCATTGGGATAGGGGCCCTTCAAAATGATGCTATGGGGCCCACAACATTCTGGCTATGCCCCAGTCAATGTATTAAAAAAATGTAGTCTTGTAGTATCAAAAATATAAACTGTGATATAAGGGAGTGAGTAACCAACAGCAAAGTGGTTGATTTTGGCTGTTGGTAAAGTGAGTTCTAGACAATTGTCATCAACATTGCTGCTTGTTGCAGGGTCACTGGTGTGCATCACAGGCCGAGAGCAAATGAAGAATAATTTCAGTCCTTACAGTATCACTGGTAAAGTAAAAATATTTGTGACTGGAAGAAGAGTAAAAAATGTTTTGTTTTAATATCTATAATTAAATTTACAATTACATGATTTATAAAATTGGTGCAAGAAATTTGTTTCTCAAGATTTTTAATGTCATCCCCAATAACAAGCAGAAAATGCAAAATAATAAAGACAAAGGTGGTCTTTCCGAGTTGTTTGCTCGCTGCCGATTTTCACAGTGCAGCGTTTAAGTGAAAAAATGACAAAAATGCGCATGCACATGGTACGCAGCGCGCATGCGCTAAGTACTTTCACACAAAACTTTGTAGATGTACACAAGCTCGAGCGACGTTATTTAATCGCTCTGGTGATCGTAGTGTGATTGACAGGAAGTGGGTGTTTCTGGGCGGAAACTGGCCATTTCCAGGGAGTGTGCTAAAAAATGCAGGCGTGCCAGGTAAAAATGCAGGAGTGGCTGGAGAAACGGGGGAGTGGCTGGCCGAACGCAGGGCGTGTTTGTGACGTCAAACCAGGAACTAAACGGACTGAGCTGATCGCAGTCTAGGAGTAGGTCTGGAGCTACTCAGAAACTGCAAGGAATTATTTAGTAGCAGTTCTGCTAATCTTTCGTTCGCTATTCTGCGAAACTAAGATACACTCCCAGAGGGCGGCGGCCTAGCGTTTGCAATGCTGCTAAAAGCAGCTAGCGAGCGAACAACTCGGAATGAGGGCCAAAATTCACTGAGGGGTCAATAATAAAAAAATTTAATTCCAAAGAAATAAAGTATAGCTATATTTTGAGTTAGAAAGAAATCCACACTTGAACAGTTCATACAGGAATTATGAGATTAACTAAATGGATTGTAGCTAGAATATCTGTTAACTAATTAAGATGCGGCAAGCACATTTTGTGTTTTGTGTTTTGGTTTTGGATCTGGATCCCCGCTTGTGTTTTGGATATGGATTGGTTTTGCCAAAACCACCCTTTCGGGTTTTGGTTTTGGATCTTGATGATTTTCGAAAAAAAACACAAAAACAGCTAAAATCACAGAAATTGGGGGTAATTTTGATCCTACGGTATTATTAACCTCAATAACATTAATTTCCACTCGTTTCCAGTCTATTCTGAACACCACCTAACACCTCACAATATTGTTTTTTTGGCCAAAAGGTTGGCACAAACACCTGGTCCATCTAGGAGTGGCACTGCATTGTCAGACAGGATGGCACTTTTAAAAACTAGGCCCCAAACAGCACATGGTGCAAAGAAAAAAAGAGGTACACCGAGGTTGCTGGATGACTAAGCTAAGCGATATACAAGTGTGCGGCACAAAGACTTGGCCCATCTAGGAGTGGCACTGCAGTGTCAGACAGTATGGCACTTTTAAAAACTAGGCCCCAAGCAGCATATGATGCAAAGAAAAATGAGGTGCACCAAGGTTGTTGGATGACTAAGCTAAGAGACACAAGTGTGGCGCACAAACACCTGGCCCATCTAGGAGTGGCACAGCCATGTCAGACAGGATGGCACTTTTAAAAACTAGTCCCAAAACAGCACATGATGCAAAGAAAAAAAAAGATGTAGTGAGGTTGCTGGATGACTAAGCTAAGCGAAACATGTATGCAGCGCAAACACTTGGCCCATCTAGGAGTGACACTGCAGTGTCAGACAGGATGGCACTTTTAAAAACTAGGCCCCAAACAGCACATGATGCAAAGAAAAAAAAGTGCACAGAGGTTGCTGGATGACTAAGCTAAGCGATACAAGTGTGCGGCACAAACACCTGGCCCATCTAGGAGTGGCACTGCAGTGGCAGACAGGGTGGCACTTTTAAAAAATAGGCTTCAAACAGCACACATGATGCAAAGAAAAAAAAAGGCACTGAGGTTGCTGGATGACTAAGCTAAGTGAAACAACTGTGCGGCACAAACACCTGGCCCATCTAGGAGTGGCACTGCAGTGGCAGACAGGGTGGCACTTTTAAAAACTGGGCCCCAAACAGCAAATGATGCAAAGAAAAAAAGAGGTGCACCTAGGTTGCTGTATGACTAAGCTAAGTGACACAAGTGTGCAGCACAAACACCTGGCCCATCTAGGAGTGGCACTGCAGTGTCAGACAGTATGATACTTTTAAAAACTAGACCCCAAACAGCACATGATGCAAAGGAAAAAAGAGGTGCACCGAGGTTGCTGGATGACTAAGCTAAGCGAAACAACTGTGCGGCACAAACAATTGGCCCATCTAGGAGTGGCACTGCAGTGGCAGACAGGATGGCACTTTTAAAAATTAGAACTCAAACATAACATGATGCAAAGAAAAAAAGAGGTGCACCGAGGTTGCTGGAAGACTAAGCTAAGCGACACAAGTGTGCAGCACATACACCTGGCCCATCTAGGAGTGCCACTGCAGTGGCAGACAGGATGGCAGTTTTAAAAACTAGGCTCCAAACAGCACATACTTGACAATATACTTCACTTTATTTTAATTTCATTTATTGACACTTGACAATGACTTCTGATGAATGCACTGCAGGTGACTTATAAGGGAGGATGTTTCAAGGCGGTTAACGTCCATACCCGCAATTGTTATGGATTGACAAAGGAAACAGATGGCTAGACACCTGTTGTCCGGATTTGTGGAGAAATAATTCCACACCGAAGAGGTGGCTTTTTTGGTATTTTGCGCAGGCATGACAATGGTCTTTTTCATCTCATGGCCATCAATTGTCTCCATAGGCGTGCGCAGCTAATTTTATTAGTGGGTGCACCCCCAGAGGTGCATGTCTAGCACTGCCTTTTGGGCGTATCTAGAACCACCTTTTGGGCGTGTCTACTGTCTAGCATCATCCAGGGACATGTCTAAAACTATTTTAAATTTTCTCAGTAAAATCACATGGTTTAATCTAATTTCTCCCTAATAATAAAGTAGATATAACACACCCCAGAGAAAAAAAATGAAACATAATGGTGCGACCACCAGGCAGAACTGACGGTCCACTACGACATAACCCTGAGTGCTAGCTGACGCTGTACCCTATCACCTCTTACACTTCCCCAATATATCCCTGACCCAGTGCCGGAACTAGAGAGTGATGGGCCTTAGTGCATATGCATTCCCCTCCCCACCCTCTACCCCACACACACCCCTTGCACCCCCCAGCACTACACCCTAATTTTGAGTGGGCCACTCCGAAAAGTACAGGAGATTTATTGAGCCAAATGGGAGGCGATCACGAGACCGCATGTCGGAATACCGGCACCACAGGCTTTTCTCCCTCTGTGGGCGTCCACGACACTCACAGAGGGAGAATAGATCCAGCGGCGAGCGCAGTGAGCCTCTGTGCCCGCAGCGTGGCCAGTGCAGTGAGCCCACAAGGGGCCTTCTTGCGTGGCGATCCCGGCGAGCCCGCAAGGGGCTTTCTAGCGCTCGCTCTGCTGCCAGCATACTGGTGGCCGGAATCCCGCTGTTGGGATCATGACAGCCGGGATCTCAGCCGCCTGTAAGAGGTATGTATTCCAGGACGAACATTTCCATTTTAATATAAAACAAGAAAGTTTATAATTTACACTTGTGCCATCAGAGCCACATTTGCCTCTTTCTTTGCCATCAGACCCCTCCTCCGCAGGACAGCAGCATTTATCACAAATGTCCCCATGTTCACCAGCTACCGACAGTAGTGCCCCTTATTTACATTACGCCACACAGCATGAGTAAAAATTCACATTATGCCACACGGTATGAGCCGAAATTCACATTACGTCACACAGTATGAGCCAAAATTCATATTACGCCACACAGTGTGAGACAAAATTCACATTACGCCACACAGTATGAGCCAAAATCCACATTATGCCACACGGTATGAGATGAAACTCACATTATGCCACACGGTATGAGATGAAACTCACATTACGCCACACGGTATGAGCCAAAATTCACATTACGCCACACAGTATGAGCCAAAATTCATATTACGCCACACCGTATGAGACAAAATTCACATTATGCAACATGGTATGAGGCAAAATTCACATTACGCCACACAGTATGAGATGAAATTCACATTACACCACACAGTATGAGACAAAATTCACATTATGCCACGCGGTATGAGCCGAAATTCACATTACGCCACACAATATAAGACAAAATCACATAACGCCACACAGTATGAGTCGAAATTCACATAAAGCCACACAGTATGAGATGAAACTCACATTATGAGACAAAATTCACATTATGCCACACGGTATGAGCCGAAATTAACTTTATGACATACAGTATGAGCTGAAATTAACGTTACACCACACAGTATGATCCAAAACTCACGTTATGTTACACAGTATGACCCGGAATTCACCTTATGGCACACAGTATGCCCCTTAGCAGTGCCAGATACACATAATACCCCCGCATTGCTCACCGTTATTATAAAAGTATAACACATTATTAATAATAAATATTTTGAGGGATATAAATAATCTATAGTAAAAAAAAATCCAAATTTAACATATATTAAATAGTGATGTCTCAGTGACACAGACAGCGTGTCTTACCCTCTCTGCTGTGTGCTGAACTGTCTCAGGGTCGCTCAGCTGTGTCCTCTGCTCCGGCAGCGGCTCCGATTCCTCCTGAGAGGAACGCTGCCTGGGCTGGGCCTGTAATGTTGGCGTGTCTGGTGGCGGCACACACACACACAGCATACATACACATAGGAGACTCATAATAGTATACATACACATACATGATATACTAACATACACAGTACACAACATGCATACACAGCAGACACTATACATACTGTACACACACACATATCTTTCACAAAAAATAAAACAGCCACCATAATTGCTGCCAGCCCCTGCTGGGTCAGCGAGAATCCGTCTGGCCAGCATCTTTAATTAAAGCCGCCCTCGTACGGATCCCCTCCACCGGACCCGCCACTACCGCCGGCACCCCTAACATGCGTCTCATACTTGCAGACAGGAGAGGAGACGCTACATCCGTCCAGCCCGATGAGAAGGGAAATACTTGAGGACCGTCCCCCTAGGGTTCGCGTTGCCGCAGGAGGAGACTGGTGAGTGCGGGCGGAAGGTGGAGCTTGACCTCAATCACTCCCTCTGCATCCGCTGGCAGCCGGCGGAGGCCTGCAGGCGCAGCAGCACAGTTGCTCAGTGCGGCAGGCTGAGTTTGGCGGCTTATCGCAGGTGTGGAGTGCGGGGGTGCCGGACATTAGGGGGTGCCTGTGCGCACCAGGCACCCCCCGTGCGCACGCCTATGATTGTCTCCACTAGTACCTTATTCAAACAAACCACATCACCATCAGAATCCTCATCATCAACTTCCTCCGCAGCGAAAGCTACACCCATATCTTCATCCTGGTGTAGTTCAACAGTGACATCTTCTATTTGAATATCAGAAACTGGACTGTGGGTGCTCCATCCAGCACTTGCAGAGGTCGTTCAAATGGTGGAAGGAGCCACCTCTTCCCTTTAAATGTTGGGAAGTTCAGGCATTGCAATGGCCAGCGCCAATTCACTTGGACTCTCCTTGTGGATTTGTGGCACAGAAGAGCGTACCACTACACCACACAGGGCAAACCCTGTAAAAATTATTTGGATTAAATATTAATAACAACTTTTTTTTTTAGTAAATAATATACATCACAGGACAGAACCACTGGACTTATACGGTCTTTCCCCATGACTTATACGGCAGTACTGCTGGACTTATGCGGCAGCACCACTAATCTGGACTTATACGGCAGCACCACCTGACTGGACTTATATGGCAGCACCACTGGAATGTACTTATACGGCAATACCTCTGGACTTATACGTCAGCACCACTGGACTGGACTTATATGGCAGCACCAGTGGACTGGACTTATATGGCAGTATCCCTGGACTTATATGGCAGCATCACTGGACATATACGGCAGCACCACTGGACTGTATTTATATGGCAGTACCCCTGGACTTATATGGCAGCACCACTGGACTTATATGGCATCACCAACGGACTGGACTTATACGGCAGTATTCCTCAACTTATACGGCAGCACCACTGGACTGAACTTCTACGGCAGTACCCTTGGACTTATACTGCAGCACCACTGGATTTATACGGCAGCATCACTGGACTGGAGTTATATGGCAGTACCCCTGGACTTATATGGCAGTACCGCTGGACTTATACGACAGTACTGCTGGACTTATATGGCAGCACCACTGGACTGGACTTATACGGCAGTACCCCTGGACTTTTACTGCAGCACCACTAGACTGGACTTATACGGCAGTACGTCTGGATTATACGGCAGTACCACTGGACTTATAAGGCAGCACCACTGGACTGGACTTATACGTCAGTACCCCATGACTTATACGGCAGCACCACTGGACTTATATGACAGCACCACTGGACTGGACTTATATGGCAGTACTCCTGGA
The DNA here is from genome assembly GCF_028390025.1 of Pseudophryne corroboree. NCBI lineage: Eukaryota > Metazoa > Chordata > Amphibia > Anura > Myobatrachidae > Pseudophryne > Pseudophryne corroboree. The sequence continues at coordinate 278,767,297 of NC_086454.1, read as the reverse complement.
TTTATACGGCAATACTGCTGGACTTATACAGCAATTTCACTGGACTTATACCGCAGTACCCCTAGACATATATGGTAGTACCGCTAGACTTAAACGGCAGCACCACTGGACTGGACTTACATGGCAGCACCACTGGACTGTATTTATATGGCAGTACCCCTGGACTTATATGGCAGCACCACTGGACTTATATTGCATCACCAATGGACTGGACTTATACAACAGTATTCCTCAACTTATACGGCAGCACCACTGGACTGAACTTCTATGGCAGTACCCTTGGACTTATACTGCAGCACCACTGGACTTATATGACAGCACCACTGGACTGGACTTATATGGCAGTACTCCTGGACTTATACGGCAATACTGCTGGACTTATACAGCAATTCCACTGGACTTACACCGCAGTACCCCTAGACATATATGGCAGTACCACTGGACTTAAACGGCAGCACCACTGGACTGGACTTACATGGCAGCACCACTGGACTGGATTTATAAGGCAGTACCGCTGGACTTATATGGCAGAACTACTGGACTGGACTTATACGACAGCACCACTGACTGGGCTTATACGGCAGTACCCCTGGACATATATTGCAGCACCACTGGACTTAACCTGCAGCACCACTGGACTGGACTTATGTGGCAGTACCTCTGGACTTATTTGGCAGTACCACAGGGACTTATACAGCAGAACCAATGGACTGGACTTATACGGCAGTACCCCATGACTTATACGGCAGTACTCCTGTACTTATACAACAGTTACACTGGATTTATACGACATTACAACTAGACTTATATGGCAGTACCATTGGACTTAAATGGCAGCACCACTGGACTGGACTTATATGGCAGCACCACTGGACTGGATTTATATGGCACTACTCCTGGCCTTTATGGCCGTAGCACCAGGCTTATATGGCAGCACCACTGCACTGGACTTATATGGCAGTACCCCTAGACTTATATGGCAGCTCCACTGGACTTATACGGCAGCACCACTTGACTGAACTTATACGGCAGTACACCTGGACTTATATGGCAGTACTGCTGGACTTATACAGCAGTACTGCTGTACTTATACGTCAGCACCACTGGACTGGACTTATACAGAAGCATCACTATACTGAACCTATATGACAGCACCACTGGACTGGACTTATACAGCAGTACCCCTGGACTAATATGGCAGTACCCCTGGACTTATATGTCAGTAACACTGAACTGGACTTATATGGCAGTACCCCTGGACTTATACTGCAGCACCACTGGACTTACATGTCAGTACCACTGGACTGGATTTATAAGGCAGTACTCCTGGACTTATACAGCAGTTTCACTTGATTTATACGGCAGTACCCCTAGACTTCTACGTCAGCACCGCTGGACTTGAACGGCAGCACCACTGGATTGTACTTATATGGCAGCACCACTTGATTGGACTTATACGGCACTACTCCTGGACTAATATGGCAGTGCCGCTGGTCTTATACGGCAGTACCGGTGAACTTATATGGCAGATCCAGTGGACTGGACTTATACGGCAGTACAACTGGACTTATACGGCAGCACCAATGGACTGGACTTATACAGCAGTACTCCTGGACTTATACGGCAGTACTGCTGGACTTATACGGCAGTTCCACTGGACTTCTATGACAGTACCCCTAGACTTATATGGCTTTACTACTGGACTTAAATGGCAGCACCACTGGACTGGAGTTATATGACAGCACCACTGGACTGGATATATTCGACAGTATCTGTGGACTTATATGGCAGCACCACTGGACTTATATGGCATCACCACTGGACTGGATTTATAGGGTAGTACCCCTGGACTTATATGGCTGTACCCCTGGACTTATATGGCAGTACCACTGGACTTACACGGCAGCACCACTGTTCTGGAATTATATGGCAGTACCCCTGGATTTATATGGTAGTATTACTGGACTTATACAGTAGTACCACTGGACTTATACAGCAGTACCACTGGAATTAAAAGGCAGTACCTCTGGAATAATACGGCAGTTCCACTGGGCTTATATGGCAGTACCACTGGACTGGACTTATACGGCAGCACAACTGGACTGGACTAATAAGGCAGTACCCCATGACTTATATGACAGTACCGCTGAACGTATATGGCAGTACCCCATGACTTATACGGCAGTACAACTGGACTTATATGATAGTACAGCTGGGCTTATATGGCAGCAACACTGGATTTACATGGCAACAGCACTGGACTGAACTTATACGGCAGTACTCCTGGACTTATACAGCAGTACCAATGGACTTATACGGCAGTACCACTGGACTTATACAGCAGTACCGCTTGACTTATACAGCAATTTTACTATATTTATATGGCAGTACCCCTGCACTTATACGGCAGTACCGCTGGACTTATATGGCAGCACCACTGGACTGGACTTATACGGTAGTACCCCTGGACTTTTACTGCAGCACCACTAGACTGGACTTATACGGCAGTACCTCTGGATTATACGGCAGTACCACTGGACTTATAAGGCAGCACCACTGGACTGGACTTATACGTCAGTACCCCTGGACTTATACGGCAGCACCACTGGACTTATATGACAGCACCACTGGACTGGACTTATATGGCAGTACTCCTGGATTTATACGGCAATATTGCTGGACTTATACAACAATTTCACTGGACTTATACCGCAGTACCCCTAGACATATATGGCAGTACCGCTAGACTTAAACGGCAGCACCACTGGACTGGACTTACATGGCAGCACCACTGGACTGTATTTATATGGCAGTACCCCTGGACTTATATGGCAGCACCACTGGACTTATATTGCATCACCAATGGACTGGACTTATACGGCAGTATTCCTCAACTTATACGGCAGCACCACTGGACTGAACTTCTATGGCAGTACCCTTGGACTTATACTGCAGCACCACTGGACTTATATGACAGCACCACTGGACTGGACTTATATGGCAGTACTCCTGGACTTATACAGCAATACTGCTGGACTTATACAGCAATTCCACTGGACTTACACCGCAGTCCCCTAGACATATATGGCAGTACCGCTGGACTTAAACGGCTGCACCACTGGACTGGACTTACATGGCAGCACCACTGGACTGGACTTATAAGGCAGTACCGCTGGACTTATATGGCAGAACTACTGGACTGGACTTATACGACAGCATCACTGACTGGGCTTATACGGCAGTACCCCTGGAAATATATTGCAGCACCACTGGACTTAAACTGCAGCACCACTGGACTGGACTTATGTGGCAGTACCTCTGGACTTATTTGGCAGTACCACAGGGACTTATACAGCAGAACCAATGGACTGGACTTATACGGCAGTACCCCATGACTTATATGGCAGTACTCCTGTACTTATACAACAGTTACACTGGATTTATACGACAGTACTCCTAGACTTATATGGCAGTACCTATGGACTTAAATGGCAGCACCACTGGACTGGACTTATATGGCAGCACCACTGGACTGGATTTATATGGCACTACTCCTGGCCTTTATGGCCGTAGCACCAGACTTATATGGCAGCACACTGCACTGGACTTATATGGCAGTACCCCTAGACTTATATGGCAGCTCCACTGGACTTATACGGCAGCACCACTTGACTGAACTTATACGGCAGTACACCTGGACTTATATAGCAGTACTGCTGGACTTATACAGCAGTACTGCTGTACTTATACGTCAGCACCACTGGACTGGACTTATACAGAAGCACCACTATACTGAACCTATATGACAGCACCACTGGACTGGACTTATACAGCAGTACCCCTGGACTTATATGTCAGTAACACTGAACTGGACTTATATGGCAGTACCCCTGGACTTATACTGCAGCACCACTGGACTTACATGTCAGTACCACTGGACTGGATTTATAAGGCAGTACTCCTGGACTTATACAGCAGTTTCACTTGATTTATACGGCAGTACCCCTAGACTTCTACGTCAGCACCGCTGGACTTGAACGGCAGCACCACTGGATTGTACTTATATGGCAGCACCACTTGATTGGACTTATACGGCACTACTCCTGGACTAATATGGCAGTACCGCTGGTCTTATACGGCAGTACCGGTGAACTTATATGGCAGATCCAGTGGACTGGACTTATACGGCAGTACAACTGGACTTATACGGCAGCACCAATGGACTGGACTTATACAGCAGTACTCCTGGACTTATACGGCAGTACTGCTGGACTTATACGGCAGTTCCACTGGACTTCTATGACAGTACCCCTAGACTTATATGGCTTTACTACTGGACTTAAATGGCAGCACCACTGGACTGGAGTTATACGACAGCACCACTGGACTGGATTTATTCGACAGTATCTGTGGACTTATATGGCAGCACCACTGGACTTATATGGCATCACCACTGGACTGGACTTATAGGGTAGTACCCCTGATCTTATATGGCTGTACCCCTGGACTTATATGGCAGTACCACTGGACTTACAAGGCAGCACCACTGTTCTGGAATTATATGGCAGTACCCCTGGATTTATATGGTAGTATTACTGGACTTATACGGTAGTACCACTGGACTTATACAGCAGTACCACTGGACTTAAAAGGCAGTACCTCTGGAATATTACGGCAGTTCCACTGGGCTTATATGGCAGTACCACTGGACTGGACTTATACGGCAGCACAACTGGACTGGACTAATAAGGCAGTACCCCATGACTTATATGACAGTACCGCTGAACGTATATGGCAGTACCCCATGACTTATACGGCAGTACAACTGGACTTATATGATAGTACAGCTGGGCTTATATGGCAGCAACACTGGATTTACATGGCAACAGCACTGGACTGAACTTATACGGCAGTACTCCTGGACTTATACAGCAGTACCACTGGACTTATACGGCAGTACCACTGGACTTATACAGCAGTACCGCTTGACTTATACAGCAATTCTACTATATTTATATGGCAGTACCCCTGCACTTATACGGCAGTACCGCTGGACTTATATGGCAGCACCACTGGACTGGACTTATTCAACAGCTCCACTGGACTGGACTTATATGGCAGTACCCCTTGACTTTTACGGCAGCACCACTGGACTAATATGGCAGCACCACTGGATTGGACTTATATGGCAGTACTTCTGGACTTATACGGCAGTACTACTGGATTTGTACGGCAGCACCAATGGACTGGACTTATACGGCAGTACCCCTGGACTTATACTGCAGCACCACTGGACTTACATGGCAGCATCACTGGACTGCACTTATAGGGTTGTACCCCTGGACTTATAAAGCAGTACTCCTGGACTTATATGGCAGTACTGCTGGACTTATACGGCAGTTCTACTGTACTTATACGGCAGTACCCCTAGACTTATAAGGCAGTATCACTGACCTTAAATGGCATCACCACTGGACTGGACTTATATGGCACTAGTCCGGGAATTATATGGCGTTCCGCAAGACTTATATGGCAGCACCACTGTACTGGACTTATAGGTTTGTACCCCTGAACTTATATGGCTTAACCCCTGGACTTATATGGCAGCACCACTGGACTTACATGGCAGCACCACTGGCCTGGACTTATATGGCAGTACCCCTGGAATTATACGGCAGTACTCCTGTACTTATACGGCAGTACCACTGGACATATACGGCAATACCTCTGGACTTATATGGCAATTCCACTGGACTTATACGGCAGTACCCCTGGACATATACCACCATACCGCTGCACTTATATAGCAGCTTCACTGGACTGGACTTATATGGTAGTACCACTGGACTTATACAGCAGCACCATTCGTCTGGACTTATATGGCAGTACCCCTGGACTTATACTGCAGCACCACTGGACTTACATGGCAGTACCACTGGACTGGACTTATACGGCAGTACCCCTGGACTTATACGGCAGTACTGCTGGACTTATTCGGCAGTTCCACTGGACTTATACGGAAGTACCCTTAGACATATACGGCAGTACCGCTGGACTTAAACGGCAGCAGCAATGGACTGGACTTATATGACACCACCAGTGGGCTGGACTTATACGGCAGTACTCCTGGACTTATACGACAGTACCGATGGACTTATACAACAGTATTGCTGGACTTATACGGCAGTACCCCATGACTTATACGGCAGTACAACTGGACTTATATGACAGTATAGCTGGACTTATGTGGCAGCACCACTGGATTTACACGGCAGCACCACTGGACTGGACTTATACGGCAAAACCGTTGGACATATACGGCAGTACCACTGGACTTATACGGCAGTACCACTGGACTTTTACACCATTACCACTGGATATATACGGCAATTCCACTGTACTTATATGTCAGTACCAATGGACTTATACTGCAGTACCGCTGGACTTATATGACAGCACCACTGTACTGGACTTAAACGGCAGTACCCATGGACTTAAATGGTAATACTCCTGAACTTATATGGCAGTACTGCTGGACTTATACGGCAGTTCCACTGGACTTATACAGCAGTACCCTAGACTTATAAGGCAGTATCAATGGACTTAAATGGCAGCACCACTGGACTGGACTTATATGGCAGTACCCCTGGACTTATACTGCAGCACCACTGGACTTACATTGCAGCACCACTGGACTGGACTTATTTGGCAGTTCCACTGGACTTTTACGGCAGCACCACTTGTCTGGACTTATATGGCAGTACTCCTGGACTTATACTGCAGCACCACTGGATTTACATTGCAGCAACACTGGACTGGACTTATTCGGCAGTTCCACTGGACTTTTCGGCAGCACCACTTGACTGGACTTTTACGGCAGCACCACTTGACTGGACTTTTACGGCAGCACCACTGGACTTATGACTGCACAGGACACCACTACTGGACTGATTCAGCACACAACAGCACCACTGGACTCGACTTATACAGCAGCACTGGACTTATGGCAGCACAGGACACCACCACTGGACTTATGGCAGCACAGGTCATCACCACTGGACTGATTCATCACAAGACAGCACCAATTGACTGGACTTATACGGCAGCACAGGACATCACCGCTGGACTTATGGCTGCACAGGACACCACCACTAGACTGATTCAGCACACAACAGCACCACTGGACTGGACTTATACAGCAGCACTGGATTTATGGCATCACAGGACACCACCACTGGACTTATGGCAGCACAGGTCATCACCACTGGACTGATGCAGCACAAGACACCACCACTGGACTGATGCAGCAAAGAGACAGTACTAGAATAATATCAAAGAGCAGGTCGCCACCCCACGCGCCATGCCACTTTCCCGCACAAACACAGAGGAGACTCGTCCTCTCGCTACACTTTCAAGGACTGGAGTAAAAATGGCAGAGATGCTTGGCTCCTTATATGGAATCCAAAACCTGCGAGAATCCGACAGCGGGATGATGCCGTTTTGCCTCTTTCTGGTTTCCGAGTCTGGCGGAAAAACCGGAACCGGGCTCGGAGTGTGAAGTTGGGGGGGGGGGTTCGGTTCTCACTTAACCGAACCAGCTCATCTCTAATTAAGATCAATATTATAAATGAAGGCAGACATAACAAACATGGTACAGAGTTTAGAATTACAGGGAATTCCGATACAAAAGTGTAGAAGCAATGATATGGCAGGTTTAAACCACTGGGTCAATATTAGAATAATCAGTACTTCACATTTTTTTTTGTAACCAATAGGGCACATGATAATTTTCTTGCATAGGTCACTTTTGATTCTAGGAATCTGACATAAAATCTGTTTATTTGACTTTCAAACCACCTATTAATTTAAACTATTTTGTACATTTTATATACAAACATGAAACACATGTTTCTTCCCTTTTTCCATGCACAAATTGAAATAATATTCCCTTATGGTGAAAAATATCAAAATCTTTCAAAACCTTAGTTCCGGGAGTTTATTTTCAACACACTTGATACAATTAGCAAAAAAATACACACTGAAGCCAAGAGTTCTGTATACCTTACATGTTTTATAGGAGTTTTATTGACATCCTCTGCCCACCAGATGTACCATTCTACCTTGGAATCCAGATTCGGTGCCATCATCAACAGTGGCACATCTATAAAGGGTGCAGTGTGTTTTTAATACTTACCTCTATGGGTTCCTACTTTGCCAGCAGCAGCGATGCACATATCACCATGAAAATGGTGTGGCAGGCATTTTCCTTCAGACCTGCACACACACAGTAGACTCTGGCACAGCTCCAGAGTATACAAACTTGTGCAGCTGACTAGACAGAAGCGGACCTGGATGGAGACCGCACATTGGGGGTGATTCTGACCTGTTCGCTTGCTGCTGTTCATCACAGCACAGCGAACAGGCAAGAAGTGCGCATGCGCCGGCGCCGCAGTGCGCCGGCGCATATGAGACAGCTGAAGGCTGTTGTTCAATAGCGATCACCTCTGCCTGATTGACAGGCAAAGGTGGTCGCTGGGCGGGAGGGGGCGGAACAGCGGCATTTGGCCGCCGTTTTGTGAGCGTGGTCCGCCCAACGCAGGTGTGGCCGGACCGTGCGGTGGGGAAGTCCGCAGCGGCTGCGTGAAATCACACGCAGCCGCTGCAAGCCGTGTAGCGACGAGTAGCTCCTGACCAGCACGGAAAAGCTGCACTGGCTGGGAGCTACTAATGAAGTGCAAAAGCATCGCCGCTGTGAGATGCTTTTGCACTTCTGCAGGGGGGTCGGGCCTGACATTCGAGGTGGACTAGCCCTGTGCTGGGCATCCTCCCGCATGTCTGAGTTCCTGATCGTAGCCCTGCTAAATTTTTCAGGGCTATGATCAACTCGAAATGACCCCCATAGCTCCTTCCTCTGCTAATATGCCCCTGCATGTTGAGATGTTAGAAAGCAAAGGAGCGGTAACACTGGGGTTTGAAGAGGGATGTTACTGCCTACCAGTGAGAGATAGAAAATAGACATACAGGAGGAGGTGAGAGTATGTTGCACCCAGATATTACAGTTGCAATGGGAATTCTGAGAATAGATGTAAGTACTGTAAGCCTCACCAAAGTTGTTAAGTAGTCAAGAGAATCACCCAATTTCTTAAAGATATTCAAGACGTGACTAAAGATATCAGGAAAAGAAACTCACTCTTAATTTATGGGGATGTGAATCGGGCTTGTGATTGCAGCTGATTACAGTTAGAGTTAGAAGATATCCTGATCTCTTGGTCCAGCAGAAAGCAAGTATCCATTGCATTACCATTTACAGAAGCAGAATACTGTAAGTTTAACACTAGGTTTACAGAGGGTGGTCAATTGACCCTTTTCAAATTGTGAAGCACCGCTTCTCTGTTATTTAGGTATTAAGGACTACTACATTTTGTGGCTTTTAATAATTTGGGGGACTGTATAAAAAGTGCTAAAATGATTTTTTGAAAACTGTTAGAAAATCAAATTTTTAGCTTTTTTGCCTCTCTTTACCAGGAGTGTCATATGACCACTCTTATGTTTTGTGCAGTAACAATGGACACATTTGATGAATTAATTTGTTGATGTTTGTGTGTAACCTAGTACTGTATCTAATGCTGATAAACCATATATTTTTGGTAAGAGACCTTCCGTATGCAATTACTCTGCATTTATCTGCACTTATACATTACCATAAGAAGTGACTTACTTGCACGTGCTGGTTTTAATTCCATATTTTATGTCTGGAGGAGATTAGCTCACTACCTGGCGTCTTAAAAATCTCTGTGGAGGTGACTAAGTGAAATTTCTACTTTGTTACGCTGATCTTGTTTCCTTGAAGGTGTGTGACACCCCAACAGAGTTGCCACGGACATTTAACTTGTTTCTGCGCCCTTTTTCCCCCTCTACAAAATGCAGCCTGGCTAAATGCTTTGAGACTTCAGCAAGGAAAGGGTTAAGAACATTTTCTATGCTATAGCTGTCATGCACTTGGACAGTTAACAGCCGTGTGCTGAGTCTGTTGGCAGTTGAGCGGCAGCCATCTTAGGAGGATGAGCAGAGTGGAACAGGACCTAGGAGCAGAAGGTGCTGAGCTGATTTGGTGGTGTACATGGTGACCAAAGGAGACTCCTTACCTGATCCTCAATAAATCAGAGTCCAGCAGCTGACAAAGAGAGTGTATATGGAGTGGTGAGCTGATTACGTCAGGCCTTAGGCAAAATAGCCACTTCTAGTGAGATCCAGGAGCCCCATTGCAGATTATACATTCTCACACTCCATAGTAGTAGTATCTCCCAGTAATTTCTGAATGATCTAATTGACTGTCACAAACTCCCTGCTGAAATACCCTGGTATACAAGAGATCACAGTTTTATACAGTAAATTAACCAGTTTCTATAGTAGCAACACCCTTTATGAGACTGAGAAGAGTCATCAAATAGCAGTAAGCACCTCTGCACAGAAGCAGACAGTCACGTGCTGCAGTTTTCTCAGCACACAGCCAGAACTTTGTAGTGCAGTAAGGAACAATACTGTCTTAGTTACACAGACAGCTTAAAGGATGCAGGATTCAATATCACAGGGGCCCGCAGCTGATGTACTGCTCTCAGACAGTGTAAATGTAACAATTGAGTACAGTATCCTTTTTGGAGTCAAGGTCAGTAACCCTGTTTCACCAAGTACTCATCGCAAGCCCTTCCAGAGACAGAGAGACTGCTCATAACAAGGACAGAGACACCTTAGCTGCCTACATTGCGTTTAAGGATGAGTCAGGATCAAGTGGCACAGTTGTAAACCTAGTTATTGTTGCCTGACACAGCCATGTGGATATCGCAGAGAGCCTCCTCTAAGAAAATAGCACCTACAGTACAATCAGTTAATATTACATCCAGACTAGCAAGACAGACTCACAGTTGCCTTGAAATAGTGTGCTGCATCATATTAGTGTGCTGCACCATATTAGAAGTTGCAAAACTGCCTGGTTGGACAGAACCAGCTACACTTCATTTGTTGTAATCCATCCATTGTTACCTTCATCCAAGACTTGTATTAACTATTCTCAGGATATCCGTAAATCCTTAAATTATATTTCAATAACAATTATTCAAACAAAAGAAATCAGTCTCAAATTCTAGAGTCCATAAAGGGGAATCCTCCACAATCTGGATAGTTATAGGTGAATGATACGTAGGAATCTTCAGTTAACAATACTTGACAGAAGTCTGATCTGCACGTGTAAAAGGAGAATTCTGTATAGGTACGCACCGTACTCACATGTACAATGTGAAGGGGTTTCCCACCCCTTCTTCTTTTCTTCTCCTTGCTGTCGAGGGGATCCCACAAGGGAGGAGGCTCAAGCTGCACGAGGGAGAAAGATACCTTTATGGATACAGCACGCACATTGTACATGTGAGTACGGTGCTTACCTATACAGAATTCTCCTTTTACACGTGCAGATCAGACTTCTGTCAAGTATTGTTAACTGAAGATTCCTACATACAATTCACTTATAACTATCCAGATTGTGGAGGATTCCCCTTTATGGACTCTAGAATTTGAGACTGATTTCTTTTGTTTGAATAATTGTTATTGAAATATAATTTAAGGACTTACGGATAGCGCAGCGGAAGGTGGACTCTTGTTTTTGTTCTAAGTGTTTTGGTGGAGAAAGAGTGACATCTCCTTGTACACCTTCACTGCTGTTATCTGTGGGCGCAGAGTATACTCTCCTTCCTTTTGTTTGCATATTCTCAGGATATAACTTTCCTAGAAAGGTGCACTATACTCAATGTAGCTAGCTACAAAACTAAAAAAATTTACGGGGCCCCAATTATAAGAGTATTTTTAGGTGATTGCTTAAAACTTTATATTAGTGTGTAAGGATTGTCAAATGTGGATATTGGCCCTCATTCCGAGTTGTTCGCTCGCAAGCTGCTTTTAGCAGCTTTGCACACGCTAAGCCGCCGCCTACTGGGAGTGAATCTTAGCTTATCAAAATTGCGAACGAAAGATTAGCAAAATTGCGAATAGACACTTCTTAGCAGTTTCTGAGTAGCTCCACACTTACTCGGCAACTGCGATCAGTTCAGTCAGTTTCGTTCCTGGTTTGACGTCACAAACACTCCCAGCGTTCGGCCAGACACTCCTCCGTTTCTCCAGCCACTCCCGCGTTTTTCCCAGAAACGGTAGCGTTTTCTCTGACGTCCTAGTGGATGCTGGGGACTCCGTAAGGACCAAGGGGATATAGCGGCTCCGCAGGAGACAGGGCACAATAATAAAAGCTTTAGGATCAGGTGGTGTGCACTGGCTCCTCCCCCTATGACCCTCCTCCAAGCCTCAGTTAGATTTTTGTGCCCGGCCGAGAAGGGTGCAATCTAGGTGGCTCTCCTGAGCTGCTTAGAATAAAAGTTTAAGTTAGGTTTTTTTCTTTCAGTGAGACCTGCTGGCAACAGGCTAACTGCTACGAGGGACTTAGGGGAGAGAAGTAAACTCACCTGCGTGCAGGATGGATTTGCTTCTTAGGCTACTGGACACCATTAGCTCCAGAGGGAGTCGGAACACAGGTCTCACCCTGGGGTTCGTCCCGGAGCCGTGCCGCCGACCCCCCTTGCAGATGCCGAAGTTGAAGAGGTCCAGAGGTCCAGAAACAGGCGGCAGAAGACTTTCAGTCTTCATAAGGTAGCGCACAGCACTGCAGCTGTGCGCCATTGTTGTCAGCACACTTCACCAACAGTCACCAACTGTCACTGAGGGTGCAGGGCGCTGGGGGGGGCGCCCTGGGCAGCAATGTATAATACCTTTTTATGGCTAAAATACATCACATATAGCCCTTGAGGCTATATGGATGTATTTAACCCCTGCCAGATCTCACAAACTCCGGGAGAAGAGCCCGCCGAAAAGGGGGCGGGGCCTATTCTCCTCAGCACACGGCGCCATTTTCCTGCTCAGCTCTGCTGTGAGGAAGGCTCCCAGGCTCTCCCCTGCACTGCACTACAGAAACAGGGTTAAAACAGAGAGGGGGGGCACTTATTTGGCGATATGATTACATATATAAAAATGCTATAAGGGAAAACACTTGTATAAGGGGTTGTCCCTGTATAATTATAGCGTTTTTGGTGTGTGCTGGCAAACTCTCCCTCTGTCTCCCCAAAGGGCTAGTGGGGTCCTGTCCTCTATCAGAGCATTCCCTGTGTGTGTGCTGTGTGTCGGTACGTGTGTGTCGACATGTAGGAGGACGATGTTGGTGAGGAGGCGGAGCAAATTGCCTGTATTGGTGATGTCACTCTCTAGGGAGTCGACACTGGAATGGATGGCTTATTTAGGAATTACGTGATAATGTCAACACGCTGCAAGGTCGGTTGACGACATGAGACGGCCGGCAAACAAATTAGTACCTGTCCAGGCGTCTCAGACACCGTCAGGGGCTTGTAAAAACGCCCATTTACCTCAGTCGGTTGACACAGACACAGACACGGACACTGACTCCAGTGTCGACGGTGAATAAACAAACGTATTTTCCTTTAGGGCCACACGTTTCATGTTAAGGGCAATGAAGGAGGTGTTACATATTTCTGATACTACAAGTACCACAAATAAGGGTATTATGTAGGGTGTGAATAAACTACTTGTAGTTTTTCCTGAATCAGATAAATTAAATGAAGTGTGTGATGATACGTGGGTTTCCTCCGATAGAAAATTATTGGCGGTATACCCTTTCCCGCCAGAAGTTAGGGCGAGTTGGGAAACACACCTTAGGGTGGATAAGGCGCTCACACGCTTATAAAAACAAGGGGCGTTACCGTCTCCAGATACGGCAGCCCTCAAGGAGCCAGCTGATAGGAAGCTGAAAAATATCCTAAAAGTATATACACACATACTGGTGTTATACTACGACCAGCAATCGCCTCAGCCTGGATGTGCAGCGCTGAGGGGGCTTGGTCGGATTTCCTGACTGAAAATATTGATACCCTTGACAGGGACAAGATTTTATTGACTATAGATGCATTTCTATATATGCGAGATGCGCAGAGGGATATTTGCATTCTGGCATCAAGAGTAAATGTGATGTCCATATCTGCCAGACGAAGACACGACAGTGGTCAGGTGATGCAGATTCCAGACGGCACATGGAAGTATTGCCGTATAAAGGGGCGGTCCATCGGACCTGGTGGCCATGGCAACAGCTGAAAAATCCACCTTTTGTTACCCCAAGTCACATCTCAGCAGAAAAGGACACAGTCTTTTCAGTCTCAGTCCTTTCGTCCCCATAAGGGCAGGCGGGCAAAAGGGCCAGTCATATCTGCCCAGGGGTAGAGGAAAGGGAAGAAGACTGCAGCAGGCAGCCCATTCCCAGGAACAGAAGCCCTCCACAGCTTCTGCCAAGTCCGCAGCATGACGCTGGGGCAGTACAAGCGGACTCAGGTGCGGTAGGGGGTCATCTCAAGAGTTTCAGCACGCAGGGGGCTCACTCACAAGTGGACTCCTGGATCCTACACGTAGTATCCCAGGTGTACATTGGAAATTCGAGACGTCTCCCCCTCACAAGTTCCTGAAGTCTGCTTTACCAACGTCTCCCTCCGACAGGGAGGCAGTATTGGGAACAATTCACAGGCTGTATTCCCAGCAGGTGATAATCAAAGTACCCCTTCTACAACAAGGGATGGGGTATTATTCCACACTATATTGTGGTACTGAAGCCAGACGGCTCGGTGAGATCTGAAATATTTGAACACTTACATACAAGCGTTCAAATCAAGATGGAGTCACTCAGAGTAGTGATAGCGAACCAGGAAGAAGGGGACGATATGGTGTCACTGGATATCAGGGACGCTTACCTACATGTCCAAATTTGCCTTCTCACCAAGGGTACCTCAGGTTCGTGGTACAGAACTGTCACTATCAGTTCAGACGCTGCCGTTTGGATTGTCCACGGCACCCCGGGTCTTTACCAAGGTAATGGCCGAAATGATGATTCTTCTTAAAAGAAATATGGACGCTTTCCTGATAAAGGCAAGGTCCAGAGAACAGTTGGAGGTCGGAGTAGCACTATCTTAAGTAGTTCTACGACAGCACGAGTGGATTCTAAATATTCCAAAATCGCAGTTTTTTCCGACGACACGTCTACTGTTCCTAGGGATGATTCTGGACACAGTCCAGAAAAGGATGTTTTCTCCCGGAGAAGAAAGCCAGGGAGTTATCCGAGCTAGTCAGGAACCTCCTAAAACCAGGAAAAGTATCAGTGCATCATTGCACAAGGATCCTGTGAAAAATGGTGGTTTCTTACAAAGCGATCCCATTCGGTAGATTTCACGCAAGAACCTTTCCGTGGGATCTGCTGGAAAAATGGTCCGGATCGCATCTTCAGATGCATCAGCGGATAACCCTGTCTCCAAGGACAAGGGTGTTTCTTCTGCGGTGGCTGCAGAGTGCTCATCTATGAAAGGGCCGCAGATTCGGCATTCAGGACTGGGTCCTGGTGACCACGGATGCCAGCCTGAGTGGCTGGGGAGCAGTCACACAAGGAAAAAATTTCCAGAGAGTGTGATCAAGTCTGGAGACTTCTCTCCACATAAATATACTGGAGCTAAGGGCAATTTACAATGCTCTAAGCTTAGCAAGACCTCTGCTTCAAGGTCAGCCGGTATTGATCCAGTGGGACAACATCACGGCAGTCGCCCACGTAAACAGGGCGGCACAAGAAGCAGGAGGGAAATGGCAGAAACTACAAGGATTCTTCGCTGGGCGAAAAATCATGTGATAACACTCTCAGCAGTGTTCATTCCGGGAGTGGAAAACTGGGAAGCAGACTTCCTCAGCAGGCATGACCTCTACCCGGGAGAGTGGGGACTTCATCGGGAAGTCTTCCACATGATTGTAAACCGTTGGGAAAAACCAAAGGTGGACATGATGGCGTCCCGCCTGAACAAAAAACTAGACAGATATTGCGCCAGGTCAAGGGACCCTCAGGCAATAGCGGTGGACGCTCTGGTAACACTGTGGGTGTACCAGTCAGAGTATGTGTTCCCTCCTATGCCTCTCATACCAAAAGTACCGAGAATCATAAGAGGGAGATGAGTAAGAGCGATACTCGTGGTTCCGGATTGGCCAAGAAGGACTTGGTACCCGAAACTTCAAGAGATGTTCACGGAAGACCCGTGGCCTCTACCTTTAAGAAAGGACCTGCTCCAGCAGGGGCCTTGTCTGTTCCAAGACTTACCGCGGCCACGTTTGACGGCATGGCGGTTGAACGCCGGATCCTGAAAGGGCATTCCAGATGAAGTCATCCCTACCCTGGTCGAAGACAGGAAGGATGTAACCGCAAAACATTTTCACCGCATTTGGTGAAGATATGTTGCGTGGTGTGAGGCCAAGAAGGCCCCTACAGAGGAATTCCAACTGGGTCGTTTCCTACATTTCCTGAAAACAGGACTGTCTATGGGCCTAAAATTAGGGTCCATTAAGGTTCAAATTTCGGCCCTGTCGAATTTCTTCCAGAAAGAACTGGCTTTAGTGCCTGACGTTCAGATGTTTGTAAAAGGGGTACTGCATATACAGCCTCATTTTGTGCCCCAGTGGCACCTTGGGATCTCAATGTTGTTTTGAGTTTCCTAAAGTCACATTGGTTTGAACCACTCACCACTGTGGACTTAAAATATCTCACATGGAAGGTGACGATGCTATTAGCCCTGGCTTCAGCCAGGCGTGTGTCAGAATTGGCGGCTTTATCATATATAAAGCCCTTACTTAATTTTTCATTCTGACAGGGCAGAATTGAGGACTCGTCCTCAAATTTCTCCTTAAGGTGTTTTCTGTTTTTCACATGAACCAACCTATTGTGGTACCTGCGGGTACTAGGGACTTGGAGGACTCCAAGTTACTTGACGTTGTCAGGGCCCTGAAAAATATGTTTCCAGGACGGCTGGAGTCAGAAAATCTGACTCGCTGTTTAGCCTGTATGCACCCAACAAGATGGGTGCTCCTGCTTCTAAGCAGACGATTGCTCGCTGGATTTGTAATACAATTCAGTTTACACATTCTGTGGCAGGCCTGCCACAGCCAAAATCTGTAAAAGCCCATTCCAAAAGGAAGGGGGCTCATCTTGGGCGACTGCCCGAGGGGTCTCGGCTTTACAACTTTGCCGAGCAGTTACTTGGTCAGGGGCAAACACGTTTGCTAAATTCTACAAATTTGATACCCTGGCTGAGGAGGACATGGAGTCTCTCATTCGGTGCTGCAGGGTCATCCGCACTCTCCCGCCCGTTTGGGAGCTTTGGTATAATCCCCATGGTCCTTACGGAGTCCCCAGCATCCACTAGGACGTCAGAGAAAATAAGATTTTACTTACCGATAAATCTATTTCTCGTAGTCCGTAGTGGGTGCTGGGCGCCCATCCCAAGTGCGGATTGTCTGCAATACTTGTACATAGTTATTGTTACAAAAATCGGGTTATTCTTGTTGTGAGCCATCTTGTCAGAGGCTCCTTCGTTGTTATCATACTGTTAACTGGGTTCAGATCACAGGTTGTACGGTGTAATTGGTGTGGCTGGTATGAGTCTTACCCGGGATTCAATATCCTTCCTTATTATGCACGCTCGTCCGGGCACAGTATCCTAACTGAGGCTTGGAGGAGGGTCATAGGGGGAGGAGCCAGTGCACACCACCTGATCCTAAAGCTTTTATTATTGTGCCCTGTCTCATGCGGAGCCGCTATATCCCCTTGGTCCTTACGGAGTCCCCAGCATCCACTACGGACTACGAGAAATAGATTTATCGGTAAGTAAAATCTTATTTTTTCGCCGCACACACTCATAAAACGGCCAGTTTCCGCCCAGAAACACCCACTTCCTGTCAATCACATTACGATCACCAGAACGAAGAAAAAACCTCGTAATGCCGTGAGTAAAATACCTAACTGCATAGCAAATTTACTTGGCGCAGTCGCACTGCGGACATTGCGCATGCGCATTAGCGACTAATCGCTCCGTTGCGAGAAAAATATAACGAGCGAACAACTCGGAATGACCCCCATTGTTTCTTGTGCTTTATTGTTCTTTGCATAAAAATGGTATGTGACTAGTATACACATTGAGGTTACTCTAAATTTCCATTCTATGAGATAATCTCAAATTTCTAAAGCTGAGAAAAACTTATAGCAGTGTTTCAGTAGAATAAAAATTCATATAGAGAAATTGTGAAATTAATGTCTGTGTGCAATATATCCTGAACTATATTGTGAGTTGCGGGTGAAACTTATGCCTGTTAGAAACTACAGACACTAGGTCCAGGTGAGGAACACCAGAAAAGATAAAGTAACACATTAAACCAGAGGGTTAGACTTCCTAATACTTACTTGTAAATTGTTGCCTTCAGTGATACCTACTTTAGGGTGCGTAGTGCGTAGTGCGTAGTGACAGACCATGCTGACAAGGCTGAGTTGAGCCGCAACACTGCAGCCACATGCACGTTACAACTTGGTGAGATTGGAATGCTGTGGATTTGTTTACAAGTCACTCAGTACTTTTGCCTGCTTTGGGGCGCCAACATACCATTTGTACGATTAGGTCTTACCAATGCTGACATCTTGGAGTCTCTACGTGACATTTCTCCTGCCCAATCCAGAGGGGAGGAGTCTAAATCTGATGATGAGTGTAGTGACAAGTATTTTGTACCTCAAAACAGTTTCTGATGAGAATATCCACAAAAGCAATCCTGACAACCCTCCTATTGTCACTCATAATGGTCAATGGGATTCTGAACAGCCGGGAGGACAGGAAAATGCTCTTGGTCTTCAATCTTGTTTCTTCTCGCTTTCAAAACAGGTTACTGAAAATGTTTCATATCTAGTATTTCTCTGACGTCCTAAGTGGATGCTGGGGACTCCGTCAGGACCATGGGGATTAGCGGCTCCGCAGGAGACAGGGCACAAAACTAAAGCTTTAGGATCAGGTGGTGTGTACTGGCTCCTCCCCCCATGACCCTCCTCCAAGCCTCAGTTAGGTTTTTGTGCCCGTCCGAGCAGGGTGCAATCTAGGTGGCTCTCTTAAGGAGCTGCTTAGAAAAAGTTTTTAGGTTTCTTATTTTCAGTGAGTCCTGCTGGCAACAGGCTCACTGCATCGAGGGACTTAGGGGAGAGAAGTTCAACTCACCTGCGTGCAGGATGGATTGGCTTCTTAGGCTACTGGACACCATTAGCTCCAGAGGGAGTCGGAACACAGGTCTCACCCTGGGGTTCGTCCCGGAGCCGCGCCGCCGACCCCCCTTGCAGATGCTGAAGATTGAAGGTCCAGAAACAGGCGGCAGAAGGCTTTTCAGTCTTCATGAAGGTAGCGCACAGCACTGCAGCTGTGCGCCATTGTTGTCACACACTTCACACCAACGGTCACGGAGGGTGCAGGGTGTTGCTGGGGGCGCCCTGGGCAGCAATGTATAATACCTTATTCTGGCTAAAAATACATCACATATAGCCCCTGGAGGCTATATGGATGTATTTAACCCCTGCCAGGTCTCAGAAAAACGGGAGAAGAAGCCCGCCGAAAAGGGGGTGGGGCCTATTCTCCTCAGCACACAGCGCCATTTTCCCTCACAGAAATGCTGGTGGGAAGGCTCCCAGGCTCTCCCCTGCACTGCACTACAGAAACAGGGTTAAAACAGAGAGGGGGGGGCACTTATTTGGCGATATGTATATATATATTAAAATGCTATAAGGGAAAAACACTTATATAAAGGTTGTCCCTGTATAATATAGCGTTTTTGGTGTGTGCTGGCAAACTCTCCCTCTGTCTCCCCAAAGGGCTAGTGGGGTCCTGTCCTCTATCAGAGCATTCCCTGTGTGTGTGCTGTGTGTCGGTACTTGTGTGTCGACATGTATGAGGACGATGTTGGTGAGGAGGCGGAGCAATTGCCGGTAATGGTGATGTCACTCTCTAGGGAGTCGACACCGGAATGGATGGCTTATTTAAGGAATTACGTGATAATGTCAACACGCTGCAAGGTCGGTTGACGACATGAGATGGCCGGCAAACCAATTAGTACCTGTCCAGGCGTCTAAAACACCGTCAGGGGCGTTAAAACGTCCTTTTTACCTCAGTCGGTCGACACAGACACAGACACGGACACTGACTCCAGTGTCGACGGTGAAGAAACAAACGTATTTTCCTTTAGGGCCACACGTTACTTGTTAAGGGCAATGAAGGAGATGTTACATATTTCTGATACTACAAGTACCACAAAAAAGGGTATTATGTGGAGTGTGAAAAAACTACATGTGGTTTTTCCTGAATCAGAAAAATTAAATGAAGTGTGTGATGATGCGTGGGTTTCCCCCGATAGAAAATTATTGGCGGTATACCCTTTCCCGCCAGAAGTTATGGCGCGTTGGGAAACACACCTTAGAGTGGATAAGGCGCTCACACGCTTATAAAAACAAGTGGCGTTACCGTCTCCAGATACGGACGCCCTCAAGGAGCCAACTGATAGGAGGTTGGAAAATATCCTAAAAGTATATACACACATACTGGTGTTATACTGCGACCAGCGATCGCCTCAGCCTGGATGGGCAGCGCTGGGGTGGCTTGGTCGGATTCCCTGACTGGAAATATTGATACCCTTGACAGGGACAGTATTTTATTGACTATAGAGCATTTAAAAGATGCATTTCTATATATGCGAAACTCTGGCATCAAGAGTAAGTGCGATGTCCATATCTGCCAGACGATGTTTATGGACACGACAGTGGTCAGGTGATGCAGATTCCAAACGGCACATGGAAGTATTGCCGTATAAAGGGGAGGAGTTATTTGGGGTCGGTCCATCGGACCTGGTGGCCACGGCAACAGCTAGAAAATCCACCTTTTTTACCCCAAGTCACATCTCAGCAGAAAAAGACATAGTCTTTTCAGCCTCAGTCCTTTCGTCCCCATAATATCTGCCCAGGGATAGAGGTAAGGGAAGAAGACTGCAGCAGGCAGCCCATTCCCAGGAACAGAAGCCTTCCACCGCTTCTGCCAAGTCCTCAGCATGACGCTGGGGCCGTAAAAACAGGTGCGGTGGGGGGTCGTCTCAAGAGTTTCAGCACGCAGTGGGCTCACTCGCAAGTGGACCCCTGGATCCTACAAGTAGTATCCCAGGGGTACAGATTGGAAATTCGAGACGTCTCCCCCTCGCAGGTTCCTGAAGTTTGCTTTACCAACGTCTACCTCCGACAGGGAGGCAGTATTGGAAACAACTCACAAGCTGTATTCCCAGCAGGTGATAATCAAAGTACCCCTCCTACAACAAGTAAAGGGGTATTATTCCACACTATATTGTGGTACTGAAGCCAGACGGCTCGGTGAGACCTATTCTAAATGGAGTCACTCAGAGCAGTGATAGCGAACCAGGAAGAAGGGGACTATATGGTGTCCCTGGACATCAAGGATGCTTACCTCCATGTCCAAATTTGCCCTTCTCACAAAGGGTACCTCAGGTTCGTGGTACAAAACTGTCACTATCAGTTTCAGACGCTGCCGTTTGGATTGTCCACGGCACCCCGGGTCTTTACCAAGGTAATGGCCGAAATGATGATTCTTCTTCAAAGAAAAGGCGTCTTAATTATCCCTTACTTGGACGATCTCCTGATAAGGGCAAGGTCCAGAGAACAGTTGGAGGTCTGAGTAGCACTATCTCAAGTAGTTCTACGACAGCACGGGTGGATTCTAAATATTCCAAAATCGCAGCTGTCTCCGACGACACGTCTGCTGTCCCTAGGGATGATTCTGGACACAGTCCAAAAAAAAAAAAAAGGTGTTTCTCCCGGAGGAGAAAGCCAGGGAGTTATCCGAGCTAGTCAGGAACCTCCAAAAACCAGGAAAAGTGTCAGTGCATCATTGCACAAGGGTCCTGGGAAAATTGGTGGCTTCTTACGAAGCGATTCCATTCGGCAGATTTCACGCAAGAACTTTTCAGTGGAATCTGCTGGACAAATGGTCCGGATCGCATCTTCAGATGCATCAGCGGATAACCCTGTCTCCAAGGACAAGGGTGTCTCTTCTGTGGTGGCTGCAGAGTGCTCATCTACTAAAGGGCCACAGTTATGCATTCAGGACAGGGTCCTGGTGACCATGGATTCCAGCTTGAAAGGCTGGGGAACAGTCACACAGGGAAAAAATTTCCAGGGAGTGTGATCAAGTCTGGGGACTTCTCTCCGCATAAATATACTGGAGCTAAGAGCAATTTACAATGCTCTAAGCTTAGCAAGACCTCTGCTTCAAGGTCAGCCGGTATTGATCCAGTGGGACAACATCACGGCAGTCGCCCACGTAAACAGACAGGGCGGCACAAGAAGCAGGAGGACAATGGCAGAACCTGCAAGGATTCTTCGCTGGGCGGAAAATCATGTGATAGCACTGTCAGCAGTTTTCATTCCGGGAGTGGACAACTGGGAAGCAGACTTCCTCAGCACGACCTCCACCCGGGAGAGTGGGGACTTCATCGAGAAGTTTTTTCCACATGATTGTGCACCGTTGGGAAAGACCAAAGGTGGACATGATGGCGTCCCGCCTGAACAAAAAACTGGACAGGTATTGCGCCAGGTCAAGAGACCCTCAGGCAATAGCTGTGGACGTTCTGGTAACACCAGGGGTGTACCAGTCGGTGTATGTGTTCCCTCCTCTGCTTCTCATACCAAAGGTACTGAGAATTATAAGACGTAGAGGAGTAAGAACTATACTCGTGGCTCCGGATGGGCCAAGAAGGACTTGGTACCCGGAACTTCAAGAGATGCTCACAGAGGACTCAGGGCCTCTGCCGATAAGAAGGGACTTGTTTCAGCAAGTACCATGTCTGTTCCAAGACTTACCGCGGCTGCGTTTGACGGCATGGCGGTTGAACGCCGGATCCTAAGGGAAAAAGGCATTCCGGAAGAGGTCATTCCTACCCTGGTCAAAGCCAGGAAGGAGGTGACCGCACAACATTATCACCACATGTGGCGAAAATATGTTGCGTGGTGTGAGGCCAGGAAGGCCCCACGAAGAAATTTCAACTCGGTCGATTCCTGCATTTCCTGCAAACAGGAGTGTCTATGGGCCTCAAATTGGGGTCCATTAAGGTTCAAATTTCGACCCTGTCGATTTTCTTCCAGAAAGAATTGGCTTCAGTTCCTGAAGTCCAGAAATTTGACAAGGGAGTACTGCATATACAACCCCCTTTTGTGCCTCCAGTGGCACTGTGGGATCTCAACGTAGTCCTGGGATTCCTCAAATCACGTTGGTTTAAACCGCTCAAATCTGTGGATTTGAAATATCTCACATGGAAAGTGACCATGATGTTGGCCCTGGCCTCGGCCAGGCGAGTGTCAGAATTGGCGGCTTTGTCTCTCAAAAGCCCATATCTGATTGTCCATTCGGACAGGGCAGAGCTGCGGACTCGTCCCCAGTTTCTCCCTAAGTTGGTGTCAGCGTTTCATCTGAACCAGCTTATTGTGGTACCTGCGGCTATTAGAGACTTGGAGGACTCCAAGTTGCTAGATGTTGTCAGGGCCCTGAAAATATAGATTTCCAGGACGGCTGGAGTCAGGAAAACTGACTTGCTGTTATCCTGTATGCACCCAAAAAACTGGGTGCTCTTGCTTCTAAGCAGACGATTGCTAGTTGAATGTGTAGTACAATTCAGCTTGCACATTCTGTGGCAGGACTGCCACAGCCAAAATATATAAATGCCCATTCCACAAGGAAGGTGGGCTCATCTTGGGCGACTGCCCGAGGGGTCTCGGCTTTACAACTTTGCCGAGCTGCTACTTGGTCAGGAGCAAATACGTTTGTAAAATTCTACAAATTTGATACCCTGGCTGAGGAGGACCTGGAGTTCTCTCACTCGGTGCTGCAGAGTCATCCGCACTCTCCCGCCCGTTTGGGAGCTTTGGTATAATCCCCATGGTCCTGACGGAGTCCCCAGCATCCACTTAGGACGTCAGAGAAAATAAGATTTTACTTACCGATAAATCTATTTCTCGTAGTCCGTAGTGGATGCTGGGCGCCCATCCCAAGTGCGGATTGTCTGCAATACTTGTACATAGTTGTTGTTACAAAAAAATCGGGTTGTTATTGTTGTGAGCCATCTGTTCAGAGGCTCCTACGTTTGTCATACTGTTAACTGGGTTCAGATCACAAGTTATACGGTGTGATTGGTGTGGCTGGTATGAGTCTTACCCGGGATTCAATATCCTTCCTTATTGTGTACGCTCGTCCGGGCACAGTATCCTAACTGAGGCTTGGAGGAGGGTCATGGGGGGAGGAGCAAGTACACACCACCTGATCCTAAAGCTTTAGTTTTGTGCCCTGTCTCCTGCGGAGCCGCTAATCCCCATGGTCCTGACGGAGTCCCCAGCATCCACTACGGACTACGAGAAATAGATTTATCGGTAAGTAAAATCTTATTTTTTTTGCAGTGTACATAATTGTTATAGTTTTTTTTTCTACCCATATTCCTCGTCACCTCTAGAATCATGTAGTTTAACACTAGTATTGTCAAAAACACCATTGGATCTCAAAACAAGAATAACCAATGGACAGAAAAAGCCAATGGTCAATTGACCACCGTTGGTAAAAGGAGATATGAGGATATATACAATAAAGCTAGTGTTAAGCATGGTATGCTGGTCAAGAGGTAGTCAGCTACTAAAGGATCTTGGAAACCCAACCAGCAAACTAGCAGTAATATAGGAAGAGAGGGGGGGGGGAGGTTCAGGGGAAATTTAAGGAAAAATTACTTCACAGAAAGGGTAGTGGATAAGTGGAATAGTCTCCCATCAGAGGTGGTAGAGGCTAAGACTGAAGAGCAATTTAAACATGCTTGGGATAGGCATATGAATATCCTTACAAAGAATTAAGGTTCAAAAAGGGTTGAGATTACCTAAAGGATAAAAAAAAGGGGCAGACTAGATGGGCCAAGTGGTTCTTATCTGCCGTCAAATTCTATGTTTCTATGTAAGTAATGCTATACCAAGCTGGCCAATAGTGAGAAGATCAATACTAGAACAAAACATATTGATGCTAGACACCATCATCTATGCAACCTACTAAAATGTGATGAGATTGATTTTATATAATGTAATACTGATAAGATGGAAATTGATGCTTTGACAAGGGCACAACCAAGATCCAAGCTTGAACGACTCAGAACAAAGATTTGAGCATATATGAAAAACAGTTGTAGTGTGGTGATGTGAGGATAATGTTTATTTGCATGTCTGTTGCAATAACCACTGAACAATGTGTGTTTTGTAGCTTAAAGTAACTCCCTCTATCTAAGTGGAATTGCTAGTTTGTTAATAAATTGAAAAGAAGCACAGAACATAGGAAATAAGAAATGGATTGTACCCTGAAGCAGCTCTTAAATTTTGCTCTTTAATGAAAACATCTTTAACTTGAACATGCCTGGAAAAAGTCCTCAATTATTTACTCCTGTCCTAACACCAGTATAGAGTGTACCTGTACTCACCCCCTCCTTTTGCTTACAATGACTCCCGTTGGTTTACATACAGTACATCACAGGTTAATAATAAAGATGAGCTGTTCTCTTTTGATGAAAACTGAAATCACCCAAACTTTGGAGTTTCGAGTAGAACTAAGCCCTGGCTCGGGTCTTCCCAAAAAGTTCGGATCTCAAAACTATATTGCATGTAAGACCCTCCTTTGTGACGTCAGGTGCCATCTCACACTGTAGAGTGTACGGAGAGGGTCGTTGGCTGTAGTTCATGCTGCAATTCTACTAATATCCAAGTTACAAGATTTTACCTGTTTGTATACATTTTTAAAGATATTCAGATCCAAAATCAAAACCAAAAAACAGTGGTGATGTAGAACCTAAACCAAAAACATAGGGCACATCTCTAAGTAATAACAGTCCCAAGTATTGTCTCATCATACTGGATATGATTCCTTTGGATTAGTAGCAATGTTGGAGGTGTGTGGGAATGAGGGCTGGCTCTAAGAACCCACTACAGAAGCATGGCTGCTGTATTCTTGATTTCTACACTACTGCTGGAATAGAAATGATTGCAGTGGGTGAAATAACAACATTTTTCCTTTACAATATATTTTTAAATACACAGCAGTTTTATTATTGCACCAGCCCTCCAGCACCAGCATGAGATACAACTTCTGAAAGTCATATCACTGGATGTGTCCACATTTTATTTTGTTGAAGTTACTGTACTCTAGTTGACCTTTCCAATCCTCTATGTGTAAGGTGGCAGTAGTCACAATTTAGAGCAAAAAGTACATAGATATCTGTATATGCCTCTTAAAGCATTTCATGAGAGAGATAATCTACTATATCAGCATTAATGGGCATTAAAAGCATTATGCATGCTACTATTTTAATTTGAAGCATCTTAAATAACTCCCTCTAACTCTCTCCCTCCCACCATGTTGATGCAATGCATCACACATCCTTGGGCATACATCCACTCATGTAGCACTGAAAAGTGGTGGTCATTTCCCTGTTGAAAATACCTTCTTTAATCTTCATCACAGTGTTTCCTATATGATGGACAGAAAGTGATGATGTCATTGCCATGTTGACATGCCCAGGCTGGGAGATTGGACTGTAACAATCAGAATGGTCACCGTTTTTTCAGGGAGTCTTTCTGATGTTCAGCAAGACTTGGTAAGTTGGCAAGTATGACTTATGAAAGTGCCTACTACAGTATGTTTTAAAATTTTTAAGCATGTCTAGCTCCAAATAAGACCCACTATGTGTTTAAGATTTGTTTGTTCCTTTCTGATAAATCTAGTAAAACATTTGTATAAGAAAAACATTGGACCAACGTAATTTGACCTGGTCTTCAAACTTCTGGAGATGTGCGGCGGGCACTTTTCGGGTTTTGTGTTTTGGTTTTAGATCTGAATTGGTTTTGCCAAAACCACCCTTTCGGGTTTTGGTTTTGGATATGGATCATTTTTGGGGAAAAAAACATAAAAACAGCTAAAATCACAGAATTTGGGGGTAATTTTGATCCTACAGTATTATTAACCTCAATAACATTAATTTCCCCTCATTTCCAGTCTATTCTGAACACCTCACAATATTGTTTTTAGGAAAAAAAAGGTTACACTGCAGTCGCTGGATGACTAAGCTAAGGGACCCACGTGGGCGGCACAAACACCTGGCCCATCTCGGAGTGGTACTGCAGTGTCAGGCAGGATGGCTCTTTTAAAAACTAGGCCCCAAAGAGCACAAAATGTAAAAAAGAAAAAGAGGTGCAAGATGGAATTGTCCTTGGGCCCTCCCACCCACCCTTATGTTGAATAAACAGGACATGCACACTTTAACAAACCAATCATTTCAGCAACAGGGTCTGCCACACTACTGTGGCTGACATGATTGGTTTGTTTGGGTCCCCACCAAAAAAGAAGCAATTAATCTCTCCTTGCACAAACTGGCTCTACATAGGCAAGATGTCATCCTCATACTCAGATCCCCCCCTTTTACATCCTTATTCTCACAGAGAAATAATATTCAAACAAATATTCAAACAAACAAAACCACATCAGTTAAGTGTCAGTGGACTGCTTATGCTATTACCCAAAGTTTCTGAACTTGACAATGATTTATCATGAATGTGCTGCAGGTGACGTATAAGTGAGGATGTTCAAAGGTGGTTAATGTCCTTACCTCTACTTATTATAGATTGACAAAGGTAACATATGACTTGACACCTGTTGTCCGGATTTGTGGAGAAATAGTTCCACACCGAAGAGGTGCTTTTTTTGCATTTTGCCCAGGCATGACAATGGGCATTTTCATCCCATGGATAACAACTGTCTCCTCTGGTGCCATATTTAAACAAACCACATCACCATCACAATCCTCATCATCAACATCCTCCTCAGTGCCAGCTACACCAATAACCTCCTCATCCTGGTGTACTTCTACAGTGACATCCTTAATCTCAATATCAGCAACTTGACTGGTGGTGCTCCTCCCAGCACTTGCAGGGGGCATGCAAATGGTGGCAGGAGCCTCCTCTTCCCATACAGTGTTGTGAAGGTCAGGCCTAGATATTGCAACCGCAGACAGTGCCAGCACCCCTGTATTTTCACAACACCCCTGTAATTTTACAGCATACAAGACCGAGCCAGTGTACATTGATTTTCAAATCAATCGACACTGGCCCTCAGTGTCGATTGATTTCACTGCACCCTAGAATTATTACAGCATACAAGACAGGGCCAGTGTACATTGATTTTAACTGCACCCTAGAATAATTACAGCATGCAAGACAGGGCCAGTGTACACTGATTTTCACTGCACCCTAGAATAATTACAGCATACAAGGCAAGTCCAGTGTACATTGATTTTCACTGCACCCCTGAATTTTTACAACGTACAGGGCCAGTGTAATGTTATTTGAACAGCAACACCCCTATATTTTACAGCTTTTAACTTTTAATAACTGCACCTCTGAATTTTTACAACATACAGGGCCAGCAGCACCACTATATTTTAAAGCATACAGCAGTGTGTTTTTAATTTTCAACAACTGCATCATAGATTTTTTTATACATACAGGGCCAGTGTAATGTTATTTGAACAGGACACCCCTATATTATATAGCATACAGGAGCAGTGTGCGTTTAATTTTTAACAAGTGCACCTCTGAATTTTTATAGCATACAGTTCCAGTGTAATGTTATTTGAACAGCAACACCCCTATATTTTACAGCATACAGCAGTGTGCTTTTAATTTTTTTTTTTTTGAGAAAAAGTTTTTTTATTGATTTTTAACATTTAACAAGATATTCGTAGAGCAGGGATTACAGGCATCAAACAATGGCACATAACGCACTCAATAGCTAAATAACAGTAACAATATATCTGCATGGAGATGAAAGCGGAAGTGCGGTAGGTCAAACAAATATGTATGCCTATGTATGAAGAACCACAAAGAGGTGACAATGCGCATAAAGTATGAACCGTATCTAAGGGCAGAGGAATATCTCTCAGGGAAGCAATACAAATTACAAGAGAGGAGCAATAAGTAAACGTAGCGATAGGAAAAAGAGCGAAAGAGGGGGAAAGAAATAGAGAGGGGGGGGGGGATAGACGGTCGGTCCCAACCACTGGAACAGTGCGTCAGGGTAATACAAATTGGATAGGACATTATGTTAAATTATATTATATTATATAGTAGCTAACGGAGGTTCAGCACCAAAATATGTCGTCCAAGGAGACCACGTGGCAATAAAGTTGTCTGGGGTGTCACGGAGTACCGCAGTAATACGTTCTAGTCTATAGGTTTGCCATATAGCGTTTATGGTAGCAGGGATTGTAGGGGGTGATATAGATTTCCAGTTAGCCGCAATTTGACATTTGGCCGTATTTAGAATATGCTTAGTTAGCTTCTGTTGTTGGCGAGGAGTGTGAGGAATTGGATAGAGCAGGGAATAGAAAGGTGATATCGGGACCACTAGGCCAAGGATGTTAAAAATAAGTTTATGGACCCTAGTCCAATATCCCTTAATCCGCGGGCAATTCCACCAAATGTGCAGCAGGGTTCCGTGTTGACCACATTGACGCCAATATCCATCCGAGCAGGATGGATAGATTGAATGAAGACGCGAAGGCACCAGGTACCAACGGTAGAATAATTTGTAGGCATTTTCTTTAATTCGAACCGATATGGAGCTCGTGGAAATTTCCTGCCTGATATCAGACCAATCTTCCGGCGTCAGAGTTTCACCCACCTCCCGTTCCCAAGCCGTCTCATGCGGCTCCTTCAGGGGCAAATTGTGAGCTAACAAAACTTGATATATAGCTGAGAGCAAGCCTTTGGTCGATCGACAGGTGTAACACAGAGATTCAAAGCTCGATTTACCTCCCATGGATGGTGGTCTAGGGGTAGAGTTAAAAAAAGTGACGTATCTGTAAGAATTGGTAAAAGGTTGAGCGCGGGAGGGAGAAACGGGATTGCAGATCAGCAAATGTGGGGAACGTGTGAAGTGGAGCAATGTCCAGAAGGAAGAGTATATTATTGCTGGTCCATGAATCAAATGCTAGATGGTTATCACCCAGCGGAAGCCAGGGTTGTTCCACAGAGGGGTGAGAAGAGGATGAAAGGAACGTAGCTGGTAGAGCCGAGAACAAAGGTCCCAGATGGAAAGGGTAAATCGCACCGTAGGCAACAGAGAGGAAGCGGGGGGACGACGATTCAGCCGACACCATAGCAAGCTATAGGGGGAATATCTTTGGAGTGTAGCAGCCTCCAAATGTGTCCAGACTCTATGTCCAGGATTATCGTGCCAAAGGACACACGTGGTTAGGTGAGCAGCTCTATAGTATTTAAGGAGGTCAGGAACTCCCAAACCCCCCTCCAGGCGGGGCTTCTGAAGTATTCGCATCTTTACTCTGGGCTTCCTCCCTGCCCAGATAAATCTGGTAAGATCAGCCTGAAGGTTTTTAAGAACTGAAGTGGGGACGTGTATGGGGAGAGTTTGCCACAGGTATAGCAGACGGGGTAGTAAAGTCATCTTAACAGCCGTCATTCGTCCAAACCAGGACAGGATATATTTGTTCCAATTGGTCATGTCATGTTTAATAGAGGATAGTAACCTGGGAAAATTAGCAGCATAGAGACCAGAATAGGACTTAGTTAAATAGATGCCCAGGTATTTGAGTTTATCAGCTTGCCAAGTACATGGGAAGGAGGCCTGTAGGAGCCGAAGATCCGAGTCCGCGACATGTAAGGCCAAGATTTTGGTTTTGTCCGAGTTAATATTATAATTTGAGAATCGACTGTATGTAGCTATTTCCTCCATCAAATGTGGGAGGGAGGCATGAGGGTCGGTCAAGGTAAGGATAACGCCGTCGGCATATAGTGCAATTTTGTGATTCTGGGTTCCCGACATGATACCAGATATATTACGGTTCAGTCTAATTCTAGCTGCTAACGGCTCCATAATGAGGGCGAAAAGTAGGGGGGAAAGGGGACAGCCTTGTCGGGTGCCGTTTCGTATGGGAAGGGGGTCGGAGGACAGGCCATTGAGTAAGATGGAGGCTGAGGGATTCTGATATAGCGATGTGACACCTTTATAAAAAGCCCCATGTAAGCCCATATTGAGAAGCGTCTGTTGTAAGAATGGCCAGGCCACCCTGTCAAAGCCTTCTCTGCATCAAGGGCCACCACCAGTGTCGAGAGAGACTTATCTTGTGCCAAATGGATAAGGTCGATTAGACGCCTGGTGTTATCTGCAGCCTGTCTACAGGGAATAAAGCCGACCTGGTCGGGGTGGATGAGGGAAGGCAAAAATGGGGCAAGTCTGTTAGCCAAGATTTTAGCAAAAAGCTTCAGGTCGACATTTAGGAGCGAGATAGGGCGATAGTTCTTCATCTCCAAAGGATCCCTATCAGGCTTTGGAATGAGGATAAGATTGGCCCAAGTGGTGGCCGCATCGAATGAACCCCCGTCCAGGATTGCGTTAAATAGAGATTGAAGCATGGGGAGCAAAGGGGTTGTAAATTTTTTATAATACAGAGCAGTAAAGCCATCAGGGCCAGGGGCTGCGGTGCGGCGTAGTTGTTGAATGGCTGCCGAAATTTCTTCTGTAGAGATGGGGGCATTAAGCGTCGACACGTCCGATTCGGAGAGCTTAGGAAGTTTACAGGAGGATAGATAGTCTCGAAGTTCAGTGACATGATGGGGGTCAGCGTCCGTGGTGGATGGGAGGTTGTACAAAGATGTGTAATAGTCTCGAAATTGGGAAGCCATACGTGTCGGATCAAACGTGGTGGAACCGTCAGCACAGCGTAGAGAGACAATGCGGTTTTGAGTACGTTTCGCTCGAAGTTTCTGGGCTAGCAAGGTATCGGCCTTGTCAGACTTCTCGTAGAACCTCTGGCGTGCCCACAAGAGTGCCTTGACTGCCTTTTTGGTCAGAATTTGAGACAACTGGCCCTTAATTGCTAGGAGTTTGGAATATGTTTTCCTTCTGGGGCGGCGTTGATGCAAATGGGTCAGGGCAGCAAGTTCCGATTCTAAGTCTCGGATCCGTTGTGCTTCAATTTTCCTTTGAGCAGCAGAGAGGCTTATAAGGTAGCCTCGAATGGTGGCCTTATGCGCCTCCCATAACAAGGAGGGAGGAATGTCCGAGGTCGCATTGTCTGTATAATAATTATTCAGTGCGGTGGTAATATCAGCAACAGTGCATTTCTTGAGTAGGAGAGATTCATTTAGACGCCAGAATCGGGTAGGGGGGGGGGAGGAAGATGCAATCTCAAGCAGAACAGCTGAATGATCTGACCAGGAGATGGGGAGCGTCTGAGCACTGAGGAGTTTACGGGTCGTGTCCCGGTCGACAAACACATAGTCAATACGGGTATAGAGGTCATGAGGTGGGGAGTAGTGAGTAAAACCCTTTGCTGAGGGATACAAAGTTCTCCAACCGTCATACAGATTATAAAGTGATAAATGTGCTTGTAGACGCTTAGCCAGTTTGGTGGGAGAAGAAGCCGTAGCACCGGGACGAGACCTGTCCTGGGCGGGGTCCATGGTAACATTACAGTCTCCACCAATTATAGTCATGCCTGTCGGGAGACGGGAAAGGCTGTCAAAGAAGGCCGTAAAAAGAGAACCCTGCTGCTCATTAAGGGCATATATGGAAGCCAAGATCAGAGGAACTTGGTTATAGGAACATGAAAGGATAATGTAGCAGCCCTGAGGATCTGAGATAGTATCGTGAACAGTTATAGGGAGGCCTCGACGAATCATAATGGCGTTGCCCTACGCTTGGCAAGCATATTTGAATAATAGACGTGTGGAAATTGTTTGCAAGACAAGGAGGGGTGCGGAGATTTAAAATGGGTCTCCTGGATCAAAACAATATCAGACTTTCGTCTATTAAATAATTGGATGGCCATGGCTTGTTTGGTGGGAGAGTTAAGGCCGTTAGAATTATCCGAAATAATGTTCAAAGTCATGGTGGTAAGAGGTGTGGGCGACGCAGAGTGGAGGGCGGGAAGGGACCGAACCGACTACGGGGATGGAGAGAAGGAGAGGAGGAGAAGGGAAAGAGAGAGAAGGGAAAAGAGTCCGTATAAGAATACAGAAGGGAGAAACCCTTTCCTGTAGAAGGGCCGGGTTTAACAAAGAAAGGATCAGCGCCGTCCGGGCGCATCCTTCGGTGGGGGGTGTGGGCTTGTAACAAAACAGCAAGGAGAGTGCGGAGAAACATAGAGGAATAAAGGGTATAAAGAAAGCGACCAAGTGACAGGGGGATAGAGGAGGCTAATAGAGTTGCATTATCGAGGCAAATACTGACAGTGCGAGCGCCAGAAACATAATGAGGGGGCGGAAGAGAACATGCAATTATATCAGATATGAAACAGACATAAATCTTACTTGGATAATATGAATAAAAACAAATAAACACCAAACTAATCAGAAACAAGCATGGAAACGAGCTTTAGAAATAAAAAGCTAGGTGACTCTCGCATGTTGCCGAGTGGATAGCACTGCCCATGGCGTCACAACCATCAGGCCACATGGAGAGTATGAAAAACAAATGTGAATACATAGCAAACTGAAATGAGAGAGAGATCAGAAACCATAGAAATCACATTTAACCAAAAGTTGTGTCATGAGTTGTCCGAGAGTGTTCAAGTGGGAGACCATTCCGGGGCTGGGGCCCTCGGGCCTGAGATAGAGGACGACAACTGATCCCGGATCGACTCAGGGAGATCCTCAAAAATGCCAAGAGTCTTAAGCAAATCAGCTCCTTGCGTCGGGGTCTTGACTGCAAACGCCTTCCCATTCTGTGTAACTTGCAGTTGAAAAGGGAAGCCCCACTTGTATTTAATGGAATGGGCTCGCAGCACCTTGGTTATATGAACGAGATCTCTGCGTTTTTTGAGGGTGGAGGGGGCAAGATCCTGGAAAAGCTGCAACTGGAAGCCGGCATAAGAGACCAACAGTGACCCCCTGGCCGCCAGCATGATTCGTTCTTTGGTAGCATAGTAATGGAAACGTATAATTACATCACGTGGTGGTTGGGCCGGGGGCGGTCTAGGTCGAAGGGCCCTATGGGCACGGTCCAGCTGGAGAAGGGCCTCAGGGATATCCGGAACTAGTTGTAGAAAAAGGTTCTCTAGGTACTTGGGGAGAGAGTCAGAGGACACACTTTCAGGGATGTTGCGAACTCGTATATTGTTCCGGCGATTGCGATTGTCAATATCTTCTAGATGGTCTCTGTACGCTTCCATATCAGCCCGAATGTCCATAAGTTCCTGTTCAACCACCATCTGAAAGTGGCAAACGTCATCCACCTTACGTTCCAGTGTGTCCGTGCGGGAGCCCAGGTCGGCTAGCTCGGACCTGAACTCAGTTAAAACCGACCTCATTTCAGATTGGATCGTTTTTGTAACAATAGCCACAATATCCTGAGTGGTAAGTGGGGCACTGGAGGTGGCGACGTCAGCAGGATCAAAGGATTGTTCAATTGACGGCGAGCTCCGGGTAGAGGAGCCGGCATTCTCCCAGGCACGCAGGATACTAGGTTTAGGTGTCTGAGAGTTCTTGCAGTTCTTTTGAGACATTGTAAACACAGAGCTCCGTATCAATATTGTAGAATAATGCGATATATACGGCAGGGCCCCCTGTCACTATGTGGTCGCTATGATTAGGGTGACATGAGCCCCATGTGGTTCACCGGGTGGTTAGAGAGGTTTAGTAATAGCGTGTGGGTCACCCCAGTAGGGAGCACATGAAGCAGGATCAGACCATACGCCAGCAACACGGTCCGTAGCTATCCCCGCAACCAGTCACCGAGCCCGGGACAGCCAATCGGGCGCAGACTTACAAGGAGCGGATGCTACAATAGGTGGGGAGGGCAGCCAGGGGCGTGCAAGGTGGATCAGGTGCCTATTCCGTCTCGGAGGCCCGCGGAGACCCAAGCAGGGGATCCCAGGTGATGGAGGCTACCCGTGGTTGACAGGGAGGGACCTCCAGGCCAGGCTATAGCAAAGTGGGGATAGGCTGTGAATGTGGCCCAGTAGCGATGGTCCCCCTTCCACTGGTCCCGTCTATGGCGGCGCTAGGACAGTCCGCAGCTGCGTGTAGCAGGGCCCCAGTAGGAGCAGGAGTCCAATAGTTTAAGTCAAGGGGAGGGAGGGAGGTTCTCGGTCCCGTATCTCCGGAGTGCAGGTTCCCCAAGGCACAAAACCCAAAGTGCTGGGTCGCGTTAGGCCCGGGGATCACGGGCCGCCGGCTCCACTAGGCCGCAGCTCGCGGGAGCAGGGTGCAGAGGTCGCGGGTCCCGCAGCAGACAGCGGGCCGCTCGAGGACTTACCCGTGAGGCAGGAGGGCGTCCAGTGTTCGTTCCGGCAGACGGGAGGCGGAGAGGTTGAGAGGAGACCGCAGGAGGATCCGGCAAGATGGCCGCCGCGCGTCTCTCCTGACGGACCCACTGGTCGCAGCTCGTCACCCTCCGGGACGGTAAGCATGGCCGGGATGTCGGGGGGGGGGGCTCCAGGCAGTGCACAGCGGTAGTGGAAGGTCTGGTAGGAGGATCAAACAGCCGGCGGGCGGGTCCACGTCCCCGAGGGTCAGCGCCGGCACCGGACACAAATCGAGGCCCCGGGCTGGGAGGCCCGAGCAGGCCGCAATCCGCGGGAGCTCCAATTTCGCTCCCCGACTCCGCAGCTCACACTCGGCCAGCTCAGAGGGGTGTAGAGTCTCAAAATAGCCCCTGAGTTCAAAGAAGTGCAGGAGGGATTTATTTTAAAATCATGTGCTGCAGGAGCTCTCTTCATGCACAACTATGCTCCTCAGCAGCTAGGCCACACCCCCGTGTGCTTTTAATTTTTAACAACTGCACCCCTGAATTTTTATAGCATACAGGGCCAGTAATGTTATTTGAACAGCAACACCCCTATATTTTACAACATATAGCAGTGTGCTTTTTACTTTTAACAACTGCACCTCCAAATTTTTACATCATTCAGGGCCAGGAGCACCCCTACATTTTAAACTATATAGGAGCCGTGTGCTTTTAAATATTAACAACTGCACTGCTGAATTTTCATAGCATACAGGGCCAGTGTAATGTAATTTGAACAGCAAACCCCCAATATTTTACAGCACACAGCAGTGTGCTTCTAATTTTTAACTGCACCCCTGAATTTTTACAACATACAGGGTCAGCAGCACCCCTATATTTTAAAGTATACAGAAGCAGTGTGCTTTTACATTTTAACAACTGCACCCCTGAATTTTTATACTGTAGCATACAGGGCCAGTGTAATGTTATTTGAACAGCAAACCCCCAATATTTTACAGCACACAGCAGTGTGCTTCTAATTTTTAACTGCACCCCTGAATTTTTACAACATACAGGGTCAGCAGCACCCCTATATTTTAAAGTATACAGGAGCAGTCTGCTTTTACATTTTAACAGCTGCACCCCTGAATTATTTGAACAGCAACACCCCTATATTTTACAGCATATAGCAGTGTGCTTTTTATTTTTAACAACTGCACCTCTGAAATTTTACAACATACAGGGCCAGCAGCACCCCTATATTTT
Source organism: Pseudophryne corroboree (assembly GCF_028390025.1). NCBI lineage: Eukaryota > Metazoa > Chordata > Amphibia > Anura > Myobatrachidae > Pseudophryne > Pseudophryne corroboree. The sequence continues at coordinate 278,730,734 of NC_086454.1, read as the reverse complement.
AAAGTATACAGGAGCAGTATGCTTTTAAATATTAACAACAGCACCACTGAATTTTTATAGCACACAGGGCCAGTGTAATGTTATTTGAAAAGCAGCACCCCAATATTTTACAGCATACAGGAGCAGTGTGCTTTTAATTTTTAACAACTGCACCTCTGAATTCTTATAGCATACAGGGCCAGTGTAATGTTATTTGAACAGCAAACCCCCAATATTTTACAACATACAGCAGTATGCTTTTAATTTTTAACTGCACCCCTGAATTTTTACAACATACAGGGCCAGCAGCACCCCAATAATTTACAGCATAACGGAGCAGTGTACATTTAATTTAAACAACTGCACCCCTGAATTTTTACAACATACAAGGCCAGCAGCACCCCTATATTTTCCCGCATACAGTAGGACAGTGCCCCTGCACCATGTACAACACAGTGACAGACAGGCAGCAACACCCATGTACAGCTGCAGCACATGAATCACCAATGACAGCTGGTGATAGCCAGGACAGCCAGGACTGCCTTGTCAGCACCCCTAACATAGCACAGGTACACCACAGTGACTGAAGCAGCACCCCTACAAAGCACACACTAACCCCACCTGATGCCACCACCCACAGAGATAGACAGAGGTTTGTCTCCCTCACTCTCCAAGTCCGGAGTGAAAATGACAGTGATGTGCGGCTGCTTATATGGGATCCAGATCCTGTGAGAATACGACAGCGGGATGATGACGTTTTACCTCGTTCTGGTTTTCAAGTCTGGCGGAAAGTCCCGATGTGATAGCCAGGCAGGGCCAGGTCCATCAGTGATTTTAAAGCATTGAACGCCAGGCCGTCTCATCACATAAGCAAGCAGTTTTTTCACAGTTCTCACAGGGTTATCACGACAATAACATTTAATTTATTGTACTCTCTCCAGCGTAATATTCATATGGGTTACATCAGGTTACATTTCTTTTAATTTGCTTCACTGGCAATAACAGCATTAACAATGATTGGACAGAATTACAGTACATACCATTGCACTCTCTGGGAATCAGTAGTGCGGCGTCCGCAAACTGAGATTCATTTTGGTGTGCTCTCCCCTATTCGCTGGGGGCTCTATCTAAATGGGATATTTCATGGACACATCACTGGGGGCCTTCCACCACACGTGGTTTCCTACCACTCACCCAGATAGTCCTCTCCCACAGACTCACACCTCACATCCTGCTTTTTGGGTACCCCAGAAGGTGGGTATCCCCTTTGTTCCTGGTTCCTTCCACTGTACTCTGCATACTGTTGTTCTCACACTGCACTCTCCATCTCTCACTGAAGCTGCTGGCTCTCCTGTTACACTGCAGATATGGGCTCTCCCTCTCTTCATAGCAACACCCACATGCTGCTCTTCTCTCCATAATGCCAGGGACTGTGGAGTACCATACTTGTTCCACAGTCCCCAGACTGCATTTCACCTGGACACTAGCCTGTGCCCTCCATCTCTGTCCTCAGCTCACACTAACCCTAGCCTGCACTTTGTTCCTTCTATTAAAACCCCCTACACTTCCTGTCCTACCCCCTACATGTAGGGTCTGCACGTAACTGGTTTAACTGGTTTTGGGGCCATAAACTCCCCCACTCACTGATAAGACTCAAATGGCTTTTGGGACTTTCCAATATCTCTTGTCTCCTAACATTCCAGTATGCCACACAGAGACTGGCTCAGATCCGTGCTCAGGACGTGATGTTCAGGGGGGGTTTGGTTCTCAGAGAACCGAACCCGCTCATATCTACTTCTGATGTAACATCCTTTTACATTATTATTATTATTATTATTATTATTATTAGAATTATTATTGCTATTATTATTATTTATATGAAGCTGCCATTGTCTATAACATTATATATTAATATGGGCAGTACGGGTGGTGTAATGGTAGCAGTACTGCCTCACAGCACTGAGGTTCAATTCCCACCATGGCTCCAACTGTGTAGAACTTGTATATTCTCCCCGTGGTACTGGTAGGTTAATTGGCTTCTGACAAAATTAACCCTAGTGTGAATGTGTGTGCATGTAAATGTGCTAGGAAATATAGATTGTATGCTCCACTGGGGCAGTAACTGATGTGAATGGCCAAATATTCTCTGTAAAGCGCTGTAGAATATGTGTGCACTATATAAATAACTGGTAATAAATAAATAATAATAAATAAATATTGGCAGGTTATTGAAAAGCAATATGATCTAAATTTGTACTGTATTGAAAATGAGCTCCCTGAACTGATTTCAACCAGATTAGATCTTGTAGTTATTACACAGTGACAGTACGTGGACAACCATTACTGGAAATTCCTGGTTATGCCCTAATACAGCCAAGTAAAATTTCTAACAATGCAGTGTTCAGATGGTTTCTGTATCACTTTAGGATCCTCCGTATGTATTGTCAGGTTCCACAGGGGAGATCATTCCACATAGGGGGTAATTCAGACTTGATCATAGATGTGCTAAATTTAGCACATCTACGATCACTTTCACAAACATGCTAGTCCGCCCTGCATGTCTGGCTCTGCCCCCCCCCCCCCTCCGCACAGGTACAAAAGCATCACACAGTGGTAAAGCTTTTGTGCCTAAAGAGTAGCTCCCTACCAGTGCGCACTGGCAGGGAGCTATCCGTTGCTCTCCGGCTCGCAGCGGCTGCATGAGACGTCACGCAACCACCTCGGCCCACCCCCCTATATTTTAAAGCATACAGGCGGCCCGCACCCCCAAAACGGCAGCCAGCATGCCCCCTCCTGCCCAGCGAACGCCTCTGCCTGTCAATTGGGCAGAGGCGAACGCTGGGCTGATATGCCGATCGCATCTCTGGCATGCGCTGGTGCACTACAGCGCCTGCACATGCACAGTACATACCTGATTGCCTGCTGTGCAAAAATGCACAGCAGCGATCAGGTCTAAATTTAGCTTCATAGAGCAGTCCTCATGGATGGCAATAGCTATTATAGCTTATGAGATACCTTCTACAAATTTTCCTGGAGAGGAATCATTCTGATGGCAGGGCATGCACAGTACAACTGCCAGGACAGAATGCAGGAAGTAACTAAATCCAGGGTCGTCACTCACCTAAAGGACAATCAGTGTGGCCACAGCCACATAGGGGCATGGCTTCACAGGATGGGGGCATGGCCAAGCATCCCGATCCCCGTTTTCATCACTCCAGGGGTCCGGGAGATGCGCGCTGACCCCGTAGACTGGCATTCCTGCAGTGCTGGCTTCTACAAGGTGACAGAAGCCGGGTTGCTGCACGTAATGTTACAGTGCAGCACCTGCCTCCTCTCACTGAGCAGGAGCCGGCACTTTGGTGACACCCTCAGCGGGTGCCACCTGGGTGCGGGCTGCACCCCCTTGTGATGCCACTGACTACATCAATGTTGAATCTGTCAATCATGGAGCTGGTGTAAACGCTGGTTTACTTACAAGACTAAAAAGCATATACCTTAAACACACTTGATACACTTTAATATTGAGCCGCTGCGGCCGCAGTAATTAACCTTTCACCTTTATGTTATTCACAAACAGTGTACGTACTCTGCGTACGTACGCCTATAGAGCGTAGTGACTACACAGTTTGCGTACACACGCCTATATGCTGTTAGCACAATGCAGCAGCCCGAGTGGCTGTAAATACACTTTAATACCTTAGCAGGGAAAGGAAACACGACACCAGATTGTATTTATAATGCCGGGTTCCGACACACCAACATATAATTACTGAAAGGGGGTTACAATAACAATACAATACAATAGATTAATGGCTACAGTCAATGGTACATACATGTTTGGTTTTCACCTGCGCTTCCCAGTCTGGTCCTCAGTCATCTGGGTAGATGATCTTTAGAGTCTGTGATAGTGACCTGGCATGCAGCTGGCTCTTTATACAGTGGAATAAAACATAATACTATAGACACTGTGTGCTCTTCTTCCATTGGTTCAGGGGTGGGACATATCCTGTGCACCGGGGATCATTGGTCAGCTCAAGAAGTGGGTGATGGCTAAGACTTGAGATGTGATTCCTGTTGTTTGCATCTTAGTTCCTGCCCCATGACCAGTTAAACCCATCACATTAATCATACATAAATCTGGTATTATTAATAACTTAATGTGGTAATATATGATAATATTCTTATTCCCACCAGATTAATGTTTACGTGACTCTGAACAATATGATCCCACACATGATATGATTTTCTATTTCCATCCTCAAGATATACATATATCCACATATATCCATATACCCATATATATATATATATATATATATATATATATATACACACACACACACACACACACACACACACACACATACTCCTGCTATTACAATTTGTTAGGAATTATATATATATATATATATATATATATATACATGCAAATATATACATCTCCAAGAGTTTAGACTATGAATGTTATTACCTCAGATTTCTAAATGTCTGGTTTGTATTTTTGTTAGCTATTGCTAATTGAGTTTCTCCTCAGCCTAGGTTCCTGGGTATTGTCTTTTTGTTTGTCTTGTCCTCAGACAAGACAATGACAATCCAGTATTTATTGTTGTCGATAGAAACTGGGCTACCCTAGAATAATAGGAGTAAACAAAGGTGTTTGCCTTCTTCATAGAATTTCAAAGCTTTGTGTAAATAAGGCCATTGTATTTGAGTCTCTGGGAGTTTAATTTATGTGTGACCGATCTTCATGCTATTAGAAGAGGAAGCAGAGAATGGGGGATGTATGCAATATATGGATTAGATATATGTTATGTCTTTGTAGCTTTTCCATGCGAGTACAAATTCCACTGTAATTACTCATACCATGCTCTAATGCGCAGGACCGCGGAAGCGACCATACGCAAATTGCGAATATGTGCATGCACGGCCGAACACGTACGCACACGGAGGCCATCTCTGTAGTGTTTGTATGTAATGTGTGTACTGTAATATTTTCTGACTTTGACACTGGCCTGGTGCAATTTAGAAGATGCATACTTGTGGAAACAAATGCCATTAAGGCTGTGATTGTCAGGGGAAGGGATCACAATAAAATTGCAATCATTGATACATTTTGCCCAGAGTAAGAAAAAAACAAGGTGGACTTGCTTTATATGTAAAGGTTTAGATAAAAACTACTTTATTAGAGGACACTGCAGTAAGAAGATTGAGACTATTTGGGTCACTGGCGTTTCTATAATGGGTGCATTGTGTGCGGTGCAGAGGCCAGAGGGGGCCCCCACCACACACAATGCACCCATTTTCTAAATACTAACTACTCCGGAGTCCCACTCCGGCATCCACTGCGGTGTTAAAACTCTGTGAAAATGGTGCAGTGGTCATTTTTACGGAGTTCTGCGCATGTGCAGTAGAAAAATCACTGGAAAAATGTCCGCCACACCATATTCCTGGAGATCTGCGCATGCGCAGTAGAGTCTGAGCGCTCTAGTGCTCAGACTCTCAGCGCTGCCAGCAGAGAGGAGGGCGCATGAATGGAAAAGGCTGCACCCGGGCCTCCTCCTCTCTTAAAGTGCCCCTAATTTGGGTACAGTAACTCTAGAATCTTTTGAGAGAGAGGATTTTTTTCAACCAGGAACAAGTTACAGGTTGAGTATCCCTTATCCAAAATGCTTGGGACCAGAGGTATTTTGGATATGGGATTTTTCCGTATTTTGGAATAATTGCATACCATAATGAGATATCATGGTGATGGGACCCAAGTCTAAGCACAGAATGTATTTATGTTTCATATACACCTTATAGACACAGCCTGAAGGTTATTTTAGCAATTTTTTTTTATAACTTTGTGCATTAAACAAAGTGTGTGTACATTCACACAATTCATTTATGTTTCTTATACACCTTATACACACAGCCTGAAGGTCATTTAATACAATATTTTTAATAACTTTGTGTATTAAACAAAGTTTGTGTACATTGAGCCATCAAAAAACAAAAGTTTCACTATCTCACTCTCACTCCAAAAAGTCCGTATTTCGGAATATTCCGTATTTCGGATATTTGGATATGGGATACTCAACCTGTATAGATCACCAGGAAAAGATTAAGAATTAGAGGCTTTAGGTCTAATTCAGAGATGGATGGTAATGCAGCCATTCTATCAATAGCTGTTGCAGAAACATACAGATGCTAAAATCACCCTTCCATAGAAACATAGAATTTGATGGCAGATAAGATCCACTCGGCTCGTCTAGTCTGTCCCTTAGTGCTCCACCATGCGATGGAGTATATAAGTACTGAGACACCCACTTGCAGATACCAATTTTCTGTGTAATTGTGAGGGAGTCACTCCAAAATCTATGCAACATCAGTAGCACCATTGACATTTGCACTAGCCTAGGGTCTACTCCAGGGGTGGGCAATTATTTCAGCTGGGGGTCCGCTTAACACTTCCAGCGAATATTCGAGGGCCACACACAAAATACTCAAAAAGAGTCTCCTTTTTACACATTACGGCAGACATCGTGCCCTTTTTTACACATTACGGCAGACAGCGTGCCTTTTTTACACATTATGGCAGACAGCGTCCCCCTTTTTACACATTAAGGCAGACAGCGTCCCTTTTTTACACATTTAGGCAGACAGACAGGAAAGAAAGAAAGAATTATACTTACTCTCTCCGCTGGCTCAGGCTTCTCAGTGCAGCTTCTGCAGAGATCCGGGGCAGGGGAGAAGGAGGGCAGCCTATGATGAAGCAGAGGGACAGCAGCAGCAGTGCCTCTACCAATTACACTGCGCTGCTGTGGCTCCCTCCTCCACCTCCCTCCTCCTCCTTCTCCCTCGTGCCGCTGCGTTCTTCTCCTCAGTCACTGGCCACCGCTCCTGCTCACTGCCCGCCCCCACCCTGTGCCGCCCCGCTCTTGTCCTCAGTCACTGGCCACCGCTCCTGCTCACTGCCCCCCCCCCCCCTCCTCGTGCCGCACAGCGCATAACAGAGGAATTCCCGGTCAGCTGACCCTGTGACGTGACTGGGATTTCCTCAGCGGCGCCGTGTCTGGGAGCAGTGTAGCACAATGACAAACGGCTCAGCCTGTCGGGCCACTTGTCATTGCACTCTGATGGGGCACAGCAGGCAAGGCAGGATCGGTCCGGGGGCCGCATGTTGCCCACCCCTAGTCTACTCTATCTACTCTCCTCAAATCCAGCTAAGCATGGCCTTTGAAGCAGTGGTGGAGTTATGATTGGAAATATAGCAGCATTCCCAGACACACCCACAGCACTCAAATAATTCGCCCACCAAATAGCCCCACTTTGTGATCACTTTAGGTAACCTCTCAGTCTCCACTTCGATACACCTAGGTATTGCAAAATCCCCTTCTCTTGTGTTAGTGTTGCCATACACAATTGTGAATGTCATCAGACACTTGGGTTCGCACATGTGCAGCGAGGGATTTCAGACTTTTTGTGCAGTAGCAAACAATTGCACAACTGCAGAATCATCAACACTGCGTCTGTCTGTGAATTAGGCTTTGTTTAAATAAGAGAATACTGAGTTATCAATAACAAAAGGTGTCATGATTATTTTGGAGATGTCAGTATGCTTTATATTGACTGCAATATCACAATTACTAGATTAAGAAGAAGCTGTGACTTTGTTGAGCATCATGCAATCAGTTTCGTAACCAAAATGCAAGGATGTGATCCTAAAATATTAAAATGTGTCTGCACGATGGTTATTTACAATGACATCTAGTGACCATCTGTCTGTGAGGTCCAATATACAGAGAACAGCTAAATAGAAATTGCTCCAAGGTTTTATGTGATTCTCTGACAGGTTGGGAATTGATAGGTGGAGTGCTAGCCTAAAACCAGGGTCATAACCAAAACTTTGTGGTCTCCATAGCAAGATATTGAAGGGCCCGTGTCCCAATGATTTTTGAGACACCTCTCCGCAGCATTTGCTAATTTTATGCCCCATAATAGTGCTCTGGTACATTTTCTGAACCATAGTAGTGCCGTAGTTAATATTATGATCTATACCTGTGCCTTAGTTTATTTTATGAACCATTGTAGTTCTCTAGTTTACATTATGTCACACTGTATCCCCAATTCACATTATGACATCCAGTGTCCCCAGTTCAGATTATGCCACATTACAGTGTCACGTGTTCATACTGTGCTAGATTGGCGTGCCCTACATTTCAAATTGTCCCATGTTACAGTGCTCTTGTTCATATTATGCCACACTATAGTGCCTCCATTTCATGTTCTGTCACATTACAGTGCCCAAGTTCTTATTGTTTAACATTATAGTTCTATCCATATTACATTGCTGATCAGATTTTGACACATTACAGTGCAGTCCAGTTCCCATTGTGACACATTACAGTGCCCCCTTACCATTATATCATCCACTACACACACTTCTCACTGAATATGCAATGTCACACAATTCAGGCTGGGCAATGGCTCAGACCCAATTTCTTAGCAAGCAAATCTGGGAAATTGGTATGCGACTTTATAACCTGGGTCCAGGTCCTCCTAAGCCTTTGGGCCCCATAGCAATGACACCCCTTGTAGCCATGACTAGAACACTGGAAGAGACTTGATCGGAGAAAGGTGAAAGGAGAGAGTTGGGAGGAAAGAGGTGGGAGGAGGGAGGTGAGATAGATGAGAGGAGAGAGGTGGGAGGAGAGAGGAGGGAGGTGAGAGGAGAGATGTGGGAGGAAAGAGGTGAGGGGAGAGAGATGAGAGGAGAGAGGTCAGAGGAGAGATGTGAGAGAAGAGAGGTGGAAGTAAAAAGGTGAGGGGAGAGAAGTGTGAGGAAAAAGGTGAGGGGAGAGATGTGGGTATGCAGATGTGAGAGGAGAGAGGTGGGAGGTGAGAGGAGTGAGTTAAGAAGAAAGAGGTGAGGGAAGAGAGATGAGGGGAGAGAGATGGGATGAAAGAAGTGATGGGAGAGAGATGAGAGGAGAGAGGTGGGAGGAGAGAGGTGAGAAGTGGGAGGAGAGAGGTGAGAGAGATAGATGAGAGGAAAGATGTGGGAGGAGAGAGGTGGGAGGAGAAAGGTGGGAGGTGAGAGTTGAGAGAGATAGATGAGAGGAGAGAGGTGGGAGGAGAGAGGTCAGAGGAGAGATGTGAGAGAAGAGGTAGAAGAAAAAAGGTGAGGGTAGAGGTGAGGGGAGAGATGTGGGTGGGCAGATGAGAGAGGAGAGATGTGGGAGGTGAGAGAAGTAAGGTAAGAAGAAAGCGGTGAGGGGAGACAGATTAGAGGAGAGAGGTGGGAGGAAAGAAGTGATGGGAGAGAGATGAGAGGAGAGAGGTGGGAGGAGAGATGTGAGATGAGAGAGGTGAGAAGAAAGAGGGGAGAGGTTAGCCTAGAGAGGTGAGAGGACAGAAGAGATAGGTGAGAGGACAGAGGAGATAGGTTAGAGGAGTGAACCCTGATTTAATGCTATAGTATATCTGGTTTCTTATTGAGTTAACTATTTAATTCCTATACGCAAACTTGTACAAAATGAATAAACATTTACCTTATTCTTTTCAAGGGCTGATTTTATTAGAACAACTTCAAGCTATATGCACAGTAAAACAAAGAGGTATACTTTGAGCTATTTGTAACATTAACTCTTCCTTATCACCCCTACAATAGGAGAGACAGAAAATAGAATAAAACATAAAATCATAAGAGGAAAGGACAGGACATTCCACCACTGATCACATGCATTGAGCGGTATTGAGTAATTGCGATTAAAATCACAAATGACTGGTCTTCCAAAAAAAGTTGTCTTTAGCAATAAGAGAACTACTGAGTTTATGACCCGGCAGTCCTTCTGCTTATGAGCGGACATCAAACTGCGCATGTGGGAACTGCTGGGTACACTCAGAATTCTGTGCTGAGATGTCCATAGGCTTATATTAAGCAATGCCATCTATAGATGGCGTTGACTTTTGGGTACAAGCTCCAGAAAGTTGTGCTTTGCAGAGCTTTGTACATATGGGAAATGTGGTGAAACCTCTGAAAATTGCAGGATTTTTTTCAGAGTTTTGACTGCATCTTACAGGGGTGAATCTTACCCCTCAGCGAAACAGATCGAAACTTTTACTCAGCTCTCATAATGATATAAAAGCACATGAAACTGTGGCTTGCTAAAGAACATTTAAATCACTTTATATAAATGTGTGTGTGTCTGTGTGCGTGCATATTTGCTTCATGATTTTGTAAATTAACAGATGTAGTTAGCTAATAAAAGCTTTAATTGAACATAAGTTAATGAAGTGCAAGCATGTTTGAATTAATTAATTCAAATGGGAAAATATATATATGACTTATTAAGCATACCAGCTGGAGAATGCCAAATAAATGTGACATCAAGAAAATAACATCATTTATTTTGGCACATTCAGCAGTAACAGTCACCCTTTTAGTATTTATGTTAATTAGATGTCTCTCTCTCTCTCTATAGTCCTTGCTGTCTTATCATGAAAATGTACTGACAGTCTCATCGCTCTAAACAGGTGATTGTGTTTAAAATCCCGTCAGGCAGAAAAATGTCATAGGCAAAGCAACACCAATTTCCTCCAAAAATATGATCATAGTGCTTAAGGCTGGATGTGAATCATGGCTTTTTCCAGTATGAGCTCTGCTCAGTCCCTGCTTTAAGAATTCCATTTCCTTCTTGAAACGATTGATGAAAAATGACCTCAAAGCCATCACATTTGTCACCTTTGCAGAGATTTGAACTACATGATCAGATCCTTCAGATAGAAAAGTATGAAAAATAAATAGTATGATCCTTTGTGGGGAGAAAGTGTCAAGAAATTTCAGGTCTGAGTGCATGAGGTAGTTATTCAGCAGCCTCCTGTCATTCTACTATCTATTTAGTCCAGACTACATTTGCTTAGAAGATGAAAATGTTGTGAATAATTGAGACACTCAAGCAAACATTTAATATACACACACACACACACACACACACACACACACACACACACACACACACACACACACACTGTATATAGATACAGTATATATATATATATATATATATACATCTATCTATTAGGGATGAGCAGGTTCGGTTCCTCGGAATCCGAACCCGCCCGAACTTCATGTTTTTTTACACGGGGCCGAGCGACTCGGATCTTCCCGCCTTGCTCGGTTAACCCGAGCGCGCCCGAACGTCATCATCCCGCTGTCGGATTCTCGCGAGGCTCGGATTCTATCGCGAGACTCGGATTCTATATAAGGAGCCGCGCGTCGCCGCCATTTTCACACGTGCATTGAGATTCATAGGGAGAGGACGTGGCTGGCGTCCTCTCCGTTTATAGAGAACAGAGTGAGACAGTAGAGAGAGACACAGTAGTAATTTTGGGGAGCATTAGGAGGAGTACTAGTTACTTGCTGAAGTGATAGATAGTGTGACTGTATATTATCTGACTTGTGGGGGAGACACTGACAGTGGGGAGCAGTTAGAGTCTGAGAGCAGGACTCAGGAGTACATATAACGTACAGTGCACACTTTTGCTGCCAGAGTGCCACACTGCCATTGTGACCACACTGACCACCAGTATAATATATATTGTGATTGTCTGCTTAGGAGTACTACTTGCAAGTTGCTGATAGTGTGACCAGTGACCTGACCACCAGTCACCACCAGTTTAATATATATATATATATATATATATATATAATTGTATATAATATATATAATATTGTATACCACCTACCCGTGGTTTTTTTTTTTTTCTTTCTTCTTTATACATACTACTATAGTAGCTTACTGTAGCAGTCTGCGGTGCTGCTGAGCTGACTGTGTCCAGTAGGTCCGTCATCAGTCATTACATAATAAATATATATACCTGTCCGGCTGCAGTACTAGTGATATTATATATATATATATATATATATATATATATTGATTTCATCTCATTATCATCCAGTCTATATTAGCAGCAGACACAGTACGGTAGTCCACGGCTGTAGCTACCTCTGTGTCGGCAGTCGCTCGTCCATCCATAATTGTATACCACCTACCCGTGGTTTTTTTTTTTCTTTCTTCTTTATACATACTACTATAGTAGCTTACTGTAGCAGTCTGCGGTGCTGCTGAGCTGACAGTGTCCAGCAGGTCCGTCATCAGTCATTACATAATAAATATATATACCTGTCCGGCTGCAGTACTAGTGATATTATATATATATATATATATATTGATTTCATCTCCTTATCATCCAGTCTATATTAGCAGCAGACACAGTACGGTAGTCCACGGCTGTAGCTACCTCTGTGTCGGCAGTCGCTCGTCCATCCATAATTGTATACCACCTACCCGTGTTTTTTTTTTCTTTCTTCTTTATACATACTACTATAGTAGCTTACTGTAGCAGTCTGCGGTGCTGCTGAGCTGACAGTGTCCAGCAGGTCCGTCATCAGTCATTACATAATAAATATATCTACCTGTCTGGCTGCAGTACTAGTGTGATATAATATATATTGATTTCATCTCATTATCATCCAGTCTATATTAGCAGCAGACACAGTACGGTAGTCCACGGCTGTAGCTACCTCTGTGTCGGCAGTCGCTCGTCCATCCATAATTGTATACCACCTACCCGTGGTTTTTTTTTTCTTTCTTCTTTATACATACTACTATAGTAGCTTACTGTAGCAGTCTGCGGTGCTGCTGAGCTGACAGTGTCCAGCAGGTCCGTCATCAGTCATTACATAATAAATATATATACCTGTCCGGCTGCAGTACTAGTGATATTATATATATATATATTGATTTCATCTCATTATCATCCAGTCTATATTAGCAGCAGACACAGTACGGTAGTCCACGGCTGTAGCTACCTCTGTGTCGGCAGTCGCTCGTCCATCCATAAGTATACTAGTATCCATCCATCTACATTGTTTACCTGAGGTGCCTTTTAGTTGTGCCTATTAAAATATGGAGAACAAAAATGTTGAGGTTCCAAAATTAGGGAAAGATCAAGATCCACTTCCACCTCGTGCTGAAGCTGCTGCCACTAGTCATGGCCGAGACGATGAAATGCCAGCAACGTCGTCTGCCAAGGCCGATGCCCAATGTCATAGTACAGAGCATGTAAAATCCAAAACACCAAATATCAGTAAAAAAAGGACTCCAAAATCTAAAATAAAATTGTCGGAGGAGAAGCGTAAACTTGCCAATATGCCATTTACCACACGGAGTGGCAAGGAACGGCTGAGGCCCGGGCCTATGTTCATGGCTAGTGGTTCAGCTTCACATGAGGATGGAAGCACTCAGCCTCTCGCTAGAAAACTGAAAAGACTCAAGCTGGCAAAAGCACCGCAAAGAACTGTGCGTTCTTCGAAATCCCAAATCCACAAGGAGAGTCCAATTGTGTCGGTTGCGATGCCTGACCTTCCCAACACTGGACGTGAAGAGCATGCGCCTTCCACCATTTGCACGCCCCCTGCAAGTGCTGGAAGGAGCACCCGCAGTCCAGTTCCTGATAGTCAGATTGAAGATGTCAGTGTTGAAGTACACCAGGATGAGGAGGATATGGGTGTTGCTGGCGCAGGGGAGGAAATTGACAAGGAGGATTCTGATGGTGAGGTGGTTTGTTTAAGTCAGGCACCCGGGGAGACACCTGTTGTCCGTGGGAGGAATAGGGCCGTTGACATGCCTGGTGAAAATACCAAAAAAATCAGCTCTTCGGTGTGGAAGTATTTCACCAGAAATGCGACAACATTTGTCAAGCCATGTGTTGCCTTTGTCAAGCTGTAATAAGTAGGGGTAAGGACGTTAACCACCTCGGAACATCCTCCCTTATACGTCACCTGCAGCGCATTCATAATAAGTCAGTGACAAGTTCAAAAACTTTGGGCGACAGCGGAAGCAGTCCACTGACCAGTAAATCCCTTCCTCTTGTAACCAAGCTCACGCAAACCACCCCACCAACTCCCTCAGTGTCAATTTCCTCCTTCCCCAGGAATGCCAATAGTCCTGCATGCCATGTCACTGGCAATTCTGACGAGTCCTCTCCTGCCTGGGATTCCTCCGATGCATCCTTGCGTGTAACGCCTACTGCTGCTGGCGCTGCTGTTGTTGCTGCTGGGAGTCGATGGTCATCCCAGAGGGGAAGTCGTAAGCCCACTTTTACTACTTCCACCAAGCAATTGACTGTCCAACAGTCCTTTGCGAGGAAGATGAAATATCACAGCAGTCATCCTGTTGCAAAGCGGATAACTGAGGCCTTGACAACTATGTTGGTGTTAGACGTGCGTCCGGTATCCGCCGTTAGTTCACAGAGAACTAGACAATTTCTTGAGGCAGTGTGCCCCCGTTACCAAATACCATCTAGGTTCCACTTCTCTAGGCAGGCGATACCGAGAATGTACACGGACGTCAGAAAAAGACTCACCAGTGTCCTAAAAAATGCAGTTGTACCCAATGTCCACTTAACCACGGACATGTGGACAAGTGGAGCAGGGCAGGGTCAGGACTTTATGACTGTGACAGCCCACTGGGTAGATGTATGGACTCCCGCCGCAAGAACAGCAGCGGCGGCACCAGTAGCAGCATCTCGCAAACGCCAACTCTTTCCTAGGCAGGCTACGCTTTGTATCACCGGTTTCCAGAATACGCACACAGCTGAAAACCTCTTACGGCAACTGAGGAAGATCATCGCGGAATGGCTTACCCCAATTGGACTCTCCTGTGGATTTGTGGCATCGGACAACGCCAGCAATATTGTGTGTGCATTAAATATGGGCAAATTCCAGCACGTCCCATGTTTTGCACATACCTTGAATTTGGTGGTGCAGAATTTTTTAAAAAACGACAGGGGCGTGCAAGAGATGCTGTCGGTGGCCAGAAGAATTGCGGGACACTTTCGGCGTACAGGCACCACGTACAGAAGACTGGAGCACCACCAAAAACGCCTGAACCTGCCCTGCCATCATCTGAAGCAAGAAGTGGTAACGAGGTGGAATTCAACCCTCTATATGCTTCAGAGGTTGGAGGAGCAGCAAAAGGCCATTCAAGCCTATACAATTGAGCACGATATAGGAGGTGGAATGTACCTGTCTCAAGCGCAGTGGAGAATGATTTCAACGTTGTGCAAGGTTCTGCAACCTTTTGAACTTGCCACACGTGAAGTCAGTTCAGACACTGCCAGCCTGAGTCAGGTCATTCCCCTCATCAGGCTTTTGCAGAAGAAGCTGGAGGCATTGAAGGAGGAGCTAAAAGGGAGCGATTCCGCTAGGAATGTGGGACTTGTGGATGGAGCCCTTAATTCGCTTAACAAGGATTCACGGGTGGTCAATCTGTTGAAATCAGAGCACTACATTTTGGCAACCGTGCTCGATCCTAGATTTAAAACCTACCTTGGATCTCTCTTTCCGGCAGACACAAATCTGCTGGGGTTCAAAGACCTGCTGGTGACAAAATTGTCAAGTCAAGCGGAACGCGACCTGTCAACATCTCCTCCTTCACATTCTCCCGCAACTGGGGGTGCGAGGAAAAGGCTCAGAATTCCGAGCCCACCCGCTGGCGGTGATGCAGGGCAGTCTGGAGCGACTGCTGATGCTGACATCTGGTCCGGACTGAAGGACCTGACAACGATTACGGACATGTCGTCTACTGTCACTGCATATGATTCTCTCACCACTGAAAGAATGGTGGAGGATTATATGAGTGACCGCATCCAAGTAGGCACGTCAGACAGTCCGTACTTATACTGGCAGGAAAAAGAGGCAATTTGGAGGCCCTTGCACAAACTGGCTTTATTCTACCTAAGTTGCCCTCCCACAAGTGTGTACTCCGAAAGAGTGTTTAGTGCCGCCGCTCACCTTGTCAGCAATCTGCGTACGAGGTTACTTCCAGAAAATGTGGAGAAGATGATGTTCATTAAAATGAATTATAATCAATTCCTCCGTGGAGACATTGACCAGCAGCAATTGCCTCCACAAAGTACACAGGGAGCTGAGATGGTGGATTCCAGTGGGGACGAATTGATAATCTGTGAGGAGCGGGATGTACACGGTGATATATCTGAGGATGATGATGAGGTGGACATCTTGCCTCTGTAGAGCCAGTTTGTGCAAGGAGAGATTAATTGCTTCTTTTTCGGTGGGGGTCCAAACCAACCCGTCATTTCAGTCACAGTCGTGTGGCAGACCCTGTCACTGAAATGATGGGTTGGTTAAAGTGTGCATGTCCTGTTTATACAACATAAGGGTGGGTGGGAGGGCCCAAGGACAATTCCATCTTGCACCTCTTTTTTCTTTCATTTTTATTTGCGTCATGTGCTGTTTGGGGAGTGTTTTTTGGAAGGGCCATCCTGCGTGACACTGCAGTGCCACTCCTAGATGGGCCAGGTGTTTGTGTCGGCCACTAGGGTCGCTTAGCTTACTCACACAGCTACCTCATTGCGCCTCTTTTTTTCTTCTTTGCGTCATGTGCTGTTTGGGGAGTGTTTTTTGGAAGGGCCATCCTGCGTGACACTGCAGTGCCACTCCTAGATGGGCCAGGTGTTTGTGTCGGCCACTAGGGTCGCTTAGCTTAGTCATCCAGCGACCTCGGTGCAAATTTTAGGACTAAAAATAATATTGTGAGGTGTGAGGTATTCAGAATAGACTGAAAATGAGTGGAAATTATGGTTTTTGAGGTTAATAATACTTTGGGATCAAAATGACCCCCAAATTCTATGATTTAAGCTGTTTTTTACGGTTTTTTGAAAAAAAACACCCGAATCCAAAACACACCCGAATCCGACAAAAAAAATTCGGTGAGGTTTTGCCAAAACGCGGTCGAACCCAAAACACGGCCGCGGAACCGAACCCAAAACCAAAACACAAAACCCGAAAAATGTCCGGTGCACATCCCTACTATCTATCTATCTATCTATCTATCTATCTATCTATCTATCTATCTATCTATCTATCTATCTATCTATCTATCTATCTATCATCTATCTATTTATCTATCTATATTTATACACAAAGCCTTAGCTAAGTGTGTGCGGAGGAGGCATCTGGGTAGGAGGCGCTGTTGGCAGAACTTTCATTTATCTGTTTTAATTACTTTCACTTGTACAGATGGAGCCAGGGTAATCGTAACACAGTAACATAGTTGCTGAGGTCGAAAAAAGACAATTTGTCCATGGAGTTAAACCTGTTGATGTTCTTCTACACAGTAATAATTTTATTTTTTTAGGCTAATTTTAACTGTGGTTAATGTGTAGCCGTTTAGTAACTTTTCTTATTACTATAGTGCATGATTTACCCACAATAACCCTGTATATCCTTTAGTGATGTGCACCTGAAATTTTTCGGGTTTTGTGTTTTGGTTTTGGGTTCGGTTCCGTGGCCGTGTTTTGGGTTCGGACGCGTTTTGGCAAAACCTCACCGAATTTTTTTTGTCGGATTCGGGTGTGTTTTGGATTTGTGTGTTTTTTTCAAAAGACCCTAAAAAACAGCTTAAATCATAGAATTTGGGGGTCATTTTGATCCCATAGTATTATTAACCTCAATAACCATAATTTCCACTAATTTTCAGTCTATTCTGAACACCTCACACCTCACAATATTATTTTTAGTCCTAAAATTTGCACCGAGGTCGCTGGATGGCTAAGCTAAGCGACCCTAGTGGCCGACACAAACACCTGGACAATCTAAGAGTGGCACTGCAGTGTTACGCAGGATGGCCCTTCAAAAAAATACTCCCCAAACAGCACATGACGCAAAGAAAAAAAGAGGCGCAATGAGGTAGCTGTGTGACTAAGCTAAGCGACCCTTGTGGCCGACACAAACACCTGGCCCATCTAGGAGTGGCACTGCAGTGTCACGCAGGATGGCCCTTCAAAAAAATACTCCACAAACAGCACATGACGCAAAGAAAAATGAAAGAAAAAAGAGGTGCAAGATGGAATTGTCCTTGGGCCCTCCCACCCACCCTTATGTTGTAAAAACAGGACATGCACACTTTAACGAACCCATCATTTCAGCGACAGGGTCTGCCACACGACTGTGACTGAAATGACTGGTTGGTTTGGGCCCCCACCAAAAAAGAAGCAATCAATCTCTCCTTGCACAAACTGGCTCTACGGAGGCAAGATGTCCACCTCATCATCATCGTCCGATTCATCACCCCTTTCACTGTGTACATCCCCCTCCTCACAGATTATTAATTCGTCCCCACTGGAATCCACCATCTCAGGTCCTCGTGTACTTTCTGGAGGCAATTGCTGCTGGTGAATGTCTCCATGGAGGAATTGATTATAATTCATTTTAATGAACATCATCTTCTCCACATTTTCTGGAAGTAACCTCGTACGCCGATTGCTGACAAGGTGAGCGGCGGCACTAAACACTCTTTCGGAGTACACACTGGAGGGAGGGCAACTTAGGTAGAATAAAGCCAGCTTGTGCAAGGGCCTCCAAATTGCCTCTTTTTCCTGCAAGTATACGTACGGACTGTCTGACGTGCCTACTTGGATGCGGTCACTCATATAATCCTCCACCATTCTTTCAATGGTGAGAGAATCATATGCAGTGACAGTAGACGACTTGTCAGTAATCGTTGGCAGGTCCTTCAGTCCGGACCAGATGTCAGCATCAGCAGTCGCTCCAGACTGCCCTGCATCACCGCCAGCGGGTGGGCTCAGAATTCGAAGCCTTTTCCTCGCACCCCCAGTTGCGGGAGAATGTGAAGGAGGAGATGTTGACGGGTCGCGTTCCGCTTGACTTGACAATTTTGTCACCAGCAGGTCTTTGAACCTCTGCAGACTTGTGTCTGCCGTAAAGAGAGATCCAAGGTAGGTTTTAAATCTAGGATCGAGCACGGTGGCCAAAATGTAGTGCTCTGATTTCAACAGATTGACCACACGTGAATCCTGGTTAAGCGAATGAAGGGCTCCATCCTCAAGTCCCACATGCCTAGCGGAATCGCTCTGTTTTAGCTCCTCCTTCAATGCCTCCAGCTTCTTCTGCAAAAGCCTGATGAGGGGAATGACCTGACTCAGGCTGGCAGGTTCTGAACTGACTTCACGTGTGGCAAGTTCAAAAGGTTGCAGAACCTTGCACAACGTTGAAATCATTCTCCACTGCGCTTGAGACAGGTGCATTCCACCTCCTTTGCCTATATCATGGCCAGATGTATAGGCTTGAATGGCCTTTTGCTGTTCCTCCATCCTCTGAAGCATATAGAGGGTTGAATTCCACCTCGTTACCACCTCTTGCTTCAGATGATGGCAGGGCAGGTTCAGGTGTTTTTGGTGGTGCTCCAGTCTTCTGTACGCGGTGCCTGTACGCCGAAAGTGGCCCGCAATTCTTCTGGTCACCGACAGCATCTCTTGCATGCCCCTATCGTTTTTTAAATAATTCTGCACCACCAAATTCAAGGTATGTGCAAAACATGGGACATGCTGGAATTTGCCCAGATGTAATGCACTCACAATATTGCTGGCATTGTCCGATGTCACAAATCCCCAGGAGAGTCCAATTGGGGTAAGCCATTCTGCGATGATCTTCCTCAGTTGCCGTAAGAGGTTTTCAGCTGTGTGCCTATTCTGGAAAGCGGTGATACAAAGCGTAGCCTGCCTAGGAACGAGTTGGCGTTTGCGAGATGCTGCTACTGGTGCCGCCGCTGCTGTTCTTGCAGCGGGAGGCAATACATCTACCCAGTGGGCTGTCACAGTCATGTAGTCCTGAGTCTGCCCTGCTCCACTTGTCCACATGTCCGTGGTTAAGTGGACATTGGGTACAACTGCATTTTTTAGGACACTGGTGACTCTTTTTCTGACGTCCGTGTACATTCTCGGTATCGCCTGCCTAGAGAAGTGGAATCTAGATGGTATTTAGTAACGGGGGCACACTACCTCAAGAAATTGTCTAGTTCCCTGTGAACTAACGGCGGATACCGGACGCACGTCTAACACCAACATAGTTGTCAAGGCCTCAGTTATCCGCTTTGCAACAGGATGACTGCTGTGATATTTCATCTTCCTCGCAAAGGACTGTTGGACAGTCAATTGCTTACTGGAAGTAGTACAAGTGGTCTTCCGACTTCCCCTCTGGGATGACGATCGACTCCCAGCAGCAACAACAGCAGCGCCAGCAGCAGTAGGCGTTACACTCAAGGATGCATCGGAGGAATCCCAGGCAGGAGAGGACTCGTCAGACTTGCCAGTGACATGGCCTGCAGGACTATTGGCTTTCCTGGGTAAGGAGGAAATTGACACTGAGGGAGTTGGTGGTGTGGTTTGCACGAGCTTGGTTACAAGAGGAAGGGATTTACTGGTCAGTGGACTGCTTCCGCTGTCGCCCAAAGTTTTTGAACTTGTCACTGACTTCTGATGAATGCGCTGCAGGTGACGTATAAGGGAGGATGTTCCGAGGTGGTTAACGTCCTTACCCCTACTTATTACAGCTTGACAAAGGCAACACACGGCTTTACACCTGTTGTCCGCATTTCTGTTGAAATACTTCCACACTGAAGAGCTGATTTTTTTGGTATTTTCACCATGCATGTCAATGGCCATATTCCTCCCACGGACAACAGGTGTCTCCCCGGGTGCCTGACTTTAACAAACCACCTCACCATCAGAATCCTCCTTGTCAATTTCCTCCCCAGCGCCAGCAACACCCATATCCTCATCCTGGTGTACTTCAACACTGACATCTTCAATTTCACTATCAGGAACTGGACTGCGGGTGCTCCTTTCAACACTTGCAGGGGGCGTGCAAATGGTGGAAGGCGCAAGCTCTTCCCGTCCAGTGTTGGGAAGGTCAGGCATCGCAAACGACACAATTGGACTCTCCTTTGGGATTTGTGATTTCGAAGAACGCACAGTTCTTTGCTGTGCTTTTGCCGCAAGTCTTTTCTTTTTTCTAGCGAGAGGATGAGTGCTTCCATCCTCATGTGAAGCTGAACCACTAGCCATGAACATAGGCCAGGGCCTCAGCCGTTCCTTGCCACTCCGTGTCGTAAATGGCATATTGGCAAGTTTACGCTTCTCCTCAGACGCTTTTAATTTTGATTTTTGGGTCATTTTTTTACTGATCTTTTGTGTTTTGGATTTTACATGCTCTGTACTATGACATTGGGCATCGGCCTTGGCAGACGACGTTGATGGCATTTCATCGTCTCGGCCATGACTAGTGGCAGCAGCTTCAGCACGAGGTGGAAGTGGATCTTGATTTTTCCCTATTTTTTTATTCTCCACATTTTTGTTCTCCATATTTTGCGCACAACTAACAGCCACCACAGGTATACAATGTAGATGGATGGATAGTATAGTATTACTTATACTTATGGACGACGAGTGACGACACAGAGGTAGGTACAGCCGTGGCCTACCGTACTGCTGCTTAGTGCTTATATATAATTATAATATACTGTATAACGGACCTGGTGGACAGTGTCAGCAGCAGACTGCTAAACTAGTATGAAGAAAGAAAAAAAAAACACCACAGGTATACAATGTAGATGGATGGATAGTATAGTATTACTTATACTTATGGACGACGAGTGCACTGACGACACAGAGGTAGGTACAGCCGTGGCCTACCGTACTGCTGCTTAGTGCTTATATATAAATATAATATACTGTGTGTATAACGGACCTGGTGGACAGTGTCAGCAGACTGCTAAACTAGTATGAAGAAAGAAAAAAAAACACCACAGGTATACAATGTAGATGGATGGATAGTATAGTATTACTAATACTTATGGACGAGTGACGACACAGAGGTAGGTACAGCCGTGGCCTACCGTACTGCTGCTTAGTGCTTATATATAAATATAATATACTGTATAACGGACCTGGTGGACAGTGTCAGCAGCTGACTGCTAAACTAGTATGAAGAAAGAAAAAAAAAAACACCACAGGTATACAATGTAGATGGATGGATAGTATTACTTATACTTATGGACGACGAGTGACGAGTCGACACAGAGGTAGGTACAGCCGTGGCCTACCGTACTGCTGCTTAGTGCTTAATTATATATTATATATTTCATTTTGAATCCATTTTTGAATCCATTTTTATTTCCCATATATATATATAAATAAAAAAATTTTTTATTATCATTGAGTATAATTTATTAAATTGATTGGACTCATAATTTTCATATAGGTTTATTACTCCTATTTAATCATTATTTATAATGTTTTGTATGAATTTATATGAATTTATATATATTTCATTTGCATCTCAGTGTGGTCTAATGAGCTCATTATGCTCACATAACGTTGTATACTAAAACATTGCTTATTGATTATTTGTATGTAATGGTTAATACAAATAAGGTTCAGCTATTGCTGACATACTGCTGGTTTCTGTTTTTAGAAAAACGCAATCACTTAGAAAGGGTTAAAAATTATCCTCCTGTTTTGGTAACCAATAAGGTTGGATAAGTGGGTATAAAAAGAGACCGTAATCACCTCTAAGCTATACCTCTGAAGAAACCGCCCATTGTGTAGGCGGAGAAACGCGTCAGGTGACTTGCACAACAGTGGAACGCAGGTGGACCGCATAACCGGAAGCCGGAAGCACCGTAACCGGAAGTCGTGAACCGCGGCATTGCGGCGTCCCCTGCTGCCCAGGATTTTACACAGACGGCTCACTGTCTCCGCTCCCGAAGCATCAGAATACAGGCCTACAGGACACAGTGCCAAACACACCAGGCACGACCTAAGAAAGACCGCCGCAGTGCGGCCAGCTGTTTGGAGGGAGACAGTTGCGGGACTGGCACTTAGCCACACCAATTGGTGAAGTATAAACAGGCACTATTTCATCTACAGCCTTATTTCTTCTATTTCCCGCAAAGTACATCTGAGCCACTAACAGCACTCAATTCCCTATTATTAACAGTTTAAAGCATGCATGCAAAAGAACTAACAAAATAAAAACTGGGACAGTGCACAAATATTACTTAAAGTCCTGGGACCCAGGACACAGAGATTGCTAGTATATTAACCTTTTTTTAACCATTGCAATATCATTGTAATCTGTTTTATTAATTTGTTGTAGCTGCCACATGGCAACTAAATAATACATGTTGATTTTCTCTTTTTTATATTTTATTTGTACCAATAAATGTCATTTTATTTTTACAAAACCAGCAGCCGTTGTACTTAAAGTTTCCTTGAGCGCCCACATTTCTACTATTTTTCCTGTTTTATCTAGTCAGGTGGATACCCAGGTCCACCATTGTGGGCAGCCATTAGGAGGTTTTTTATGGGTTTGATACCTATTTAACTAAATATTAATATATATTTTTTATAAGTAGTTCTAGTAATCAGCGCCCACTGTTCGTCTGTGGAATCACACCCACTGACGTTCTCTTTTCTTTTATTTTTCTCTATTGAGGTCTGGTAGTGAGGCTGCTTGTTTTGCAAAAATGACCACACTGAGATGCTTGACAGAGAGATTAGAAAGGAGACAAAAATACTCCCATGAGCCAGTGAAGGAACAGAACAATGCCCCAACCAGTGGAAGTAATGACATGCATAAACTATTTAACAAATTAGAAACATTATGCATGGCAGAAACACGCCACTGGTGGGATCAATCCACGTTACAAAGATATATAAACAATAAATATATTCCAAGGGGACTTCGTTTGTTCAAATCAGCATCATTTAAGGATGATGCAGAATTTCTGTCTAGCTGGAACTCCATACTTGATGATTGTTCGTTTAAACTTATGGAACACCTTATTAAATATAGGAGTTCAAAGGTCAAAACCATACAGACCGAAATAGAACATATACAAGAACAATTAAAACCCTATGAGAGTAGTATGGAGTTCTCAGAAAGAGATCAGAAAGTAAATAAAAAAATCGAGGAATACGAACAATCAGTAATACTAACTAAAACAAAAAAACTAGAAAGAGATAGAGGGGACTACGAGACAGACACAGTAAGATCCTATAATAGGAGACGTGACTATTCGAGATCAGTCACAAGGAATCCCAAAAGGGACAATAGTAGACAAAATTATGGCAATGAGAGGGGGAGATCAAGGAGCGCAGCGGGGAAGTGGAGAACCCAAAGAAACAGAACCTTTTCCAATAGAAATAGTCCACGTAGGGATCCACGGGGAATAGTTCTAGAGAACAAATACGAGTGTCTAAGCAGAGACCAGTATTCTCCTGCCTCTATAGCCAGAGGAGGAGCTAAACCTAAAAACTCCTTACAAAGTCAGGATAATACTCGAGAAAAAGAGCAGACACGTTTTTTGGAACAAAGTTCACACGAATTAAATCAACCCAACAGACCCAATATGAATTACACCAAAAGAGGAAGAGAAAGAGATGTAGAGGATGTAGGGGAGGAGCACAGAAAAGGAAAAAACCCAAAGCAATATTAAATACTAAAAGCATTTTTAATTTGTCTTCCAGAGAACTAACTGACTCAGAAAAAACCTTACTAAGCAAGGGCCTTAAATATGCTCCTGCAAAAAAACCCAATCTTTTTGATTTATTTGTGGATCTGAATAGATTCACAAGAAATCTGAGCAGAAAACGGTATTTTGCAACCAAGAAATTAAAAGCTACAAAAGATGCGGAAAAAGTGTTGCCCATCATTCTGGATGAATCTGACAGGGAAACCCTTGAGACCCTTGAAGATCTACTATCAGAAAGTTCTCGGGAGGCATTAACTCCGGTTAAGATTTTTTCTTTAGATGAATCACGTAAAGAGAAAGTTAATAGACACTTCAAAAAGAAGTCTGAATTTTACCCCCTTCAGTATAGGGGCCCATCCATAGTGGGGTTTTACAACACCACAATGGAAGACTTCAGAAAGATGTGCCTTTCTGCTGAGCGAGACCAACTAAGGGATAATCTGAAAGCTGATGAAAGAAGGGCTTTAAAAACTCTCATGTCAGATAATACTTTAACCATCAAAATGGCAGATAAAGGAGGTGGTGTGGTGTTACAAGACACAACAGATTATAAGAAAGAAGCTATTAGACAGCTTACAAACACATGCTTTTATGCGGTGTTATCAAGTAACCCCACAGCACAATTCCAAAAAGAACTTGAAGTGCTGTTAGACGAAGCTCTGGATAGG
Organism: Pseudophryne corroboree; assembly: GCF_028390025.1. Taxonomy (NCBI): domain Eukaryota; kingdom Metazoa; phylum Chordata; class Amphibia; order Anura; family Myobatrachidae; genus Pseudophryne; species Pseudophryne corroboree. The sequence continues at coordinate 278,705,683 of NC_086454.1, read as the reverse complement.
GGCGCAATATCCAAAGACACATATCACTTTCTTCTTCCCACTCACCCCATCACACCAATCTATTATCATTTACCCAAAATCCACAAAACCCTCACTTCACCCCCCGGGCGACCAATTATCTCAGGGATTTGGTCAATCACTTCAAATTTGTCACATTTTGTGGATGCACACCTACAAGGGCACGTAACACAATTAAAATCCTATATAAGAGACACTACACAATTCTTAAATATGATAAAAAATATTAGATGGAAGAGTACATACCAATTCCTCACATGTGATGTGGAGTCTTTATACTCCAATATCCCACATCAAAAAGGGATCGAGACTATCTCTAATGTACTTGATAGGGACTCAACTATCACAGAACATTTGAGAACCTTTTTGGTTGCATCCATAAAATTCATCTTAGAGCACAATTATTTTACGTTTGCACAACAATATTATTTACAGTCACGGGGTACGGCCATGGGGACCAGGTTCGCCCCGAGTTACGCCAATCTCTATATGGGCGCCCTTGAACAGGAGCTCATTTGGGGGGCGGACCTTGGGGCGCACCTGGTCCTCTATGGCCGTTATATAGACGATCTGTTTTTTATTTGGGATGGGGACGACAGTACTATTAGCACTTTTCTTAATCATTTAAACGGTAATGAATATGGATTGAAATTCACCCACACTTCTCACCCTCACTCTATTAATTTTTTGGATATTGCGCTCCAGTCTATAGATGATTGTGTACACACTGAAACTTACTTCAAATCTGTCGACACAAATAACTTTCTTAAGTATAGTAGCAGCCATCTTCAAGCATGGCGCAATAATATACCTAAAAGTCAGTTCCTAAGGTTGAAAAGGAACTGCTCTAGAGAACACATTTACAAGGAACAAGCACACAAATTGTACTTGGCATTTCAGGAGCAGGGTTACCCTGATTACATCTTACAGAATGCTCTATACGAGGTAGAATGTAAAAATAGAATAACCCTATTAGAGGACAAAAAATCAGTGACATGCTCCAAGGAGAATAAATTGAGTGATAATTGTATATTTGTCACACAATATAATACCCATGCTACACAGATAAGAAAAATCATCTCGAAAAACACTCAACTACTTAAAATCGACCCATTACTGGAATCAGAAATAGGAGATCGTATTAAGGTAGTATATAAAAGATCAGATACACTCCAATCTAAATTAGCGCCTAGCATGTTCAGAACCAATAGGATTCAATATAGGAACGAAAAGATCGGCAAGATAAATACCAATAACAAAAATAAAATTAAAAATAAAAATATATCCATCAAAGAGTTGAGTGAAAATACCAATTTAATAAAATCTCCTCCCTATAAATGGCTAGGAAACGAACCTAATGGATTCTTTAAATGTGCCGCATCCAGATGTCTAACTTGTAAGAATATAGACTATGGAAAAAAATCCTATAGGTCTAGAACTACAGGTGAAGAATTCACTATAACACAATTTCTGAATTGTAATTCTACATATGTAGTTTATTTGGTCGAATGTGGCTGTGGAATCCAATATATTGGACGCACTATAAGAAAGCTCAAAGTGCGGTTCCTGGAACATAGAAGAAATATAATCAAAAAATGTCCTCTGCACAGTCTCTCTAGGCATACAAGAATATGTGAATATGGGGATATAGCCAATATTCGCATCACGGCTTTAGAACAAGTTAAAATCACAGATAGAGGCGGTGATCGCTTCACACGGCTAAGCCGGAGAGAAGCTTTCTGGATCTTCCGCCTAAGGACGTTAGAACCCTTGGGCCTCAACGAAAATATTGAATTGAATAACATCTAATATATCTAGCATAGGTTAGCTTCTTTTCCACAAAAACTAGTCCATCTATTATAATTGGGTGGTAACTTTGTGTGCTCTTCTCCTGCATGCCTCCTCCTCTAGCACATCCAAACATAAATATTGCCCCCTCCCCCCATCCATTAATTTGGTAGGTTAGGGGTAAAATAAGGGGTTGATATAACTATACTAATTATTTAATATCTGTAAAATGAATCTCCCATCTTATTAAAAATTCTTTAGTACCGGTAGCATTGTTCAAATGTTTCGGCACCAATATTACAAAGGGTTTACGGTTATAATTATCTAACCAGTTTAAAACATCCAGTTTATACTGAAGATGTTTATGTTGTATATGATGCATATGATATAAGGATAGAGACATCAGGTGCGGTTCTCTCCTCCTTTCCCTGCTGTGCTCTATTCCCTTCTCCCACTCATGTCCAAGAAATTTATCATCTGTACTATTGGTCTACGATACAATTATATATCCTTATAATCTATTTATACTGAAGATATATATGATGTATACAATATAAGGATAGAGACACCAGATGTAGCTCTCCAATTTCCCTTATACTGTGCTATATTATTCTATTTCCCCCTCTTCCTCTCTTGTCTGAGAAATTTATTATTTGCAGGATTAGCTAATGATTATACCATATATTTTATATATTGTATTTCTATTTAATTTTATTCATTATTCTTTATTTTATTTTATGCTTACCATATATTTTATTTTGAATCCATTTTTATTTCCCATATATATATATAAATAAAAAAATTTTTTATTATCATTGAGTATAATTTATTAAATTGATTGGACTCATAATTTTCATATAGGTTTATTACTCCTATTTAATCATTATTTATAATGTTTTGTATGAATTTATATGAATTTATATATATTTCATTTGCATCTCAGTGTGGTCTAATGAGCTCATTATGCTCACATAACGTTGTATACTAAAACATTGCTTATTGATTATTTGTATGTAATGGTTAATACAAATAAGGTTCAGCTATTGCTGACATACTGCTGGTTTCTGTTTTTAGAAAAATGCAATCACTTAGAAAGGGTTAAAAATTATCCTCCTGTTTTGGTAACCAATAAGGTTGGATAAGTGGGTATAAAAAGAGACCGTAATCACCTCTAAGCTATACCTCTGAAGAAACCGCCCATTGTGTAGGCGGAGAAATGCGTCAGGTGACTTGCACAACAGTGGAACGCAGGTGGACCGCATAACCGGAAGCCGGAAGCACCGTAACCGGAAGTCGTGAACCGCGGCATTGCGGCGTCCCCTGCTGCCCAGGATTTTACACAGACGGCTCACTGTCTCCGCTCCCGAAGCATCAGAATACAGGCCTACAGGACACAGTGCCAAACACACCAGGCACGACCTAAGAAAGACCGCCGCAGTGCGGCCAGCTGTTTGGAGGGAGACAGTTGCGGGACTGGCACTTAGCCACACCAATTGGTGAAGTATAAACAGGCACTATTTCATCTACAGCCTTATTTCTTCTATTTCCCGCAAAGTACATCTGAGCCACTAACAGCACTCAATTCCCTATTATTAACAGTTTAAAGCATGCATGCAAAAGAACTAACAAAATAAAAACTGGGACAGTGCACAAATATTACTTAAAGTCCTGGGACCCAGGACACAGAGATTGCTAGTATATTAACCTTTTTTTAACCATTGCAATATCATTGTAATCTGTTTTATTAATTTGTTGTAGCTGCCACATGGCAACTAAATAATACATGTTGATTTTCTCTTTTTTATATTTTATTTGTACCAATAAATGTCATTTTATTTTTACAAAACCAGCAGCCGTTGTACTTAAAGTTTCCTTGAGCGCCCACATTTCTACTATTTTTCCTATATGTATAATATACTGTATAACGGACCTGGTGGACACTGCAGTGTCAGCAGACTGCTAAACAAACTAGCATGAAGAAAGAAAAAAAAAACACCACAGTGTTTTTCAGGCAGACAAACGTATACTGGACTGGTGGTCACTTTCAGCAAAACTGTGCACTGTACTCCTGCTATAACTGCTCCCCAGTCCCCACAATTAGGCAGTGTGAGCAGTGCACTCAGCACAGATATATCATGCAGCAGTGCAGCACACTGAGTGAGCACAGATATGGTGGAGCGTTTTTTTTTCAGGCAGAGAAACAACGGATTAAACTCAAAACCCTGCACTGTACTCCCTAACAGCTGCTCCCCGTCCCCAATCCTCCCCACAATTATAACTAACTAAGTTCTAATATAATACAACGGACTCGGAGAGGACGCCAACCACGTCTTCTCCCTATCAATCTCAATGCACGTGTGAAAATGGCGGCGACGCGCGGCTCCTTATATAGAATCCGAGTCTCGCGAGAATCCGACAGCGGGATGATGACGTTTCGGGCGCGCTCTGGTTAACCGAGCAAGGCGGGAGGATCCGAGTCGCTCGGACCCGTGTAAAAAAAAAGGTGAAGTTCGGGCGGGTCGGATTCCGAGGATCCGAACCCGCTCATCACTAATATCCTTATCCATTAGGAATTTATCTAGCCCATTCTTGAAAGGCAGGGAATTCCAAATCCGTATTGTCCTTGCTGTGAAGAAACCTTTCCATCTCTGTGTGTGAAATCTCTTCTCCTCTAACCTAAGCGGGTGACCACGTGTCCTTTGTGACGATCTTACACAAAAAACCCCACTCGCTAGCTCTGTGTATTGACCCCTTATATAGTTGTAAATGTTAATCATGTCCTCTCTTAGGGGGTCATTCCGAGTTGTTCGCTCGCAAGCTGCTTTTAGCAGATTTGCACACGCTAAGCCGCCGCCTACTGGGAGTGAATCTTAGCTTATCAAAATTGCGAATGAAAGATTAGCAGAATTGCGAATAGACACTTCTTAGCAGTTTCTGAGTAGCTCCAGACTTACTCGGCATCTGCGATCAGTTCAGTCAGTGTCGTTCCTTGTTTGACGTCACAAACACACCCAGCGTTCTCCCAGACACTCCTCCGTTTCTCCAGCCACTCCCGCGTTTTTCCCAGAAACGGTAGCGTTTTTTCACACACTCCCATAAAACGGCCAGTTTCCGCCCAGAAACACCCACTTCCTGTCAATCACATTACGATCACCAGAACGAAGAAAAAACCTCGTAATGCCGTGAGTAAAATACCTAACTGCATAGCAAATTTACTTGGCGCAGTCGCACTGCGGACATTGCGCATGCGCATTAGCGACTAATCGCTCCGTTGCGAGAAAAAAATAATGAGCGAACAACTCGGAATGACCCCCTAAATCTCCTCTTTTCTAATGTGAACATGCCTAGCCTATCAATCCTTTCCTTGTATTCTAGAGTTTCCATCCCCTTAATCAATTTGGTCGCCCGTCTCTGAACCTTTTCTAGTTCCAGGCTATCTTTTTTTGTAGTATGGTGTCCACATTTGTGCACAGTATTCGAGATGTGGCCTTACTAGTAATTTATATAAACTCTCATCCGTGGCATCAATTCCTCACTTTTGCCTGCCAATACCTTGTTTGCCTTTTTTGCTGCATACCTACTTTGGCTACTACTGCTTAGTTTGTTATCTATGTGAACACCTAAATCTTTTTCCAGTGTAGAATTCCCTAGTTTTTCCCCATTTAGTATATGGGGTATACTGGTATATAAACTGCAGATGTCAATAGTGCAGATTAAAATGCCTTCTGGTATATGACCCAGTGTGTTAAGACTACTGAGGAAAGATGTGGTGTCTTTAATAAAATTTGGCTGTTTTGAGATAAGAGGCCAAAGGATGCTGTCTAAAGATATGTATATACGGTAGGTTGGTAAAGTGACTTATGCGCTGAGAGGATTGCCCATTGTTGAGGACTCTGATCTCAATGTAGCTGAGAACTCGATCTAACAGATTGTAAATTAGGTTTTCCTTCTGGAGGGAATGCTTCTGGATCCTGGTGTTTTGCTTGCCCCTGTGGGTAGGCGTTCTCTTGTTTTTGTTGCAGGAGAGGTCCCTAAAGGGACACTGGTGGTATCCAGAGATCCTTCGGAATCAATTAGAGCAAACTCGCTGTCACTGCTTGATGTGGCGGAATCTTTGTTATGGGGATATTGGGGAGGAGGGAGGGCGGGGTGTTGCACCAAATCTCTTTCTGGCACAGGGCACCAAAAAGTCTAGTTATGGCTCTGTATGTATGTATTAGAGATGAGCGAGTTCGGTTCTCCGAGATCCGAACCCCCCCAACCTTCACTCATTTTACACGGATCCGAGGCAGCCTCGGATCTTCCCGCCTTGCTTGGTTAACCGGAACGTGCCCAAACGTCATCATCCCGCTGTCGGATTCTCGCGAGATTCGTATTCTATATAAAGAGCCGCGCGTCGCCACCATTTTCACTTGTGCATTGGAGATTGAACGAAGAGGACGTGGTCTCCGTAGTCTGTGCTCAGTGTGCTGCAAATATCTGTGCTCAGTGTGCTGCAAATATCTGTGCTCAGTGTGCTGAAAAAATCTACGTTCTCTGCCTGAAAATGCTCCATATCTGTGCTCAGTGTGCTGCAAATATCTGTGCTCAGTGTGCTTTATTGTGGGGACTGGGGACCACCAGTATAATAGTAGTACAGTACAGTAGGCCATTGCTGTATCTTGCAGCTCTGTGTCACTGCAAGTATCCATTCCATATCTGTGCTGCATTTTTGTGAGCAGTATATATAGTATTACAGTGCAGCATTTTGGTGACCAACAGTATATAGTTGTACAGTAGTCCATTGCTGTATCTTGCAGCTCTGTGTCACTGCAAGTATCCATTCCATATCTGTGCTGCATTTTTGTGAGCAGTATATATAGTATTACAGTGCAGCATTTTGGTGACCAACAGTATATAGTTGTACAGTAGTCCATTGCTGTATCTTGCAGCTCTGTATCACTGCAAGTAGTGGCGTAACTACTGCCCCCGCAGCCATTGCGGTGGCTTGGGGGCGAGGGGCTGCGGGGGCGCCACTGATTTGCAGCAAACTGACATGCGGACGAGCGTCCGCATGTCAGTCTGCGGTCTCCTTCCCTCCGCCGCTTGTTGGAGGGACACGGAGGGCACAGCGCGCCTCCCTGTGTCCCTCCTGCATCATCTCCGGCGGCCGCGGGTCTAATAGGGAGAAGTGCCGTCCGTGAGCTCTAATTGGCTCACGAACCGGCACTTCCCCCTATTATACCCGCGGCCGCCGGAGATGATGCAGGAGGGACACAGGAGAGGCGAGCTGTGCCCTCCGTGTCCCTCCAAAAAGCGGCGGGGGGTGGGGGGTGGGAAGAAATATCTGGCACTGGGGACATATATGGCACTGGGGGGAATATCTGGCACTGGGGGGAATATCTGGCACTGGGGGGGATATATGGCACTGGGGGGGAATATCTGGCACTGGGGGCATATATGGCACTGGGGGGGGATATCTGGCACTGGGGGCATATATGGCACTGGTGGGGAATATCTGGCACTGGGGGCATATATGGCACTGGGGAGAATATCTGGCACTGGGGGCATATATGGCACGGGGGGGAATATCTGGCACTGGGGGCATATATGGCACTGGGGGGAATATCTGGCACTGGGGGGAATATCTGGCACTGGGGGGGATATATGGCACTGGGGGGGAATATCTGGCACGGGGGGGAATATCTGGCACTGGGGGCATATATGGCACTGGGGGCATATATGGCACTGGGGGGGAATATCTGGCACTGGGGGCATATATGGCATGGGGGGATATCTGGCTTTGGGGGGAATATCTGGCACTGGGGGCATATGTGGCACTGGGGGGGAATATCTGGCACTAGGGGCATATGTGGCACTGGGGGCATATCTGGCACTGGGGGGGAATATCTGGCACTGGGGGCATATGTGGCACTGGGGGGGAATATCCGGCACTGGGGGCATATGTGGCACTGGGGGCATATATGGCACTGGGGGCATATTTGGCACTGGGGGGGAATATATGGCACTGAGGGCATATCTGGCACTGGGGGCATATGTGGCACTGGGGGGGAATATCTGGCACTGGGGGCATATGTGGCACTGGGGGGGCATATGTGTACCTGGCACATGGGGGAGGGGCTATATTTGGTACTGGGGCATGTGAGTACCTGGCACCATGGGGGAATATCTGGCACTGGGGACATATGTGGCACTGGGAGCACAGCCCTAGCAACAAGGACTACCTCCTAGCAACGAGCATGACACCCAGTGCATGAAACACCTGGCAACGAGCATGACACCCAGTGCATGAAACCCCTGGTAACGAGCATGACACCCTGAGCATGAAAACCCCTGGCACCGTGCATGGAACCAAGAGCATGAAACCCCTGGCAACGAGCATGACACCCAGTGCATGAAACCCCTGACAACGAGCAGGTAATTGAAAAGTAATTAGAAGCCTCACTGTAGGACTTAATGTGTAATGGGCATTACGGTGTGTGGCATAATGTATCACGGACATTGCAGTGTGTGTCATAATGTGTCACAGGCATTACGGTGTATGGTATACTATATCGCGGGCATTGTGATATGTGGTATAATGTCTCAGGGTCATTGCAGTGTGTGGCATAATGTATCACGGACATTGCGGTGTGTGTCATAATGTGTCAGGCATTACGGTGTGTGGTATACTATATCACGGGCATTGTGGTATGTGGTATAATGTCTCAGGGTCATTGCAGTGTGGCATAATACATAACGGGCATTGCAGTGTGTGGCATAGGGTATAATGGGCAGGTCATTGCGGTATGTGTCACAGGCATTACGGTGTATGGTATACTATATCACGGGCATTGTGGTATAATGTCTCAAGGTCATTGCAGTCTGTGGCATAATGTGTCACAGGCATTGTATGTGCTATAATGTATCGGGCATTGCAGTGTGTGGCATAATGTATCACGGACATTGCGGTGTGTGTCATAATGTGTCACAGACATTGTATGTGCTATAATGTATCAGGGGCATTGCAGTGTGTAGCATAATGGATAACAGGCATTGCGATTCCTGTCATAATGTGTCACAGGCATTACGGTGTGTGGCATAATGTGTCACAGGCATTACGGTGTGTGGCATAATGTGTCGGGGGCATTACAGTGTGTGCATATTGTGTCATGTGCATTATTGTGTGCGGCATAATGTCTAAGGGCCATTGCAGTATGTGGCATAATGTATACTGGGCATTACTATAAGGAGGAAAAATTACAAATAATGTAAGGGGCATGAATCAGGATTATTTTTCTTTCCTGTGGTGGCCAACGTATGGGCGTGCAGGTTGCAAAACTGGGGTATAAGGTAGTTTTTTCCTGCAATGACACGCCCCTTTATGCAAAACCACGCCCATTCCAATGAAACCATGCCCCTTTTTTGTTGCGCGCGCCGAAGGCGTGCGCATATTTATCCCTTTCTTGCTCCCTATTATGGAGCATGAAGGGGGGGGGGGGGCGCCGAAGAATTTTTTGGCTTGGGGGAGAAAAATTTCTAGTTACGCCACTGACTGCAAGTATCCATTCCATATCTGTGCTGCGTTTTTGTAAGCAGTATATATAGTATTTCAGTGCAGCATTTTGGTGACCAACAGTATATAGTTGTACAGTAGTCCATTGCTGTATCTTGCAGCTGTGTCACTGCAAGTATCCATTCCATATCTGTGCTGCATTTTTGTGAGCAGTATATATAGTATTACAGTGCAGCATTTTGGTGACCAACAGTATAAAGTTGTACAGTAGGCCATTGCTGTATCTTGCAGCTCTGTGTCACTGCAAGTATCCATTCCATATCTGTGCTGCATTTTTGTGAGCAGTATATATAGTATTACAGTGCAGCATTTTGGTGACCAACAGTATATAGTTGTACAGTAGGCCATTGCTATTGATATACTACTGGCATATAATTCCACACATTAAAAAATGGAGAACAAAAATGTGGAGGGTAAAATAGGGAAAGATCAAGATCCACTTCCACCTCGTGCTGAAGCTGCTGCCACTAGTCATGGCCGAGACGATGAAATGCCATCAACGTCATATGCCAAGGCCGATGCCGAATGTCATAGTAGAGAGCATGTAAAATCCCAAAAAATAAAGTTCAGTAAAATGACCCAAAAATCTAAATAAAAAGTGTCTGAGGAGAAGCGTAAACTTGCCAATATGCCATTTACGACACGGAGTGGCAAGGAACGGCTGAGGCCCTGGCCTATGTTCATGGCTCGTGGTTCAGCTTCACATGAGGATGGAAGCACTCATCCTCCCACTAGAAAAATGTAAAGACTTAAGCTGGCAAAAGCACAGCAAAGAACTGTGCGTTCTTCTAAATCACAAATCCCCAAGGAGAGTCCAATTGTGTCGGTTGCAATGCATGACCTTCCCAACACTGGACGGGAAGAGGTGGGGCCTTCCACCATTTGCACGCCCCCTGCAAGTGCTGGAAGGTGCATTCACAGTCCAGTTCCTGATTGTCAAATTGAAGATGTCACTGTTGAAGTACACCAGGATGAGGATATGGATGTTGCTGGTGCTGAGGAGGAAATTGACAAGGAGGATTCTGATGGTGAGGTGGTTTGTTAAAGTCAAGCACCCGGGGAGACACCTGTTGTCCTTGGGATGATTATGGCCATTGACATGCCTGGTCAAATTACAAAAAAAATCACCTCTTCGGTGTGGAATTATTTTAACACAAATGCTAACAACAGGTGTCAAGCTGTGTGTTGCCTTTGTCAAGCTGTAATAAGTAGGGGTAAGGACGTTAACCACCTAGGAACATCCTCCCTTATACGTCACCTGGAGCACATTCATCAGAAGTCATTGACAAGTTCAAAAAGATTGGGTGACAGCAGAAGCAGTCCACTGACAACTAAATCCCTTCCTCTTGTACCCAAGCTCCTGCAAACCACACCACCAACTCCCTCAGTGTCAATTTCCTCCTTAGACAGGAATGCCAATAGTCCAGCAGGCCATGTCTCTGGCAAGTCTGACGAGTCCTCTCCTGCCTGGGATTCCTCCGATGGATCCTTGAGTGTAACGCCTACTGCTGCTGGCTCTGCTGTTGTTGCTGCTGGGAGTCGATTGTCATCCCAGAGGGGAATTCGGAAGACCACTTGTACTACTTCCAGTAAGCAATTGACTGTCTAGCAGTCCTTTGCGAGGAAGATGAAATATCATAGCAGTCATCCTGCTGCAAAGCGGATAACTCAGGCCTTGGCAGCTGTGTTGGTGTTAAATGTGTGTCCGGTATCCACCGTTAATTCACAGGGATTTAGAGAATTGCTTGAGGTACTGTGTCCCCGGTACCAAATACCATCTAGGTTCTATTTCTCTAGGCAGGCGATACCGAGAATGTACACAGACGTCAGGAAAAGACTCACCAGTGTCCTAAAAAATGCAGTTGCTCCTAATGTCCACAAATGCAGTTGTTCCCAATGTCCACTTAACCACTGACATGTGGACAAGTGGAGCAGGGCAGACTCAGGACTATATGACTGTGACAGCCCACTGGGTAGATGTATTTCCTCCCACAGCAAGAACAGCAGCGGCAGCACCAGTAGCAGCATCTTGCAAACGCCAACTCGTTCCTAGGCAGGCTACGCTTTGTATCACCGCTTTCCATAAGAGGCACACAGCTGAAAACCTCTTACGGAAACTGAGGATGGTCATCGCAGAATGGCTTAATCTAATTGGACTGTCCTCGGGATTTGTGACATCGGACAACGCCACCAATATTGTGCATGCATTACATGTGGGCAAATTCCAGCAGGTCCCATGTTTTGCACATACATTGAATTTGGTTGTGCAGAATTTTTTTTGAAACGAAAGGGGCGTGCCAGAGATGTTGTCGGTGGCTCGAAGAATTGCGGGCCACTTTCGGCATTCAGCCACCGCCTGCCAAACACTGGAGCACCAGCAAACACTCCTGAATGTGCCCTGCCATCATCTAAAGCAAGAGGTGGTAACGAGGTGGAATTCAACCCTCTATATGCTTCAGAGGATGGAGGAGCAGGAAAAGGCCATTCAAGCCTATACATCTGCCTACGATATAGGCAAAGGAGGGGGAATGCACCTGACTGAAGTGCAGTGGAGAATGATTTCAACGTTGTGCAAGGTTCTGCAACCCTTTGAACTTGCCACACGTGAAGTCAGTTCAGATACTGCCATCCTGAGTCAGGTCATTCCCCTCATCAGGCTTTTGCAGAAGCAGCTGGAGAGATTGAAGGAGGAGCTAAAACGGAGCGATTCCGCTAGGCATGTGGGACTTGTGGATGGAGCCCTTAATTCGCTTAACCAGGATTCACGGGTAGTCAATCTGTTGAAATCAGAGCACTACATTTTGGCCACCGTACTCGTTCCTAGGTTTAAAGCCTACGTTGTATCTCTCTTTCCGGCAGACACAAGTCTGCAGAGGTTCAAAGACCTGCTGGTGAGAAAATTGTCAAGTCAAGCAGAACGTGACCCGTCAACAGCTCCTCCTTCACATTCTCCCGCAACTGGGGCTGCGAGGAAAAGGCTAAGAATTCCGAGCCCACCCGCTGGCGGTGATGCAGGGCAGTCAGGAGCGAGTGCTGACATCTGGTCCGGACTGAAGGACCTGCACAAACTGGCTTTATTTTACCTAAGTTGCCCCCCCTCCAGTGTGTACTCCGAAAAAGTATTTAGTGCAGCCGGTCACCTTGTCAGCAATCGGCGTACGAGGTTACTTCCAGAAAATGTGGAGAAGATGATGTTCATCAAAATGAATTATAATCAATTCCTCCGTGGAGACATTCACCAGCAATTGCCTCCAGAAAGTACACAGGGACCGGAGATGGTGAATTAATACTCTGTGAGGAGGGGGATGTACACAGTGAAAGGGGTGATGAATCGGACGATGAGGAGGAGGTGGACATCTTGCCTCTGTAGAGCCAGTTTGTGCAAGGAGAGATTGATTGCTTCTTTTTTGGTGGGGGCCCAAACCAACCAGTCCTTTCAGCCATAGTCGTGTGGCAGACCCTGTGGCTGAAATGATGGGTTTGTTAAAGTGTGCATGTCCTGTTTATACAACATAAGGGTGGGTGGGAAGGCCCAAGGACAATTCCATCTTGCACCTCTTTTTTTTATCTCTGCATCATGTGATGTTTGGGGCTAATTTTTTTTTTTAAGTGCCATCCTGTCTGACACTGCAGTACCACTCCTAGATGGGCCAGGTGTTTGTGCCGCCCACTTGGGTCGCTTAGCTTAGTCATCCAGCGATCTTGGTGCAAATTTTAGGACTAAAAATAATATTGTGAGGTGTGAGGTGTTCAGAATAGACTGGAAATGAGTGGAAATTATGGTTATTGAGGTTAATAGTACTATGGGATCAAAATGACCCCCAAATTCTATGATTTAAGCTGTTTTTGAGGGGTTTTGGGAAAAAAACACCCGAATCCAAAACACCCGAATCCGACAAAAAAATTTCAGGGAGGTTTTGCCAAAACGCGTCCGAATCCAAAACACGGCCGTGGAACCGAATCCAAAACCAAAACACAAAACCCGAAAAATTTCCGGTGCACATCTCTAGTATGTATATGTGTGTATGTATATATATATATATATATATATATATATATATATAATCCAGCAGTTTTGACCGGCACTCCATAAAACAGTAACAGACAATACCTGGGTGCCCCCTCCGAACCTCTAGGGCACAATGTACAGCAGCACAATTTTTGAGAGGCACGCCTCGGCTTTGTAAATAATTTCCACAGCTACAGCTGCATGCTTTTATTTATATATATATATATATATATATATATATACTGTATCAAGACACACACACAGACACATACAGTATACTGACATTGTGAAGTGGGAACAGGGCCGCCGTTAACAAAATTCAGGCAAATTTTATCATAGGCCGCCTGGACCACCTACTTTTGCTTGGTGAGTAGACATCTGTGGATGGGTGACCATCGGTTCCAGGAGAGTTGCCCACTCATCGGGAGCACCATCCAATTTTCCATCCTGCCATTATGCTCACTACATATAAAGTTTATGAGTAGCAGAAAACACAACTCATCTAGTTACATTTTTGTTATTTTGGGATTCATAGATTGCTACCTAATAGTATTTAACTTCTGTTTTTATGCTGTGAGAAAGACTAGAGCACTTATTCTCTGTACGATATGGCACCTAGGTTTCTGTCTGTATTTAGTGACCACATTCTGTATCTGTAAATCTTGCATAGAAGTGTATATTTGGATTACTGTTTATTATGCATTATATACCTTGCCTTTCTATCTAATATGAGATGCCTGCCAACTTTACCTTTTAGTTGTATTTTTCAGAACAGAGCTGAGAAATTCCCAAGTGTACTGTATATGGAAGGTAAACCTGCATTAGTCTTAAGTGAAAGCATCTGGTCAGCTTGTAGGATGCGGTCATCACTTATGGGAATAATGCATTGTTTTAGCATCTTAAAATTAGATGTACTGTAAGGAAAGGAATAGAAATATCTTATGCTCCACTTTTCCATACCTCAAGGGTCCATGTGTATCTATCATACTGTGTAGCACAAGGTTTGCATTGATATATAAACTTTACATAATTTAGTCAAATGTAGTTTGGAAAAACGATTGATGTGTTATATTTTTTAACATGATATATATATATATATATATATATATATATATATATTAATATTAATATGATATATAATGCCTAAAGCATCGGTCAGATGCAGCATCGATGTCGGAGGTAGTGGATCCATGTGTTTCGCCTAAGTATGCATCTTAGTTGCACCCCACATGCATCTCATCTCAATTTTTGCAGAACAAATTTAGATCCATAGTAGCACAAATGTAACTGGAGTTCCAGACGGTGACTGGAAGGTTACAAGGGGGTGACTAGAAAGATGCATGGAGTGTCATAGATGTGTTGTCACTGTAAAAGTTTGCGTAGAGAGAAGCTGAACCATTCACATAAGAGACAGAGAAATGTTGAATGCCAAAGGGCTGCTGCAAGTTTTGATAATGTGACCAATGGCAGGTGGTTCCTTTGCCCTGTGACACCTGGTGCAGTCTATGTTACCTCTGGCAAAATGGGGCATGGGCACATAGGGAAGGGATGTGGCCTCACAGCCTTACCCCATTTTTATCACTCAAGGGGTCCGGGAAATACTAGGCTGTCCCCAGAGATTAACTGGCTGCATGAGTACTGATACTTGCAGTACTCCACTGAGTACAGTTGCCCAGGTGGAGAACATCCCATTAACCACAACTTGCTGTACTCTATTATCTAGCCAATTACTTACCCAAGTACAAATGGTGTTTCTTAGGCCGAGCTCACTTAGTTTAAAAAGCAACTGCACTGTGTCAAAGGCTTTGCAAAATCTTAATAGACCACATCTACAACGTCACTCTGGTCAAGATTTTTGCTCACTTTCTCGTAGAAGCTAATTAAGTTACTTTGGAATGACCTGTAGCTAATAAAACCATGCTGATTCCTGTTAATAACATTGGCGGTATCCAAGTATTCCTGTATGCTATCCTTTAATATTCCTTCCAATATTTTCCCCACAATTGTTGTCAAACTAACTGGTCTATAGTTACCAGGATGAGTTTTTTTTACCCTTTTTGAATATTGGTATTACCTCTGCTATATGCTAATCATCTGGTATCATGCCTGTTGAGTCATAGAAAATCAAATATAAAGGCTTTGCTAGTTCTGAGCTAAGCTCCATATGAACCCTTGGTATTGGTTCCCACTAAATTAATAACTTAATACTTATAAATAGTTTAACCTGCAACATTGCTGTCTTCATTGTGGTCCTGATTCAGGCACCAATGTACTTGGGGCATCTGTTTCAACGTACTGATGAGTGGTACTTTGTGCATGCGCAGTTGCAGTAGGGTCCTGCATTGTCAGAGTCAGAATGGCTGCAGACGAAAAGTGACATTCTGAAGCTGTTTGGGTGTGGGGATGGGGCAGCAGTTACCTCTGTTTCCTAAAACAAAGGAGTGATGTCTCCATTTCGGAAGAGAGAAGATGTCAAGATCTCCATCTGAAGATGGAGATTTTCTGGCCTCTTGGTTGGAGCTGCGGCAATCGATGGTGTTGCAGGTGATCCGATCCTGTGTCCTCTGATGCACATTCTGACATTCTGCAGCCATTTGTGGGTGGGGATGGAGCAGCTATGACCATTATTGCCCAAACCAAAAGCTCCATCTTGGTAGAGAGATGATGCTAGGATCTCCATCGGAGGAAAGAGATTTCCTGGCCTCTTGGTTGGAGCTATGGCAACCGATAGTGTTGCAGGTGATCCAATGCTGCATCCTCGGACACAGCACTGGATCACAAATGAAGCAGGAGGAGTCTGCTTATACCAGACACCTCCTGCTGCATTACAATATCTGTCCATCACTGCTGCTTCCAAGTCAGAAGATGTGTCAAGGTGACGAATGTACTTAACAGTGCTAATTAAGAAAACAAACAAAAAAAAACACATATGTAAATTTGTCACCCAGGATCTTGGAACAGATCATTTTAAATTGGTCAACATGATCACCGGGAACAGTTCCCTTGTCAGACAATGTTTACTGCACTTTTATGACGAACTATGGTTCTTTTTCTTAAAACAAATTTATCCTTATATTTAGATTTGTGCAATTTTCTCCACTAATTATTATATCAGTAATTAAGTTCATAAATAAAAGGATGATGTCTTAGAAAATAATGATGCACAAATTGTTTCAGCGTAATTAAGTATAAAAAATATAACTTTTGTATTTGCAATTGTTAAAGATCTGACAGCCATATGCAAATGTAATCAAATGACAATTAGAAACTAATTGCAAAGCTACGTAAATTAGTTTATGCTGAATAATATCAAAATGCCTCCAAGGATTTGTTTTTTTTTAGTCAGATACGCAGATAAAAATAGTGTAAATAGCAAAAACCAACGTATTTTTGACAACCATTTAGCCCATATTATTGCAAAAACAGTGTGTGAAAAAGGAAACGATCACAAGGAAAACTAAAAATATCATAACATATCATGCAAAAACTTAGATTACATATTTACAGCAATTAAAAGCATTTTAGGATGCTATTAATCTGATGTTCACATATTGTAAGTAATATATTGTATAATAAATAATGTAACTATTAAACAGTGATGTACTTTATATTGTAATATGTTTTAAAAAGGATTGAATATTCAACAATCATACATCGTTAGGAGCACAAAGGGACTTAAAGGTTGTGGCAAGATCAGGGTAAGGACGCCATCTCCTTAAACAGTCTGGGACACTTTAACACAGCAGCAAATTAGTAGCACACCAGCCCAATGACTTGGTACATGTAGCTGCAGCTATTTTTATTTGCAGTCTAAAGATGTATAAAACCATACTTGCCTACTTTTGAAAATGTATTTCAGGGAGACTGTGAAAGTGACACCTATCAACGAGGGTGCGTACTGCTACATCTGAGATGCGTGTCATAAAAATGACTTACATCCAAATGTAAATGATCTGCAAAGTTAGTAAGATCTACTTGTTGAAGAAAACACACTGATATTTTGCAAGATTTGTTTGTGTATTGTGTTTTTTAAGAGGTTCCTTGTACTGTAAGTGGCCAGGAAAAACCTTATTTAAAATGCATGCAGCCATATTGATCATTGTGCCTTATAACCAAAGCAGGGAAATGGCACTGATGAGCCCATTTTAATGTATATATCTCTGATTCCCCTTTTTTCCCCAAGAATGTAACAGCTGCACAATGGGGATAAGGTGTAATCAGGGAGATTGTTGGTCCATTCAGGGAGTGAGGGAGATTGCTACTATTTCAGGGAGTCTCCTGCAGAATGAGGGAGGGTAGGTAAATATAAATAAAACATAAAAGAAAAATCTATCCTGTCTGGCTCTACTGTAACTAAACAAAGTGATTCATTCTCTCAGAGTGTAGGGACCTAGGGGTCGATTGAGACCTGATCGCTGCTGTGCGATCAGACCCAAACTGTGCATGCGTATGCACCGCAATGCGCAAGCACGTCACATCGCTACAAAGCAGATTGCCGCTCAGCAATGGGTTTGTGCGAATGATCCATTCGCACGGGCGATCGCAAGGAGATTGACAGGAAGAGGGCATTTATTGGTTGCAACTGACCGTTTTCTTAGGTGTTTGGAAAAAAGCAGGCGTGTTCAAGCGTTTGCAGGGAGGGTTCCTGACATCAATTCCGGTCCCGGACAGGCTGATGTGACCGCAGCGGCTAAGTCCTGGCCTGCACAGAGACTGCACAAAATCTGTTTGTGAAGCTCTGCTACACATGCGATCGCACACTTGTACAGCTAAAATACACTCCCCCCGTAGGTGGCAACTATCTGATCACAGGGCTGCAAAACTCGCTGCCCAGCGATCGGGTCTGAATTACCCCCCTAATATCCCTCTCACAAAACAACAGTATTAGCACAGTACACTTACAGCCAGTAATGACAGTGTCTCTCAACAAGCCTGCAGCCTTTTCCCCAGGTAGTGACTGACAGGACCGTTACTGAGCAGTGCTAGTAATGGGAAATCTAGTTCAGGTTGGTGATTAGTTCATTATGATCTAGTTCACTCAAATGATTAGTTCAGAAGATTAGTTCATGTAGTTCTTTTAGTTCATAATTTCACTCACTGACTCTGAGACTGAAAGGAGTGAATGGAATTAGAACTAGTCTAGACTATTGCACATAGAGTGGGTATTTTTAATACTAGCTCATTGTACGAGTTATAGTCTTGTTCAAATGATCAGATATGTTTAATATGTCAGTTTTTTATATATTTAAGAAAAGCATTAACTTATACATTAACTTATACAGCAACCTTATAGTGACATGTTTAGCTCTGCAATATTAATCACACTGTTGGTACTAATTTTTACTTCATATTATGCAAGTGAAAGACCCAAATCCAGAATAATGTAATAAGTCACTTTTTCTGCTTTTAAAACACAGTAATTAGAAAAAAAATGTCCCTTTGCCCCAATGTAACAGACATGAGAGAGAGAGACAACGTGGAGATTTTGCAAAGTAACCAATTAACTTCTGTCATTTATCTTGCACAGTCTATAAAGTGACAGAAGTAGATTGGTTGCTAGGGGCAACTGCTCCACTTTATGCCTCTTGAAGGTTCATACATATCCCCCTACGTTTTGTGTGGCGTAATCAGACCCTACAGGATAGCATGCGGCACTCAGCGCTGTGTCTTTGGCTGATTGGGAGTGTAGCTTGTGACCTAATATACTGGGGGAATGAATCATGGAAATGCAGTTCAGGATCAGCTCCATACAATTCATATGCCTGAGCAGAGCAGTGCCACACATGGTGGCTTAGAGGTACTGTACTGACTCATTATGGCTGTATGAGTCAGAGAGCTGATCACTGATCTGTATGATATGATTCAGTGAACTGCTGAACTACTTGCAAGGAGAATGACTCATGAGTCATCAGGACAATGTAGCTCAATCAGCTACACAGAGTCCACTCTATGTCTGAGTATAGCAGCACCTACACACCCAGTAGAAGATTTAGCACAGCAGTATGCTCAGGACACAGTACTAGAACAGCAGCAAGTGTTTGGAGATCTGGACTAATAGGACAGTGATTGTGTCACAGAAAGGTGAGCAGCATGACCACACATTCTCACTCGCAGACACACATAGAGTTGGGCTAGGCAGCGCAGATGTTATTTTTTTTTTATTAGATCTGTATTTGCTGGGCTTTGTTGTACTTCATCAGATTCAGCAAGTAAAAATCCAGTGAGTGAGACAGTGAGTAGCCTATTGGAGTGCTGGGCTCTATCTGTCTGTGTCTAACTCCTCCCACCTGCTTTACTTCCTGATGTACTAATCTTTGCCAGAGCTGTGAACTGAATGAACTAGTTCACTTTGAAGATTAGTTCATTTTGAACTGATCAGTCATGAACCACCCATCAATAGGCAGTGCCAGCAGTGCCCGGCCGCACTATGCTTTTCCTTTGATGTGCTGTCCCTGCCCCGATAGCTGCAGCGCTGCCCGCTGTCATACATTACAGGGCTGACTGCCTGCCCGCATGCTCTGCCCCCTCCTGGCTCACTCACCAGTCTCCGGCCACAGCACGAGCTCCAGCAACCCTCCCTCCTCCCCAGGCAGTTCGGCACGCCACCTATCCTCCCTTCACACTTCTGCACCAGGGTGAGCGGGTCCATAGCCCCTCTATGAGAGGCAGAGACCAAAAATTCACAGATGATTTTTTTACAATGGCCGTAGCCCCGAGATCAGAGACCTATTTCTGCAGCTATACAGGTGGGACTGCAGATGGTGATGATTCAAGGAAGTATCTTGCCTGCGCCTCTGTCTAATTACAAGTCAACAAAGAAACCTCACTGTCAGAGATACTGTGAAAGTGTTGCAGATGATTCGGCCACTTTATACTTGTGACTTGGCATATGTAGAGCTGCCTCTATGGTGCACACATATTGCACAGTTACAATCTTACTATTTAGCTAAAGAGCAGCACAAAAAAAAATTCTCCATGTCATTTGTTACATCAACAAACTAAAAAGAGGTAATCAGTTAGAAGATAACACCATACAGTACGTAACAATCTTTTGCAGCTGCCCCACTGAAGATATTGATGCCGGAATCCCGACAGTCGAACGTAAATATAGCGTGTGGGTTAGGGCTGGGAAGGGGATGGGGGGATAGGTTAGGTTTGGCACCTCCCGAGGGGGTTAGAGTGAGGCTGGAGAGTGTGGGAGGATAGGGTTAGGCTGTGGAAAGGGAGGGTTAGGGTTAGGTACCACCAGGGGGAGGTTAGGGTTAGGCTGTGGTAATATGGGGTAGGGGAGAGGGGGGAAACACTCTTACCATCCCCCTGTCGGAGTTTCAGCTATTGGGATGTCGGTGTCTGTATTCTGACTGCTGGCATCCGGTGCGCCGGTTAATCATACTAAACCCTGTTTATTCTTACTAGAGAACCGAACCCCCCCCCCAACCTAGGGGATCTGGGGCGATCTGAGCGACAGCTCGGATCTTCCTGCCTGCCTCAGATCCCAAATCGAGGCAAGACCTCAGTATCCCTCTGTCGGATCCAGAGGTTTTGCCTCAGATGCTGGTCTACATAGTAACCTATGGAGGACCACTGATTGGCTGAAAGAGCCATCTGTCACGGCTCTCAGCCAATCAGTGTGTCCCCATGGGCTACAATGGCCAAGATGGAGGCCCCCACAGTGCTAATAGCGCCGCTGCCTGCACTTCCGACCCCACCGCCCACACTGCTGACACTGCCACCCGCACTGCCGACACTCCGTCACTGCCGGCACCTCCGCACTGCCTACACTGCCGACACTGCCAACACTCTGAGGACACTTTCAGCACTTCCGCACTGTCGACACCTCCAGAACCCCTGCACTGGGGACACTGCCAGCACTCATGCACTGAGGACACCTCCCGCACTGCCAACACTGCCAGCACCCCTCTACTGAGGACAATTCCGGCACTCTCATACTGCTGACACTACCGATAACCCTGCACTCCTGCACTGTGGACACCTCCAGAACTCCCGCATTGCTGACATTGCTGGCACCCCTGCACTGACCACTCTGCCAGCACTCCTGCACTGAGGACATCTCCCACACTGCCGACACTGCCAGCACTCCAGTCTCTCTCCAATTTATCACTCTACAAGGCATAGTGCATCGTTCCCTATGACTGATATCCACTCTAAAGCTTCTAAAACCAACAAGTAGTGGTGGGTCAGGTGTTTGTGCCGCACACTTGTGTCGCTTAGCTTAGTCATACAGCTACCTTGGTGCTACCCTTTGGCCTAAAAATAATATTGGGGGTAATTCCAAGTTGATCGCAGCAGGAATTTAGTTAGCAATTGGGCAAAACCATGTGCACTGCAGGGGAGGCAGATTTAACATGTGCAGAGAGAGTTAGATTTGGGTGGGGTGTGTTCAATCTGCAATCTAATTTGCAGTGTAAAAATAAAGCAGCCAGTATTTACCCTGCACAGAAATAAAATAACCCCCCCAAATCTAACTCTCCCCTGCAGTGCACATGGTTTTGCCCAATTGCTAACTAAATTCCTGCTGCGATCAACTTGGAATTACCCCCATTGTGAGGTGTGAGGTGTTCAGCACAGACTGGAAATGAGTGGAAATGAATGTTATTGAGGTTAATAATACTTTAGGATCAAAAATATCCCCAAATTCTGTGATTTTAGCTGTTTTTATTGATTTTTATTTAAAAAAAAATCCAGATCCAAAACCAAAACCCATCATGTCCTGAGCCTGGATCTGAGTCCAGCCTCAAGTTTTCCTGCCAGACTCGGAAACCATAATGTGGCAAAACATCATCATCCCGCTGTCGTATTCTCACAGGTTTTGGAGTCCATATAAAAAGCCGTGTATCACCGCCATTTTTACTCCAGTCCTGGAGAGTGTAGTGAGAGGACATGTCTCCTCAGTGTCTGTGTGGGAAAGTGGTGTGGTGCGTAGGGTGGCAGCCTGCTCTTTTGTGTCATTCCAGTGCTGTCTTGTGCTGCAACAATCAAGTAGTGGTGTCTTGTGCTGCATCAGTCCAGTCACAGTGGTGGTGTCCTGTGCTGCCATAAGTTCAGTGCTGCTGTATAAGTCCAGTCCAGTGCAGTGGTGCTGTCTTGTCCAGTGGACATCACCAGTCCAGTGGTTGTGTCCTGTGCTGTCATGAGTCCAGTGGTGCTGACGTATCAGTCCAGTCCAGTGGTGCTGCCATATCAGTCCAGTCCAGAGGTACAGCAGTATAATCCAGTCCAGTGGTGCTTCCAAATAAGTCAAGGTGTACTGCTGTATAAGTCCAGGGGTACTGCCGTATAAGTTCAGTCTAGTGGTACTGCCATATAAGTCCAGTCCATTGGTGCTGCCATATAAGTCCAGTCCATTGGTGCTTCCGTGTAAGTCCAGTCCAGTGGTGCTGCTGTATAAGTCCAGGGTACTGCCGTATAAGTTCAGTCCAGTGGTGCAGCCGTATAAGTCCAGGGGTGATGCCTTATAAGTCCAGTCCAGTTGCGCTACCATATAAGTCATTGGGTACTGCTGTATAAGTACAGGGGTACTGCCATATAAGTTGAGTCCAGTAGCACTGCCATATAAGTCCAGTCCAGTAGTACTGCCGTATAAGTCCAGTCCAGTGATGCTGCCATATAAGTCCAGGGGTACTGCCGTATAAGTCCATGGGTACTGCCATATAAGTCCAGTCCAGTGATGCAGCCATAGAAGTCCAGGGGTACTGCCATATACGTCCAGGGGTACTGACGTATAAGTCCAGTCCAGTGGTACTGCCGAATAAATTCAATCCAGTGATACTGAAGTATAATTCTAGGGGTACTGCCGTATAAGTCCAGGGGTACTGCCGTATAAGTCCAGGGGTTTTGCCGTATAAGTCCAGGGGTACTGCATTATAAGTCCAGTGGTGCTGCCGTTTAAGTCCAGTCCAGTGGTACTGCTGTATATGCCCAGTGGTGCTATCCTGTGCTGTATATTATTTACTCCAAATAAAGGGGTTATTATTACTTAATCAAAATTATTTTTACAGGGTTTGCCCTGTGTGGTGTAGGGATACACTCTCCTGTGCCGCATATTTTATATAACTCCAGTGAAAAAATGGAGAACAAAAATTTGGAGGATATAATAGGGAAAGATCAAGAACAACTTCCACCTACTGCTGCCGCTGCTGTTGTTGCTGCTGCGAGTCGATTGCCATCCCAGAGGGAAAGTCGGAAGACCACTTGTACTACTTAAACTAAGCAATTGACTGTCCAACAGTCTTTTGCGAGGAAGATGAAATATGACACCAGTCATCCTGTTGCAAAGCGGATAACTGAGGCCTTGACAGCTATGTTGGTGTTAGACGTGCATCCAGTATCCGCCATTAGTGATTGGGATTTAGACAATTGATGGAGGTAGTGTGTCCCCGGTACCAAATCCCATCTAGATTCCACTTCACTAGGAAAGCGATTCCTGGACTGTACAGGGACATTAAGAAAAGTGTCCTCAGTGTCCTGAAAAATGCGGTTTTACCTACTGTCCACTTAACCACGGACATGTGGACAAGTGGAACAGGGCAAACTAAGGACTACATGACTGTGACAGCCCACTGGGTAGATGTATTTCCTCCCACAGCAACAACAGCAGCGGCACTAGTAGCAGCATCTCACAAACGTCAACTCGTTCCTAGGCAGGCTACGCTGTGTATAAACGGTTTCCGTAAGGGGCACACTGCTGACAACCTTTTTTACGGAAACTGAGGGACATCATCGCACAATAGCTTACCCCACTTAGACTCTCCTGGGTATTTGTGATATTGGACAACACCACCAATATTGTGCGTGCATTACATCTGGGCAAATTCCAGCACGTCCCATGTTTTGCACATACAATTAATTTGGTGGCACAGAATTTTTTTAAAAATGGCATGTGCGTGCAGAGATGCTGTCGGTTGCCTGAAAAATTGTGGCCCGCTTTAAACATACAGCCACTTCGTGCCACTCCTAGATGGGCCAGGTGTTTGTGCCGCACATTGTGTCGCTTAGCTGAGTCATCCAGCTACCTCGGTGCACCTCTTTATTTCTTTGCATCATGTGCTGTTTGGGGCCTAGTTTTTAAATTTGCCATCCTGTCTTACACTGTAGTGCCACTCCTAGATAGGCCTGGTGTTTATGCCGCACACTTGTGTCGCTTAGCTTAGTCTTCCAGTTTCCTCATTGCACCTCTTTTTTTGTCTTTGCATGATGAGCTGTTTGGGGCCTAGTTTTTAAAAGTGCCATCCTGTCTGACACTGCAGTGCTACTCCTAGATGGGCCAGGTGTTTGTGCCGCACACTTGTGTCACTTAGCTTAGTCATCCAGCAACCTCGATGCACCTCTTTTTTTATTTGCATCATGTGCTGTTTGGGGCCTAGTTTTTAAAAGTGCCATCCTGTCTGACACTGTAGTGCCACTCCTAGATGGGCCAGGTGTTTATGCCGCACACTTGTGTCACTTAACAAAGTCAACCAGCTACCTCGCTGCAACTTTTTGGCCTAAAAACAATATTGTGAGGTGTGAGGTGTTCAGAATAGACTGGAAATGAGCGGAAATGAATGTTATTGAGGTTAATAATACCGTAGGATTAAAATTACCCCCAAATTCTGTGATTTTAGCTGTTTTTGTTTTTGTTTTTTTAAATCATCCAGATCCAAAACCAAAGCCCGCCCCATCTAGCAGAATCCTGACAACACCCAAGTAAGCCCCCTAACCCTCCTCTGACCCCTACCCTAAGCCGAACTTTCCCTTGAGAGTGCCTAACCTTAACCCTCCTCGGTGGTGCTTAACTCTAACGCTCCCTGCTTGGTGCCTAACCCTAACCCTCCCTACGCCGCTGCCTAAACCTAACCCTCCCTGCATGATGCCTAACCCTAACACCCCCTTGTATGTGCCTAGCCCTAACCCTCCTTCCCCTTTCTCTAACTCTAACCTTCCTGGCCCTGCACCCTAACCCTAACTTCCCTTCTCTTGCCTGAACCTAATTTTCCCCCCTACCAGCGCTTTTCACTGTCCGGATGATTGGGATGCCGGCTGTCTGTTATGTGATGCAGGCACCCCGAACAGTGTTGGTATATAGACACTGGCAATTAGTCCTCCTTCAGCCACCGGGATCCCATCTGTCAGGAAGCTACAGTAACTGCTTTCCTATCTCGGCGCTACTGCTTCCTGCTTCATCTTGTAAAGAGGCAAAGCAGGAAGTTTTATACCTGTACGATACCTGCAGATATAGTATATTTACCCCATTGCTACTCACTGGTACTCCATTATCCCATACAGCTCCACAAAAACCTACTGTTCCATTATTTCAGCATTATTGCATACAGTTCCTTTGCTGCCACAGAGTTCTATGCTATATTCTCTATTATAAGTTTTATTGTGAGTTTTATTGAATACCATTCCATGTTATTTCAATCTGCAATTTAAACTTTTTAGTCTGCTTCATCTACTGTACAATATACAATTGTTATATACTATGTGATGCTCTCTCTGATCTACTTCCCTGTAACAGTTCATATTTCTAAATCCGGTCACATAATGTTAGTAATTTTGCACCCTGCACCAAATCATTTTACTATACCCTGTGATGATCTGAACTACTATATTCTGCTGACTGTGTTTATGCCACTTTTTCCCTCCTCTTTTATTGGCCTTACTCCATATTTATATACTATATCTTATTCCACTGCACTACATTTGCTCTTCCCCACTCTCTTATCAAACATGTTTTCTCACCATAATACATCTCTTACCTTACTTCCTTCATGGTGTCTCCAAGTAGACTTTCTCAACACGCCCTCAAAGTCAACTTCTCTTATTTTTGCTATGCTGTATCTCCAATTTC
Source organism: Pseudophryne corroboree (assembly GCF_028390025.1). Taxonomy (NCBI): domain Eukaryota; kingdom Metazoa; phylum Chordata; class Amphibia; order Anura; family Myobatrachidae; genus Pseudophryne; species Pseudophryne corroboree. Next base: position 278,679,463 of record NC_086454.1, on the reverse strand, counting down.
TCGAACTTGAATTTTTGGTGTACGATTAGAATCTCCTATCCTTCAAACTAACTTTGCCTTCTGTACCCCCTCATCTCTGAAGTGTAACTCATCAATATCCCATTTCCAAAGTTACTAACCTTCCAAACTCCCTCACAATATTGACCCACTGCTCTAGCGTCACCCTTAACTACAAACTGTCCATTCCTTCTATCATAGTCATTTTGTTGAAAACCACAATGACAGTCAAAAGGTGAACACGTTGATATGACTTGGTTAACATGTCGATACCCAACAGGTGGTTTAAATTAAGAATATGAAATTAAAATGTTTTTTTTCCCCCTACGGATTTTATTGTGTGTCTTTTTAGTCTTTAATTGAGACTATGGTTCCATAAGGCTAATATTCCGTGCTAGACGTTCATCGTCTGCAGACCCTCTATGTCAGTCCATCCATTGGCTATCTGTATTCTACCGTATTCAATATAAAACACTGGGGGTGATTCAGAGTTGATCGTAGCTGTACTAAATTTAGCACAGCTATGGTCAGGCACACTGACACACCTGCGTTGGCCAGACTGTGCCCCTTGAACGGCGGCTTAATGCCGCCATCCTGTCCCCTCCCGCCGAGCGACTGCCTCTGCCTGTCAATCAGGCAGAGGCGATCGCTAGCTAAAGACAGCCGTCGGCTGGCGCCGGTGCATGCACAGTTCATGCCTGATTGCTACTTTGCAAACATGCACAGCAATGATTAGGTCTGAAGTAGCCCTACTGTTACTTACACACAAGGTTATACTACACCAACATACATCTCTTCGCTTATTTCAAAATATCTCCCAACCCGGCCCCTTCGCTCTTCACAAGATCTACGTCTCTCATCCACATTCATTACTTGCTCCCATGCACGATTACAGAACTTTCTTCAGGCTGCACCCACTCTGTGGAATGCCCTACCACGTACAATAAGACTCTCCTCTAGTCTTCAAACCTTCAATCATTCCCTGAAAAATCACCTATTCAAACAAGCTTATCAAATTCCGGAACCAATCATATTACCTTCATAGCTTTCCTATCCAATTATATCCCCACAGTACAGTCCACACATATTCCCCACATATTTTCTTTCTTCACTCTCCCTTCCTCCTGACCCTAGTTCATCACTGCTGTGATGTGATATCATGCAGCCCATCAAGAACCTTTGCAATCTAGTGTACAACTATGCAATAAATAGAACCTATACTTGTGTATCAATGCCTCTTTCCCCATAGAGTGTAAGCTTGTGAGCAGGGCCCTCCTACCTTTATGACTGTTTGTTTTTACCCAATGTTGTCTTCTAATTGTGTCCAGTTGTAAAGTGCAACAGAATTTTGCTGCACTATATAAGAAACTGTTGATAAATAATAAATACATAATAATTATTTGACTTTAGGATGTGCATATTTTATAAATCCTTAATACTATTATATTTGTGAGATTTAAACTTTTTAAAAAAGGATTTAGCACTACATTCAGTATCCTGTATTTTAATTATCATATGTAAAGCTAGCATATATTGTGCTAACACTGATGCATCTAGCTTCCATGGTTTTTTGTTTTCCTTACAACCAGGGATCTCCGGTAAACAACAAAAGACCCTTTCTGGGGTCAAAGAGCCTCACCAGGGGAGCAAAGCTTGCTGTGACTGTTGGATAGGACAGAAACTTCTGGTTCCAGCATTTAGTCCTTGTTAGAAATGATGGTGTTCTGCCCAGATTGCATAAGGAGCAGTGTTAGGGATTTTGCTTCAGGTGTTTCCCCAGATTTTCTGTAGGCTGCCAATGTTTATTTACTTTGTATATCCAGGATTACTTCTGGATTAATGCTGCTCCATTTCACCCAGTAGCACTCCCTTTAGGACATACAGTATAAAATAAATATTTATGAGGCATGAGTCCATATTGCCTTAAAGAAGAGTTGACTCCAACTCAGAATGCTTTTGGGCTTACATGTTTACAGACATGCTTACAGATTTTTTTCACAAGGAAAACCATTACCTGCACCACTTCAGTTTTTGGAACTTTAAGAATATCAACCACCCAACTTTAGATACAACTGTTCCCTTATATAAAGGTTCTGGTACAGTACCATTGTTTTTACTATGCTATTACATTTATATTTTATGTGTTTTATAAAATTTTTAAAGCTAATGCGCAGTGTGTATATTTACATGTCTTAATTGTTATTGTTAATATTTAACTATGGAGCAATGATTTGGGCAGAAATGAAAATGTCTGACATATACAGTAGTATAAAGATTGCTTTTAATGACATATTAAAGGTTTCATATACAGTACAGTATATAAACAGATCACCTAAGGGGTTTCATGAAACCCTGAATTTTACAATATAGAATTCTCTATATCTGAGTTTTTTTTTCTGATTTAATAGTTTTCAATATTATACATGCCACAACCTCCACATATGAGGGTTTTTGTCATTTTGGTTTTGCATTCATTATTTTTTTTATACATCTACTGTATATCCTGTACCGCTTTTAAGCTTAGCACATTATTATCTTTTATGCTTTATTTTAGTTTCTGGGTAGACCCAAGACTCACTTGAGCTATTGTAAATCTTTTAGGAGCGCCACTATGTGCCCTCTTAATCCCCATTTTGTTTACCCAACATGTCAACATCTGCAAAAATTTATACACAAGAAATGTTGACAGTTAAAATGTCAACAATAGACATTTTATGGTTGGGCTAGGGTTTCAAAAACTGTAGGTTTTGGGGAAGGGATTAGGGTCACGGATAGGGGTATTAGTTATGTGACTGGCCTCCCCCTAAATCCCACCCCTTCACAATCCTGACGGTTGGCATGCTGACCAAAAGGGACTATTCCCACTCGTGGGTGTCCACGACACCCATAGAGTGGGAATAGAACCCGTGTCGCCACCTAGCCCACAGAGTGGCCAGTGCAACGAGACCGATATGGGCTTCTTGCACTCACCCCCCACCCCAGCCAGCATTCTGCAGTCAGGATGCTGACCGCAGGGATCCCGGCCACTGGTAAAACGTTACACACCCATGGTTAGTGCTGGGGTTGGGATCTGTTTTAGGCTTAGAATGTGACATTGATGCGTCCCACCATGTTTCCTAAAAAAGAAACTACCATCCTTCAGGTCATGCAATCCAAACCCGGCTGCTACTCATGTGGCAGCTGCACGACATGTAGGTCGATGATGACTGGTCCCATATTTTACCACCCACATACCGGAAAGGTGATTAAAATTAGATACCACCTGCACTGCAGGTTGGATCATGTGATCTATCTATTAAAGTGTCCCTGCGGACTTGTTATGTGGGTTTAACCACACGGCCATTCCGGGATCGGATGGCCAATCATAGGTCTTCTATACACACTGCATTAATCACAGGTAAAACTGATAAACCAGTCGCTAGGCATTTCCTGACAGCAAAACATCAAGTCGCCAGTTTGAAATGCAAATTGATAGACTGGATTCCCCCCTGTCCTACAGGTGGAGATCGGGCTCTACTGCTAAAGAGAAGAGAAAGTTATTGGATTCACCAGCTCGACACGGTTGCCCCTAGAGGGCTCAACAAATCCAATCCATTCAATGTCTTTCTCTGATATTTGATATGTTATGGCACTCGAGTGACACCCCGTTCTGGTTTGGAAACGTACCACAATCACTAGGCTATTTAGACCCTTTGCATATTATCTGCATATCATCTGCTCATAATACTATGGTCTATTAACATGTCTATTGCAGCTTTTTGTGTTTGTTTATGTCCTTTAGTGTATGTTCATATGTTGTGTTTTAAGTGTGAATAATGGGGGCCCGCTGGCAAGAAGCAGTCAGTCCTGATGGGCCGGTTATTCATTGCCCATTATTGTGTGACATATACTCGGGTGAACCTTCTCCCAGGCCTAGGCATCTTATTTTTGTTAGCTATTGATAATACATGAGATCCTTTATCTCTTTTTAAACATTGAGTCTTATATATATTTGCATACAGACGGGCGCTGGTGTCGCCCGCCCCATATTCATATACTCTCTATACCCTGCTGCTCCTATGTTTATTTCGAATACACCCATCCATTTCCATCATTTTTTTTATGATGTTTATAGAACTAGAGACCCTTCCTGAATATCAGTCCTTTTTCTTTAATGGTACATACTGTGGACCGCATGCCCCACCCCCCATTGTTGACCTGTGGAACGCACACCCCGCCCCCCCCACCAATGCCGAGTGGAATATTGATGACTATGTAGATCCATTTGATATACACAGTTCTCCTTTGATTATGTGAATGTTGGCAGCAGTTGCCACTACTTTTTATGGGGGACTGTTGGTCTTTTCTACACTGGCGATCGCGGAACACACCGGCCATTACCGGCCGGGTGGAACGCATACTTCCGGCCAGATGGAACGCAATTCGCTCCGGTCCGGAGGGAGCGGCGCAATTTGCTTCAGTGTCCGCCCATGTGGTGTGTGTCCTGGGCGACTCGCTTGGTGGGGACTTAGGTGATCTGGTGGAGTCCGCCGGGCGAGGCTGACACATTCAGTGTTGTTTTCAGCGTGGGGATGCTTTTCTCTGTTGCCCCCCCGACTTCCGGTGACTTCCGGTCCGGGATATTTAAATAGCCGTCCTGTTGCTGATACATGGCATGCAGCACAGGGACGTGTTACTACTGCAGTGACTTATGTAAGTGACACCATGTTGTGTGATATTGCTACACTGTTCTATTGTTGGTCCAGAGGGTGATTATTTCCTCTATTTATTGGTTATGCAGCACCCGGAACAGCCATGTATCCCTGTGGCTGCATCTAAGCAGCAGGTTCTATATTTACAGGTATGTCTGATGTGAGCACTGTGGATACTTCACTTTGTGTATTTTTTTATTACTTCCATTGTACCATTATTTCAGATATTTGTGACACCTCTGTTGTTGGCACATATGGATTTTGAGCCAATGTTTATACCAGCCACTCACGTCTCGTTATATATTATGATGGAATTGACTCAAGGTGAGATTGTATATTCAGGGGTTAGTAGATGGTGACACCACAGATGGAGGTGGTGCTTTGTTGAGCAGCATATATATATATATATATTTATTAGAGATGAGCGGGTTCGGTTCATCGAGATCCGAACCCCCCCGAACTTCCCCTATTTTACACGGGTCCAAGGCAGCCTCAGATCTTCCCGCCTTGCTCGGATAACCAGAATGAGGACAAACATCATCATCCCGCTGTCGGATTCTCGCGAGATTCGTATTCTATATAAAGATCCGCGCGTCGCTGCCATTTTTACTCATGCATTGGAGATTGAAAGGAGAGGACGTGACTACGTTCTCTGCCTGAAAAGCTCCATATCTGTGCTCAGTGTGCTGCAAATATCTGTGCTCAGTGTGCTGCAAATATCTGTGCTCAGTGTGCTGCAAATATCTACGTTCTCTGCCTGAAAAGCTCCATATCTGTGCTCAGTGTGCTGCAAATATCTACGTTCTCTGCCTGAAAAGCTCCATATCTGTGCTCAGTGTGCTGCAAATATCTGTGCTCAGTGTGCTGCATTGTGGGGACCACCAGTATAGAATTATAGTAGTACAGTACAGTAGGCCATTGCTGTATCTTGCAACTCTGTGTCATACTCAGTTCTAGACAGTATCCTGATCATCAGTGCTCAATATCTGCTGCATTGTTGTGTGACCAGTATATACTATATATATTATATATAGTAGTACAGTGCAGCATTTTGGTGACCAACAGTATATAGTTGTACAGTACAGTAGGCCATTGCTGTATCTTGCAGCTCTGTGTCACTGCAAGTATCCATTCCATATCTGTGCTGCATTGTTGTGAGCAGTATATATAGTAGTACAGTGCAGCATTTTGGTGACCAACAGTATGTAGTTGTACAGTACAGTAGGCCATTGCTGTATCTTGCAGCTCTGTGTCACTGCAAGTATCCATTCCATATCTGTGCTGCATTTTTGTGAGCAGTATATATAGTAGTACAGTGCAGCATTTTGGTGACCAACAGTATATAGTTGTACAGTACAGTAGGCCATTGCTGTATCTTGCAGCTCCATGTCAGCTTCAGTTCTAGACAGTATCCTGATCATCAGTGCTCAATATATGCTGCATTGTTGTGTGACCAGTATATACTATATATATTATATAAAGTAGTACAGTGCAGCATTTTGGTGACCAACAGTATATAGTTGTACAGTACAGTAGGCCATTGCTGTATCTTGCAGCTCTGTGTCACTGCAAGTATCCATTCCATATCTGTGCTGCATTGTTGTGAGCAGTATATATAGTAGTACAGTGCAGCATTTTGATGTCCAACAGTATATTAGTTGAACAGTACAGTAGGCCATTGCTGTATCTTGCAGCTCCGTGTCACTGCAAGTATCCATATATGTGCTGCATTGTTGTGTGCAGTATATATAGTAGTATAGTGCAGCATTTTGGTGACCAACAATATATAGTTGTACAGTACAGTAGGCCATTGCTATTGATATAATAATATTACTGGCATATAATTCCACACATTAAAAAATGGAGAACAAAAATGTGGAGGGTGAAATAGGGAAAGATCAAGATCCACTTCCACCTAGTGCTGAAGCTGCTGCGACTAGTCATGGCAGAGATGATTCAATGTCATCAACGTCGTCTGCCAAGGCCGATGCCCAATGTCATAGTAGAGAGCATGTAAAATCCAAAAAACTAAAGTTCAGTAAAATGACCCAAAAATCTAAATTAAAAGCGTCTGAGGAGAAGCGGTAACTTGCCAATATGCCATTTATGACACGGAGTGTCAAGGAACGACTGAGGCCCTGGCCTATGTTCATGGTTAGTGGTTCAGCTTCACATGCGGATGGAAGCACTCATCCTACCGCTAGAAAACTGAAAAGAGTTTAGCTGGCAAAAGGACTGTGCGTTCTTCTAAATCACAAATCCCCAAGGAGAGTCTAATTGTGTCGGCGGTTGCGATGCCTGACCTTCCCAACACCTGACGGGAAGAGGTGGCTTCTTCCACCATTTCCACGCCCCCTGAAAGTGCTGGAAGGAGCACCCACAGTCCAGTTCCTGACAGTCAAATTGAAGATGTCACTGTTGAAGTGCACCAGGATGAGGATATGGGTGTTGCTGGTGCTGAGGAGGAAATTGACAAGGAGGATTCTGATGGTGAGGTGGTTTGTTTAAGTCAGGCACCCGGGGAGACACCTTTTGTCTGTGGGATGAATATGGCCATTGACATGCCTGGTCAAATTACAAAAAAATTACCTCTTCGGTGTGGAATTATTTTAACAGAAATGCGGACAACAGGTGTCAAGCCGTGTGTTGCCTTTGTCAAGCTGTAATAAGTAGGGGTAAAGATGTTAACCACCTAGGAACATCCTCCCTTATTCGTCACCTGGAGCGCATTCATCAGAAGTCATTAACAAGTTTAAAAACTTTGGGTGACAGCGGAAGCAGTCCACTGACAACTAAATCCCTTCCTCTTGTACCCAAGCTCCTGCAAACCACACCACCAACTCCCTCAGTGTCAATTTCCTCCTTAGACAGGAACGCCAATAGTCCTGCAGACCATGGGGGTCATTCCGAGTTGTTCGCTCGCAAGCTGCTTTTAGCAGTTTTGCACACGCTAAGCCGCCGCCTACTGGGAGTGAATCTTAGCTTCTTAAAATTGCGAACGAAAGATTCGCAATATTGCGATAAGACATCTCTGTGCAGTTTCTGAGTAACTCGAAACTTACTCTGCCAGTGCGATCAGTTCAGTGATTGTCGTTCCTGGTTTGACGTCACAAACACACCCAGCGTTCGCCCAGACACTCCTCAGTTTCTCCAGCCACTCCCGCGTTTTTCCCAGAAACGGTAGCGTTTTTTCACACACTCCCATAAAACGGCCAGTTTCCGCCCAGAAACACCCACTTCCTGTCAATCACATTACGATCACCAGAACGAAGAAAAAAACGTGAGTAAAATTCCTAACTGCATAGCAAATTTACTTGGCGCAGTCGCAGTGCGGACATTGCGCATGCGCACTAAGCGGAAAATCGCTGCGATGCAAAGAAATTTACCGAGCGAACAACTCGGAATGACCCCCCATGTCACTGGCAAGTCTGACGAGTCCTCTCCTAACTGGGATTCCTCCATTGGATCCTTGAGTGTAACGCCTACTACTGCTGCCGCTGCTGTTGTTGCTGCTTGGAGTAGATCGTCATCTCAGAGGGGAAGTCGGAAGACCACTTGTACTACTTCCAGTAAGCAATTGACTGTCCAACAGTCCTTTGCGTTGAAGATGAAATATCACAGCAGTCATCCTGTTGCAAAGCGGATAACTCAGGCCTTGGCAGCTGTGTTGGTGTTAGACGTGTGTCCGGTATCCACCGTTAATTCACAGGGACTTAGAGAATTTCTTGAGATAGTGTGTCCCCAGTACCAAATACCACATAGGTTTCACTTCTCTAGGAGGCGATACCGAGAATGTGCACAGACGTCAGAAAAAGACTCACCAGTGTCCTAAAAAATGCAGTTGTACCCAATGTCCACTTAACCATGTGGACAAGTGGAGCAGGGCAGACTCAGGACTATATGACTGTGACAGCCCACTGGGTAGATGTATTGCCTCCCGCAGCAACAACAGCAGCAGCGGCACCAGTAGCAGCATCTTGCAAACGCCAACTCATTCCTAGGCAGGCTACGCTTTGTATCACTGCTTTCCATAAGAGGCACACAGCTGACAACCTCTTACGGAAACTGAGGAACATCATCGCAGATTGGCTTACCTCAATTGTACTCTCCTGGGGATTTGTGACATCGAACAACGCCACCAATATTGTGCGTGCGTTACATGTGGGCAAATTCCAGCAGGTCCCATGTTTTGCACATACAATTAATTTGGTGGTGCAGAATTTTTTAAAAAATTACAGGGGCGTGCAAGAGATGCTGTCGGTGGCCCAAAGAATTGTGGGCCACTTTCGGCATTCAGCCATCGCGTGCCGAAGACTGAAGCACCAGCAAACACTCCTGAACCTGCCCCTCCATCAACTGAAGCAAGAGGTGGTAACGAGGTGGAATTCAACCCTCTATATGCTTCAGAGGATGGAGTAGCAGCAAAAGGCCATTCAAGCCTATGCATCTACCTATGATATAGGCAAAGGAGGGGGAATGCACCTGACTCAAGCGCAGTGGAGAATGATTTCAATGTTGTGCAAGGTTCTGCAACCCTTTGAACTTGCCACACGTGAAGTCAGTTCAGACACTGACAACCTGAGTCAGGTCATTCCCCTCATTAGGCTTTTGCAGAAGCAGCTGGAGAGATTGAAGGAGGAGCTAAAACAGAGCGATTCCGCTAGGCATGTGGGACTTGTGGATGGAGCCCTTAAATCACTTAACCAGGATTCACGGGTGGTCAATCTGTTGAAATCAGAGCACTACATTTTGGCCACCATGCTCGATCCTAGGTTTAAAGCCTACGTTGTATCTCTCTTTCTGGCAGACACAAGTCTGCAGAGGTTCAAAGACCTGCTGGTGAGAAAATTGTCAAGTCAAGCGGAACGTGACCCATCAACAGCTCCTCCTTCACATTCTCCCGCAACTGGGGCTGTGAGGAAAAGTACAAGAATTCTGAGCCCACCCGCTGGCAGTGATGCATGGCAGTCAGGAGTGCTGACATCTGGTCCGGCCTGAGGGACCTGCCAACGATTACTGACATGTCGTCTACTGTCACTGCATATGATTCTGTCACCATTGAAAGAATGCTGGAGGATTATATGAGTGACCGCATCCAAGTAGGCACGTCAGACAGTCCGTACGTATACTGGCAGGAAAAGAGGCAATTTGGAGGCCCTTGCACAAACTGGCTTTATTTTACCTAAGTTGCCCCTCCTCCAGTGTGTACTCCGAAAGAGTGTTTAGTGCAGCTGGTCACTTTGTCAACGATCGGCGTACAAGGTTACTTCCACAAAATGTGGAGAAGATGTTCATCAAAATTAATTATAATCAATTCCTCCGTGGAGACATTCACCAGCAATTGCCTCCAGAAAGTACACAGGGACCTGTGATGGTGGATTCCAGTGGGGACGAATTACTACTCTGTGAGGTGGTGGATGTACACAATGAAGGGGGTGAGGAATCGGAGGATGACGATGAGGTCATCTTGCCTCTGTAGAGCCAGTTTGGGCTAGGAGAGATTGATTGCTTCTTTTTTGGTGGGGGCCCAAACCAACCAGTCATTTCAGTCACAGTCGTGTGTCAGACCCTGTGGCTGAAATGATGGGTTTGATAAAGTGTGCATGTCCTGTTTATACAACATAAGGGTGGGTGGGAGGGCCCAAGGACAATTCCATCTTGTACCTCTTTTTTTTAATTTATCTTTGCATCATGTGATGCTTGGGGCCAATTTTTATAAGTGCCATCCTGTCTGCCACTGCAGTGCCACTCCTAGATGGGCCAGGTGTTTGTGCCGGCCACTTGGGTCGCTTAGCTTAGTCATCCAACGACCTCGGTGCAAATTTTAGGACTAAAAATAATATTGTGAGGTTTTCAGAATAGACTGGAAATTAGTGGAAATTATGGTGATTGAGGTTAATAATACTATAGGATCAAAATTACCCCCAAATTCTATGATTTAAGCTATTTTTGAGGGTGTTTTGAAAAAAAACACCCGAATCCAAAACACACCCGAATCCGACAAAAAATTTTAAGGGAGGTTTTGCCAAAACGCGTCCGAATCCAAAACACGGCCGCAGAACCAAATCCAAAACCAAAGCACAAAACCCGAAAAATGTCCGGTGCACATCTCTAATATTTATATAAATATATATATATATATATATATATATATACACACACACACACATATTGGATGCTTGCATATTTTCATTTCTAAGTGATCATCATCAAGTTGTGCACCATTTTACACTTATTTAGAAAAAAAACGCTTTCTGGTCTCTTATATAGAACACTTTAATTCAGTAATTTAGTTTTTACAGGGATAAACCTCCTTATTGAAGTTATCATATGAATTAGTTTGAGAGTCAAAAAATAGTCAATGCGCTGCTTCCCCTTTATCCACAGACAGGTAAATATTAAATGAGTCTTTTCTGTAGTCTGTTTGTTTTTGCACCCGGTTTCCACAGGAGAACCTATGGATGGCAGCTCCGTCCTTCAAAAGGCCACTAGGTGATAGTGGAAAAAATCTAGAAAAGAAAAGTGAAGAACAAGCGCCTAATGGTGCAGTAATTTTGGACTTTGATCTCTGTCACGACAACATTTATATATAGGTATTAAGCGTACCAGATGAATAAATATGGCAAGCACACCAAAAGCTGTTGTCTTCCGTCTATTTTTCACAGCCAGGGGGTCGGAGCACTTGAAAGGTGACGACACATCACAGGGGCATTTAATCCTCCAAAGCTCAGATAGAATCAGCTCACAGCACAGGGATACTACAAGTAAACATAAAATGCGCTTCTCATAGTGCAATAATGTTGCTGCAATGCAGGATCGTAAATCACTTTTATAAGTAATGAATGTACCAGAAGGTGGAAGTATTGCAGCCTCTTCCGGAGAGAGAGTCACCGCATACAGCGATCTGGTGGAGGGTGAGTGACGGGGGCACTGCGGGCAGACCCAATCGCATGCTGAGTACTGGTGGATAAAGACCATCCGTGATGTGCTGTTATACTTCCACATTCTGGTACATTCATTACTTATAAAAGTGATTTACGATCCTGCATTGAAGCAACAATATTGCACTATGAGAGGCGCATTTTATGTTTACTTGTAGTATCCCTGTGCTGTGAGCTGATTCTATCTGAGCTTTGGAGGATTAAATACCCCCCGTGACGTGTCGTCACTTTTCAAGTGCTCTGACCCCCTGGCTGTGAAAAATAGACGGAAGACAACAGCTTTTGATGTGCTTGCCATATTTATTAATCTGGTACGCTTAATACCTATATATAAATGTTGTCGTGACAGAGATCAAAGTCCAAAATTACTGCACCATTAGGCGCTTGTTCTTCACTTTTCTTTTCTATCATATGAATTAGTTAATGTGCAAGCACCCAGTAAAATGGTTATGGCATGTTTGAGGCATTTTTCATGTTATTGAACCATATTCTTAAAACACAAAGTTACATTAAAATAATCTTAGTTTTCCTGTGTATAACAGAAAGCACAAAGTGTATTAAATTAGAGAAAGCAGATAATGGATCTAAACAAAGCGCTACATTACCCAGCAATCTGCTAAAAAGAAATAAATATTGTTTTGTAAATTTCTCGCAATGTATGTTTCTTTTTCCCCCCTCATAATTACATTAGGTTTTAAACTATGTTACACCACAAGTTTGTCCAAATTAGTAAAAGCACTGCTTGCATTTAGGATATTGTGAAATCACATTTCTGTTCTTAGGTCAACATTTGTATAAAGAACATATATTTCAGTTCTTCAAAATTCCCGATAACAAAAAATATTCTTTTTTGTAATTTAGTACAAAGTGAAGCACAAATGTGAACAGAATATAAAAGGCAAAAATTTAATGTTAATAGTATATTTATTGCAACACTGAAATAATTGTTGCCTTGAAGCCATAATTATTTTTCCTTTGAACACTTTCCAATTCTTCTCCCTCTGATGTAATTTGTATTTATTGATTTAGCACACTGGAATATAACCAGTGGTTAGTTCTACAAATCTCTGTCGCAGAATTTTCTTTTTGCAAATTTCTGGTCATTGGATTGAAGGGTTTTGAATTTTTTTTTTTTATGTAATTGTATTAGTAAATTACACTGTTTCAAACCACTTTATGTATTGAAGGATTTCTCCTTTCATGACTAACCTAATTTTCACATTTTGATGATGTACCTTTTTCAAAGAGAAATAGCTTTTGTATGTCTTAGTACTATACAGTTTATACAAATATCAATTGACTGAATTTCATTTTGACAACTAATTGCATTGTTTCTTAATCATTGCATATTTAATATCCTCTTCTTTCCTCCCAATGTTTCTGCCTACCAATGCAGATAGAGTAACAATAATATGCTTTAAAACTTTCACTGCAGAGGGTGGGGATGACTTGTCAGCCATAATAAGACTGATTCTAAAAATTAAATTAATGAACTTTATCTCTCCCATGGTACAGATTACTGAGTAGAGCCACAGTCATCATGGACATTTGATGACATTACGGAAATTGAAATTAAAAGTAACACAGGGTTAAGTGCGCTATTGAAAGATCCAATCTCCCCCCTTCGTAGCAGCTAAAAAGATGGGGGCAATAATGTGTGATAACCGGGAGACCACTCTTTGAAATGTTGTGTCCACATAAAAGTTATTGCCTGGTGATCGGATGGATCATCAGGCAATAACCCTAAGCTCCAGAAAATTATTGTAGTTATGGAATAGCAGTACATATCTGCCAACCAGGATTCCATATATTAAGGGGTAGGAAGTTTTGAAAGCCAGGCGTCTCCTATTTCTAATGATATTAGGTATTCTCTGGTGATCACCTCTGATCATCAAGCACTCTAATCCTAGACTATGGAAAATATATGCTTTCCATAGTTGAGGAGGGCACTACATGTGCACTATCTTCCCGTAAATGACATGTGCATACAAGTTATTCTTCTAAAACTTTTTGCACCCTTAGTAGATGTTGCCTGATCAAAAGTCAGTGATTAAACCAGTAAACAAAAAAGACAATTTTCTGCAGATGTGGTGGGAATCTAAACACCAGGTCCCCTACCCCTTTTTTACAAAAAAAATAAAATAAGGGAGTTACATTTTTTAACGCAGTTGGTTTTGTAGTTTAAAAAGTGACAGGGCAGGATGTAATGAAATCCGAGTTGGCCGGAGGTGGGGGTTCCTGGTTATATTTGGACTTTTATTTTAAAAAAAGTGGCAATCATTTACATGCCATGGTTTTGCAACTTTAAAAAATGTACAAGTTCGGCCGGGAACCCGCACCTCCGACCAACTCGGACTTCATTACATCTGGCCCATAGACTTGTTGGGCTACCATATTATACTTACACATTATAAATGTTTCAATCAGGTCAGCAAAAATAAGGAAACAAATAACAAAAATGCATTTTCATATCCAAGTGCAGAACATTTTGTGAAAAGCTCTGCTTAGAATTCTGATTTTTCCAATTGTAAAAAGGTAGAATAATGTTAAATCAACCATACTGTATTTTTTTGTGGTGTTTACTAAAAATGCAATGTGTCCTGAAAAAAAACAAAAAACAAATCAAGGTGCAATTAGTGCAGGTACTACCTACAAAAAATCCATGATATTGATGTTGGAATGTGACGAACAAATGCAAACGTTGAAATATGGACTTAGCCTGCATGTGAGTAAATTCACAGCAGCAAACTGGTTAAAGAAATAATAAATATCTGTGATGCATTTGTTATATATTAACATTGGAGATTTAATAAACCTCAAGTTGCCATCACAACAGTATATAGTTAAATGAAATAAATACTTTCTGATTGAGAGACAGCTTGTTCTTACATTAAATTTTACTTACTGTAGTATGATTACTACTTAGTACAAACTACTGTACACTGTTTAGATAGGCTGGTAGCAGTGGCATCAGAAGCAGGGTGCGGGGTGTGTGGCCCGCATCCGGGTGCCAAACTTGGAGGGGGTGACACCAAAATGCCGGCTTCTCCACAGTGACAGGAGCCAGGTGCTGCAGTGTAACATTCTTCTGCAGCACCCGGCTCCTGTCAGAACAGGGGAGCCGACACTGCAATCCAGCCATTCTCCGGGAGCAGCCAGAATTTCCAGGGATGCTGAGCACGCCTCCCGGAGTGATGAAATTGTGGGCTGTCTGCAAAACCACACCCCTTTCTAACCAGGCCATGCTCAGTTATGGCTTGGTGGTTGATAAATAGTCAAAAGCTCAACAGTCAAAAGGTCGACAACATTAGGTTGACAGTCAAAACGTCAACTGGGTCAAAATGTTGACAGGGTCAGAAGGTCGACAATCAAAAGGCTGAAATGGTTAAAAGGTCGACAGGGTCAAACGTTTGGTGTGTGGTCGACACGTTTTTTTAGAATTTTTTTTCTTCAATTTTTTGCTGAATTTACCATCAATGCCACAAACTATTACCCTTTCTAACCTTGTGGCGAGCGAAGCAAGCCACAGAGCCCAAAGCGTGGCAAACGAAGCAAGCCCACGTGGGGATTTATTTCATAAAATTGACTATCCATGTCACAAACTACCACTATTAGTAACCTTGTGGCGAGCAAAGAGAGCCCCCGTGCCCGAAGTATGGTGAGCGAAGTGAGTCTTTGAGAGGACGTTTTTCAAGAAATTGTGGTAAAATATGTTTAAAAACACAAAACAACACCCAAATTTTTTTATGTGTTGACCTTTTGAACTTGTTGACCTTTGATTGTCGACCTTTTGACCCTGTCGACCTTTGATTGTTGACCTCTTGACCCTGTCGACCCCAGGGTCAGACTGGCCCACAGGAGAACAGGGGGATTACTCTCCGGTGGACCCCACTGCCTGTGGGTCCTCCTCCTTCTCTAGGGATCAGATTCCAGACTTTATCCTACTGCAGTTGAATTATGCATTATACATATGATACATTATACTTCACAAGAATATGGTTTATTATATATTTACCAAGGGGCACAGAAGATACTCTGTTATGGTTAGCCAAACCTTTGTGGCGGCTGGCCACGCCCCAGTGGAGCCTGGCCACACAATAAAGCATGGGCCCCTACAGCAGCATTTTCCTGGTGGGCCCTTTATGCCCCAGTCCGACACTGTATGATCCTGTCAACTTTATGACTGTCGACCTTTTACTTTCTAACTAATACCTGTCTATCTTTTAAATGCCTTTTCCTGTATCACACCCCGGGTCTTGGACATTCGGGTCAAGCCACAAGCTTAGGCAAAAACCTGGGTTGAAAGGTCATGTGTGAAAGACTTTAAACAGACCTTTAACCACTTGCCTGGCATGGCTGCATCAGATGCGACCATGCCTGCAAGTGCTTTATCTGACCTTGTAGCACAGAATGCGACCCGTCAGATAAACTGTGTTAGCAGCGGCAGGGAAGGGAAACTTCCCTCAACTGCTGCTGTCAGAGGAACCGGAAGGTCCGTCTGCCTCCCTGCACTCTCCGCTACTGATTTCCGTGCTGCCGATCACTGCTGATCAGTCAGCACAGCAGGACCCCCCCTCTAGCGGCTGCAGACAATAGCTGCCACTGGGAAGTGTAAATTAATCCCCCAAAGCCCCTCCCCCCATGTACCTGGAGGCTGTCCTGGCCTTCATTTTGAATGAATGCAATGTTTACGATGTTCCGATGGTCGTGATGTTCCCAATCAATGTTTCGATGTTTAAAAAATATAATTTTTTTAAATAAAAAATATTTTTTTTTTAACTAAAATAATTTTGAATAGGGTTAAATTCTTGTTCTTCACCTAATTCACTCATAAAAAAAAATCGGAGCATTTTTTGGGGGACAAAAAATTGTCAGCTAAGTGGTTAAAACTTGTGTTTTTTTTTATTAGAGCCCATCATTCCTTCTCATACCTTTCCATCTTCTGCGTTCTGCAACTCTGCTTCACTATCACTCTTTTTATCTGTCCACATCACCTCTATAATTAATCTTGTTTTCTATGTACGGCAAGTATCATATTTGCATTTTACAATTACAGTTCACTATATAATCTTGTTAAAATGTCCATTTGTAAGCTTATCTGCAACTGTCTTTTGTACGTACAGAATGCCATTTTTGTGTTGTCCTCTTATCCCCTATGTACATCACTATGGTACCCATGTGTTACCATATAAAAAAATGCTAATAAAATATTTTTATTTCTGTTTTCAATGAGAACATAAGGCCAGTTGCCTGACATTTGCTGCAATATTGCAGCATGTGTAGCCAGCCCTGTAAAAGCATTTCATTATTGCAAAAACATATTTTGCAACAGGTAAAGTGAAATATTTTTCCCAGCTCCATGTCAGATAGGAGGCAATGTAAGATTTTTACTATCATTTGTATAGATGGATAGAATACAGTTTTCTCTCCACTTTGACAATCTGACTCTACTCATACAATTATTCCATGTCTCAGAAAATGTCTTCAGTTTATCTGTTTTTCAGCATTTCTAAAAAGAACTTCTGCATTTAACCTTCAAAGCTATTTGTTTAGTCAAGTAATGGTGCAAAATATAGATTAAGAATTTTGATTTGTATGACATGAGTGATATAAAAAAAGGTCAGAAATGTCACAAATGTGAAAGCAGAATGAATCTTGAAATGTTTTACATGCTCATTCACTGGGCAATTCTCTTGTTTGCTGAGTCCAGAAAGGTCGTAATAAATATAAGCGGGCAGTGCAAAGCAATGGCAAAAGGCATCCGCTTAATACATTAAGCAACATAAACAAAATAGAAGTGGAAAAACAAAACAATATAAATGCCAAGTTCTACCAGGGATACTTGACTCGAGAATAGCACCAGTAAAGCCAGAGGTGTAGCTACATGCCATGATGCCTGAAGCAAGGATATGTTTTGGCGCCCCCTCCCCTGTACTGAATTGGGTGCATGTTACATTTGAAAAGAAAAAAACAGTTAAAAGTCCTAAATTGGTGACAGGGCTGGTTTTAGACCTTGTGGAGCTCAGGGAAAACGTTTCCTTTGGGCACCCCTCCATGTATAAAATAGGGATAGTGTGCGCCAAAGGGACACAACAAAAATATAGGGGTGTGGCTTTATGGTGAAGGGGCATGGCCACAGATTAGTACCAATTCAGATAACACCGCACAGTATTGTCCATTATTCACATTTCACCGAACAGTAGTGTCCGTTATTCACATTAAACCATGCGGTGTAATCCTTGTACATGTTATGCCACACCGTAGAGCTGCTTATACACGTTACGCCAGGGACGTGCAGTCAGGGGAGGCAGGGGAGGCAGTGCTTCCCCTGTCATTAATTATGAAAATAATACAAAGAAGATACTTATGACACATATTCTGTGTCATAAGTATCTTCTTAATATTATGGCAATCATAAATACATTTCTAACTAATGTCAGCGGCACCGAGAGCGGTGCCTCATGCTAGTCATTGTATATGGCCGGAAGCAGGGGGGCGGGTAGGGGGCGGGACCAAGCAGAGGGCTGTAAAAGCCCATTAAAAAATCCACAGGAAGCGGCACCTGTACAAGTGCCTCGACTGGCCGACTGGTGCATGGGGCCGTCTGTTATCTGTGGCGTCGCCCCCCTTATCTGTCACCCGGCCACAAGTTTTGTGCATGACAAATTCCGTGACCTGGTGACGTGCTATGGGGGGGCGGGGCCACAAA
Organism: Pseudophryne corroboree; assembly: GCF_028390025.1. Lineage (NCBI taxonomy): Eukaryota > Metazoa > Chordata > Amphibia > Anura > Myobatrachidae > Pseudophryne > Pseudophryne corroboree. The sequence continues at coordinate 278,661,125 of NC_086454.1, read as the reverse complement.
TGAAAGGCGGACCCGCACACTAATCAAAGCTGATTTCCCCCGCCACTGCCTTCACCCCAGGGAACCGGCACTGTTCCCCCCTCCTGCAGCGTCATCTGAAGCAGCGGAGCTCCACTGGTGGAGTGGCTGGAGCCAAAGGAGCGGGGAGAGCACATGGACCGGGATGCGGCACTGCACGCCTCCGCACAGCTTAAGGGCTGTAGCAACACCGTCGGCTTCCCACCTGCCTCCGTCACCGGATCCTCATGGGGCTATACAGCGAGGCTCATCCCATCCTGCCACTCGCTCTCCTGCCTGGCTGCTTCCCCTGCTCTGGAGCTGCTCCTCCCACCAGGCATTGGCAGTCCATTTCACATGGGTCATTATCCAGAGGAGAGCGCACGGGGATCAGGCCTCCTCCAGCTCCAGGCCCACCCCTCCTGCGGAGACCAGCTGGTCTGGGCCCAGCTCTGGATGTGCTCCGGACCTACTCCACAAGGTGAGCCGGGAGCTGAGGGGGGTGCACACTAGGACTGACCTGGGTTCTGAATGGGTATAAAGACAGTTCCCTCACTTCTGAAGTCTAGTGACCACCATCGATGCTGCAGACAACATATCATAAGCTCCTGGCATCCACCTTCTCAGTCCATTTGCCAGTGCTTTTGTCACCTTTGGCTGCTGGACTGAATCCCATTGCACCTTTGGGTACTGTGGGCCCCTGCCATTAATGATTAAAATAATATAAAGAAGATATTTATGACACATATTCCGTGTCATAAGTAATCTCTTTATATTATGTTAAGCATTTTAAATCTTTAAATCACTTTGGGAGGCACTGATAGCAGTGCCTCCCGTTAACAATTGGAATGTGAGAGAAAGGGGGGCGGGGCCAAGCACAGGGCTGTAAAAGCCCATTAAAAAACTGCGGGAGAAGCGGCACATATGCCAGTGCCTCGTTGACAGGGGAAACCCGCCCCTGTCAGCGAGGCAGATGTGATTGGACAGCGGATCCAGTGATGGATCCGCTGGTCCAATCACCCATAGGCATTGAGGTCAAGCTGCGGCGGGACCCGCGCCAACAGCGGAGCTGCCTGCCACTACAGGAGCGTGGCGGGGGGGAGGGGGGGGCAGTGGCGGCTGCGGGACCTGATGTTGGAGCTGCCTACATCAGCGGCAGCTCTGGAGACAATGGGAGCGCCAGAGCTGGGGACAGCGCTGCGGTGCCGGTCAGCGTTGTTACCTCTATTTCCGTGCCCTCAGCATATCCGCCAGCATCTGCTTCCTCCGGGACTGAGGGACCAGGACCACTAAGGTGAGAGGGGGGTGGGGGGAGTTGTGCTTTGTGGTAAGTGTCTGGGCAGCTCACCCCCAGATCACTTGGACTGCAGCTCACCCCCAGTGATCTGGGGGTGAGCTGCAGTCCACGTGATCTAGGGGTGAGCTGCAGTCCAAGTGATCTGGGCAAGATCACTTGGACTGCAGCTCAACCCCAGATCACTTGGACTGCAGGGACAGGGAAAAATAAATAAAATAAATGTAAAAAAAATTATATATTTATATCACAGCCGCCCGCCGCTGACCAGCACTCACTGCCGCACACTGCACCGCCACTGAAAGCTGACCACCGCAGACCACAACTTGCGGTGGTCAGAGGAACATCAATGCCACAGCGACGAAGGACAGCTTAGTACCGCCGCATCCCCCACAGACCATGGGCTCAACCGCCACCGACAACCACAGTCCCTTCCGCACCTCCGCTGCACATATCAGGTAATGTTCCCCTGCTTCCCTATGTCCCTGCTGTCACTCTCTCTGTCCCTGCTGTCAATCTCTCTGTCCCTGCTGTCACTCTCTCAGTCCCTGCTGTCACTCTCTCTCCCTGTCCCTGAATTGTGGGTCATTCCGTGTGCTATAATGTGAATTTTGGCTCATACCATGTCCTATAATGTTAAATTGCGGCTCATACCATGTGGTAAAATCAGAATTTCGGCTCATAGCGTGTTCTGTAATGTGAATTTCGGCCCATAGCGTGTTCAGTAATGTGAATTTCGGCTCATATCGTGTGCTGTAATGTCAATTTCGGCTCATATCATGTGGTAAAATATGAATTTCGGGTCATACAATGTGCTGTAATGTGAATTTCAACTCATACCGTGTGGTAAAATATGAATTTTGGGTAATAGCGTGTGCTGTAATGTGAATTTCGGCTCATAGCATGTTCTATAATGTGAATTTCGGCTCATACCGTGTGCTGTAATGTGAATTTCGTCTCATACCGTGTGGTAAAATATGAATTTCGGGTCATACGGTGTGCTGTAATGTGAATTTCGGCTCATACGGTGTGCTGTAATGTGAATTTTGGCTCATACCGTGTGCTGTAATGTGAATTTCGGCTCATACCGTGTGCTGTAATGTGAATTTCGGCTCATACTGTGTGGTATTAGGTGAAAGGGGCGCCAGTACTAGATGGTATAAGGGGTCCTACTACATTGAAGGACACGCCCCCATTTGAGTGACCACACCCCCTTTTCCGGAGGTGCGCGCATAATTGCAACCTTCACTTTTCCATACCCCCACTTCAACATTTCCTTCGACCACTGTGTGTGTATATATATATATATATATATATATATATATATATAATAGGGAGAAAACAGGTGGCACTCTCAGTCTTGTAGATAGTGAAAAACCTCCACGTCGTGGAGTCTTTATTGAAACAAACAGGTGACGTTTCGGGGACGTATCCCCTTCCTCAGACCTGAAACGTCACCTGTTTGTTTCAATAAAGACTCCACGACGTGGAGGTTTTTCACTATCTACAAGACTGAGAGTGCCACCTGTTTTCTCCCTATTGCATGTGGGTGGACCAGCAAGTCCACAAGGAAGTGCACCTCAGCAAGTTATCTGGAGGAGTGCCGGGGCAAATTTTGGATATATATATATATATATATATATAAAATCTCAGTGCCTCCCCAGCCAATGACCTCACCGCATGTCACTGCGTTACGCCACATAGTAGAGCCCCTTATAGAGTAACACTGCTGCATAGCTACAAGCAGACAGTGTGACATATAAAGAGTGCGGCAGA